>NC_064921.1:806993325-807336242 GCF_023897955.1 Schistocerca gregaria | reverse complement strand
TGCCTCAGACTCCACAATTCAACTGAATATCAGAGCTGTTACTTCTACATTACTTATCCTAACTTCAGTAATGTCATTATTCTGTGCCTTGTGTAAATTCTCAGAAATGTGTTTCATCGCTGTCTGATTAGGTAAGCTATCCACAGTCCTGTTCCTCTCCCTTTCAGCTTCCTCCTCATTCCACCTCTCTGTTTCCTGTCCTTTTCCTTTCTTTCTGTTTTCACTAAACTATCTTCAAGCCTGTACTCCTCCCTTTCAGCTTTCTGCTTCTCCCACCTCTTTACTTACTGACCTTTTCTTTTTTTCCATCCTCTGTAAACTATCCACAAGCCAGTTCCTCTGCCTTTCAGCTTCCTCCTTTTCCCTCCTATCTGCTTCCTCCCCTTTTCCTTTTTTACATTCTTCCCATAATCAACATATTTCTTACATCCCAAAGCCCATTTTCCAATATCCAATTCTCATGTTCTCTTTGCATCTTTTGCCTATACTCCGGAGCTTTGTGATAAGCTGTTTCATTCACCTCAGGATCAAGTGCTTCTAACTCTTAGGCTGCTCTATTTTCTCTGCCAGCTACTTACCTACTTCACCTCTTAAAATTCTCAATACCTCCTCTGTGATAGCTCCTTGCAGTATTGAAATCCCTGTGGAACTGATCAGGGCATGATGACTTCTCATCAATTACATAATAATAAACAAGAAAAAACTACTTAAACATACCCCTATCGTAGATTATCACTACCTTATGTGCGTAAATGCTGAGCCATATTCCTAGTTCTGCACCAAAAAAAAAAAATCAAGTTACAAGAACATTTAACCATAATACTATCAGATTATTTCTTACTGTCACTTAACTACTCTCACCTGAGTAGCAAAATTCACTGCTACACATCAGAACAATGAGCAAACCTAGCTTCACTTCTTGAATCGCTACTAATGCTTGACAGCTTTTACTACTAGACAATGAGTCACATTGCTTGCTCATGACACCCACCTTGTCCATATCAACCAGGTGAAAAATAGCTCTTATGTTTACTTCTCCTCACCCGTCTGAGATCACCTGTCATCTGCTGAACTTAAAAATAAAACAAAGAGATTGCACTTACCCCACCAGGCGTTGATGAAACTGCACCCCTGCAGTTATCAAGTCATCTTTTTCATCTAAAGATGACATTGAGGGTTTTGTCGCTACCTCTGCCACCAAATGGCGTGGTGATGACCTCGAAGATCCCCTGCCAATATCACTCCGAAAAGTGCAGTTGCACTTGGTGAGATGACTGACTGTGCTGGTGGACTGGTGGGCCCAGTGGAAAACCTGCTGACAGTAAGGAATGCTTTATACAGTCACCGTACATGCTTCGTCGTAGCTCGACAAGGCAAAACGTACCTCATTTTATTGACGCTGGCTAGCACTAGCATACAGGCGGCAGCTTCCATCGTGGTGAGAGAATGCTGTGTAGGTCTTCTGTGTTGCTGACAGCTGGTCAATTGGTTGCTGGTGGCCACTGTAGGCCACTGTTGTGACATCAGCAGTGTGCTAACTCACAATGGTGCCTGGAATAGCCAAAGAAGATGACAGCTGCTAACATGAGTAACTTAGAAGTAGATATCCTTGGAGTAGTGAAGCAACTTAAATCATGTTATAAAAGCTAGTCTTCTGGTCCAGGCTGTATACCAGTTAGGTTCCTTTTATAGTATGTTGATGCAATAGCTCCATACATAACATCACACGCAACTGCTTGCTTGGAAAGATCCATATCCAAAGACTGGAAAGTTGCGCATGTCACACCAACATTTAAGAAAGGCAGCTATCCACTAAATTATCGGGCCATATCATTAACATCAATATGCAGCAAGATTTTGAAATGTTCATTGTGTTTAAACATTATGAATTACCTTGAAGAGAAAGGTAAATTGACACAGTCAGTATGGATTTAGAAAACATCATTCTTGTGAAATTAACTAGCATTTTGTTCACATGAAGTGTGAAGCTCTGTTGACAAAGGATTTCAAATTGATTGTGTATCTCTAGATTTCCAGAAGTCTTTTTATACTGTACCTCACTAGCAGCTTGTAATCACATTGCATGCTTGCTGAATGTCTTCTCAGTTATGTGACTGGATTCGTGATTTCCTGTCAGAAAGGTCAAAGTTTGTAATAATAGATGGAAAGTCAACGAATAAAACAGAAGTGAATTCTGTCATTTCCCAAGGTATGTCTTAGCTCCTCTACTATTCCTTATCTGTATAAACTATTTGTGAGACAACCTGAGCAGCCACCTTAGGCAGTTTGCAGATGATGCTGTTATTAATCGTCTAATAAAGTCATCAGAAAATCAAAGAAATTGCAAAACATTTCAGATAAGATATCTGTAAGGTGCAAAAATTGGCAATTGATCCTAAATAATGAAAAGTGGGAGGTCATCCAGATGAGCGCTAAAAGGAAGTCATTAAGTTTTTGTTACATGATAAATCAATCAAACCTAAAAATAGAAAATGTTGTGGCATGGTGAACCAAAGACTGTATTTTATTGGCAGAACACTTAGAAGATGCAACAGGTCTGTTAAACAGACTGACTACAGTATACTTGTCTGTCCTTTTTGGAGTACTGCTGCATGTCATGGGATCCTTACCAGATAAGATTAACAGAGTACACTGGAAAGTTCAAAGAAAGGTAGCACATTATGTATTATTGAGAAATGGGGAAAAGTGTCACAGATATGATACACGATTTGGGCTGAACACCGTTAAAACAAAGGCATTTCTCATTGCAGCAGGATCTTGTCACAAAATTTCAATTACCAACGATCTCCTCAGAACGTGAGAACATTTTGTTGATGCTGAACTATACAGGGTAAAATTATCATAAGGGAACTCAGAGTTTGCACGGAAAGACATAGATTTTTTTTTTTCTGCTTGCTGTTTGAGAGTGGAACAATATAGAATTACTGTGAAAGTGGTTCGACAAAGTGCCTGCCAGGCTGTTAAGTGTTGTTTGCAGAGTATTTGTGTACATGTAGAATAGCTTCTCAGCTCCGCATGCGTTCACTGTGATGATGCGGAGAGTGCTGTGCGTGGGATTTGACCCTCTGCTCTCTGGCAGGAGTCAGATGGCGGCTAATGCTATGGTGCTAAATGCAGTGCATGGCTGGTGCCTGATGACCAAGCACACATGTCGTGCTGCATGGCCCTGCTGATTGCCATTGCATCAGATGCCTGCAACTGAGGCAGCTCCACTTTGCTGTGACATCCATTGCAGTAAAGAGGATCCCACAATCACTCCGGCATTATCTCACATCCCTGGAACCTGTGATGCCGGCCACTTCCTAGTAAATATTCCAGAATTTGAATAAAGAACAGTTGCCAACACGGGTAACTTAGAAATAGATGTCCTTGGACTAGTGACTCAATGTAAATCACTTAATAAAAGCAAGTCTTCCGGTTCGTACTGTGTACTAGTTAGGTTCCTCTGAGAGGATGCTTAACAATCATATACAACCACTTGCTCGACGAAAGATCCATACTCAAAGACTGGGAAGTTGCACAGATCACACCAATAATCAAGAAAGGCAATAGCAGTAATTAACTAAATTACAGGGCCGTATCATTAATATCAGTTGGTGGGACATGTTCTGAGGCATCAAGGGATCACCAAGTTAGGATTGGAGGGCAGCATGGAGGGTAAAAATTGTAGAGGGAGACCAAGAGGTGAATACACTAAGCAGATTCAGAAGGAAGTAGGTTGCAGTAGGTACTTGGAGATGAAGAAGCTTGGACAAGGTAGGGTAGCATGGAGAGCTACATCTCTGGACTGAAGACCACAACAGCAACACAATTAATGTCAATATGCAGCAGGATTTTGGAACATACATTATGTTCAAACATTATGAATTACTTTGAAGAGAACAGTCTATTTACAAACAGTCAACACAGATTTAGAAAACATGTTTCTTGTGAAACACAATTAACTCCTTACTCACACAGTGTTGAGAGCTATTGACAAGGGATTTCAAATTGATTGTGCTTTTCTAGATTTCGAGAAGACTTTTGACACTGTACCTCACAGGTGGATTGTAATCAAATTACGTGCTTAGGGAATTTTGTCTCAGTAATGCAACTGGAGTCATGATTTCCTGTCAGAGAGATCACAGTTTGTAGTAATTGAGGGAAAGTCATCAAGTAAAACAGAAGCGATTTCTGGTATTCCTCATGATAGTGTTATAGGCCCTCTGCTGTTCCTTGTCCATATAAACTGTTTAGGAGACAATTTGAGCTGCCTTCTTAGGATGTTTGCAGATGCTATCATTTATCGTCCTAGTAAAGTCATTGGAAGATCTAAACAAATTGCAAAATGGTTTAGAAAAGATATCTGTATGGTACAAAAATTGGCAATTGACCCTAAATAGTGAAAAGTTGGAGGTTATCCACATGAGTGCTAAAACAAATCAGTTAAACTTCAGTTACACAATGAATCAATCACATCTAAAGCCCGTAAATTCAATTAATACCTAATATAAATGGATAGATAACAAATCTACTCACCAAGTGACAGCAGAACACTACACACACACACACACTCACACACACACACACACACACACACACACACACACACACACACACACACACACACACACACAAAAGGATTTATCTTTAGGAATTACAATTACAAAAAACTTTAAAAGTGGAAAGAACACACAGAAAATGTGGGGAAGGCAAACCAAAGACTGTGGCTAACCAAAGACTGTGATTTGTTGGTGGAATATATAAACGATGCTACAGGTCTACGAAAGAGATTGCCCAGACTACGCCTGTCCGTCCTCTTTTTGGAGTACTGCTGCAGGGTGTGGGATTCGTATAAGATAGGATTAATGGTGTACATTGAATTAGTTCAGAAAAGAGTAGCATGTTGTGTATTATCGAGAAAAACAGGAAAGAGTGTCACAGACATGATACAGGATTTGGGTTAGATGCCATTAAAACAAAGGCATTTCTCATTGTGGCAGGATCTTCTCACAAAGTTTTAATCACCACCTTTCCCCTCCAAATGCAAAAATATATTGTTGACGCCTAACTACATTACGGAGAAACAATCATTATGATAAAATGAGGGAAATCAGAGCTCAGGTAGAGGTGTTCGTTTTTTCCGCATGCTGTTCTAGAGTGGAATAATAGACAATTATTGTGAAGGTTGTTTGATGACCCCTCTGCCAGGCTTTTAAGTGTGATTTGCAGAGTATCCAGGTAGATGTACCACATTAATCTTTCTGTTTTGTGATTTGCAATGACAGAAGTTCATTTCCAAGAGTAATGTGGCTAATCTTTCTCCATTGATTAAAGGTAATTTAACATTGATATATGAAAGGTGTGTTTTTTTAAGTACGCGCCACAGATACTCCGCTACCCACTATGCTCTGTCTAGTGCATGCCTGTCTATTGAGGGGAGCCCTACAATTTGTTGTCAGATAGCAGAAGTTGAGAAGTTCACATCTGAGATTGCTGCATAATCATCTGAGCCTCTGTGTTTGACCTTCCACTTGCCTCCGAACCAGAGAACCACAATTGATTCTGGGTTTATGCTGCAGATAGTGAGCTAAGCTTCCACTCTGTGTGCTGTGATAGAGATCTTATTTTGGTTTACCCATAAAGCATATGTCATTTAATAAGTATCGGAACACTGCATGACAAAGATGCAATATAAACATACCCACACCAATAAGAGAGACGTAAAAAAAAGAAAGGTGAACATGTATCTTCATTCTAATGTTTAGTCTTTAAGTATCTGTCCCTTCCAGTCTGTGATTCTGGGTGGATGTGTTGTGTGTGTGAGCTGTGTGTATTTGTTAAAGGGTTTTACAATATATGTCTTCTAGAAAGGGAGGCAGTTTCTTTCATTTCTAAATTGTCACCCAGAAAATGATACCTGGAAGCACAGCAACATGCAATCTTCAAGTCTAATGATTGTACGATACTGCATTCTTTATCAGAAGGGTGGAAGAAATTCCCTTCTCTTCAAGAAAAAAGATGTAAGTAGCTGTTAAAAAAAGAATAAATACATTAATAAATTAGACTGTTCCAGTGATAATCGTAGCAATAAACTGTGGAGGTACAAACTTAGAAGCATGAATCAATGCTGTTTAAAGTATCTGTCAGTCACACACCTCCATGTTATGCAAACCTCTTTTACGTCGCCGGTACTTAATTGAGCAGTATAACTGGCGACCATAAAAAGGATGGTGCTAGGTATAGATAATTGAAGTAATTACAATATTTAAAATGTGGTAAAAATTTCCAGTGTTTTTATTATCTTTTCTTTTCTTTGTTGCATGAAATGAGTAATATTGCCAAAAGAAAGAGGGAAGGATTATAAAAGAAGGATATGCATGGACTGAGAATAAAATTTGTTTGGAAACTACCAGAAATAGAAATTGTGAAACCCATCGAGAAGATGGGAAGACACTAACTTGTAGCTTGCAGAGCTGCACTTGATAGCGCCTCACTCGTATCTAATAGTTGTAGTACCTTCCCCTCCCATCCTAAAAAATTGGAGCCTTATAATATTAGTATTTATTAAAAACAATTTTTGGCTGGGAATTTTGAATAAGTGTAAGTGTGGCAACAATGAGTTGCAGTATATGTTTGCAACACATCACAGGACAATTTAGCAAATTTTCTCAGAGTAATGAAGAAAAGCATATTCATTTTAAAATTTTGCAATTATAAAACCACAAGGACAGAAATGGATACAGATTAATGCGACGACAAAGGATAGTGAGTGTGAAAATGTCAGTGAGAGAGAAGACAGTGGCGAGTGTTATTTAAGCTCAATTATTATTGTGGATAGCAATGTGATTAATGACAGAGGTTATTTATGGCAGATGAAATAAATTCACGAATATCACTGGGAAGCAGTTTTTCACATGAGTCTAGTGAAAGGCACGGTAGAGAAAATTCTAGTAGATCTAAAATTTCCACATCAGCCAAAACAGACCTGTAGGTGTTTGAAAAGGTACCCCAATGTTGATGCAACTTATGCAAGGGATGATAAAAACTCTCAATGAATTTAGGTGTGAACAAACACAAAAATTTAATGAACAAACTGAAAACTTTAGTGATCTAACACAAACATTTAATAATTTAACACAAAAATCAAAGATTCTTCAAACCAACAAACACAAACATTTAAAGATTTTAAGGAATTGTGACACAAAAATTTGAGTAACTTTGAAATCAACATATGTAAAAATTTTATGACGTAAGTAAAACATTGTGCACTGACCTGTCAAATGATTTAACATGTAAGTTGTCCGAAAAGGGAAAAGAATTAAAGGTGGAGCTATTCACAGATCTGTCTCAGGGAATACGATAAGTTAGGTAAAAAGATATTGGATGTTGACACGGTACATGAGGAAGTGACAGGTAAGGTGAAAAACATGAGCGACACACAGATTGAAATGCAGGCGACTCAATCAGAAATTACTAAAAGTGTAAAGGAGATGCAAGATACTATTACCGAGTAGCAAACTATATTTAAAGATTTGCCTGAGTAAGTATAGGAACTGTTTGTAAAAATGAATAATTTAAAATTGAGTTGTAAGTTTGTAAAGAAAACCCAAGAAAGAATTGATAAGGATGTAAAGAACTTAATGGAAAGAGCCGAATCAGGATTATTAGATAAGGATACAACATTAGCACAGAAGGTGATGCAAGAGCATAAGAGCAATGTGGAAGGGCTCGAAGAGGTAGTTGAGGAACTAATTGCCGAGACCAAATCATGCTTAAAAGCAGCAGAAGAAAAATTGCACAACAGTTTAACTGGTGGTACTGACATCACAAAGGAGCCACTAATCACTAGCAATCAAGTGCAGTCTGGCATATTAGAAAGGTGCCATACATATCCGCCGTTTACCACTGGTCGCTCAGGTGGAGAGGAAGGAGAGCATAAAATTCAGGAGGCACTGCCAATGTCAATACCAGTTGCACTGGCATACACAGAGTATACCCACATGCAGCCAAACAATGCAATGGCAGTATCAGACTGCACCTCCTGCCTGTCTATTCTTCTAGCTGACAAGGGGTTACTACAGCATAGTTTCTTATTTTTGCTGTAGAGGGTAAAAGTTGCACCCCGTGGTATTCACCAGAGCCTTCCATAATGTGTTACCATGCAACTGGACTGAGGCATGGAAGATGAAGTTCGCTGAAGGGTGATGCTTTATTACGGGCAACTGATATGGCTGAGCAGTGTCATGAACAGTTTGAGAGTGCCTTCTTGGACAAGTTCTGGTACATAGCAGAGGAAGAGAGGCTAAGGCGACAGTTATTTAACCCAGTACTATTCATCATTAAACATGGGGCCTAAAGAAATATTTTGAAAAAAAAATGTAAACAAAACAAGATATTGGACAAATCCAGTCTCTCACGTGGATGTACTAAAAATACTCGGAAGTCACTTACCACGACAAAGCAAGGAAAAATTAATCACAATACCTGAGAATGAAGTAGAATACTTTTATCCGTTCTGGATTCGATTACCCTCAATTTATGAAGAGGGTAGTTACAAACCCAGAACAATAATGTGCGAAGTAAACATCCGCGAAATAACGATTCGCAAAGTAATAACAGTGGGAACTCTTACCACTTGCGTAATAATAATCACACAAGAGGTAACTGGGGAATCAAGGATGCACACAAATGAGGTTTTAAAGGAAACCATAAACCTAATAAAAATGGACCAGCTTATACTGAACAAAGGGGTTTTGGACAACAGATTCAAAATGTAACCCTGGTGGGTGGTAATAACCAGTATAATAATTGGCAAGAACCACGAGGTGGTAGATGGCCAGGCAATCCTCCTCCTGTTAACTAGGACCAGCAAAACAACAAATCAGTGGGGGTGAGACTTTAAGCATTAATAGCCATTGCTATCGAAAAAGTGTCTTTAAAATGCATTTTTCGAGTGATGGAAAAACTTGTAGTTAGTTGTCTTATTGATGTGGATACCTTCCATCAATACAAGGTACAGATTGATAACGGACAGGAAAAGTTTTTCTTTACAGTTAACAAACAAAGGTTATCAGTAGATTTAATCAAAAAGGTACAATAGAAAACAAACCTCTGCCAAATGTAGACATTAGAGTACAAATGTCTTATACAGATGCATTGTTGCGCAATGCACAAAAAGACAAACAGCTACATGAAGGAAGTATGGATGTAGCATTAATACAAGCAAACATAAGTGAATCAGTTTGTTTGTTGGAAGACCAGGAAGAGGAGCTACAGGAATTAATACTACAGTATAAGCATATATTTGAAAAGCTCCCAGGACTAATAAAAGATTACACATATGAAATGGACGTTTACCTTAACAAAACATTCTGTTTTTCATAATGTCCTGTACCATGGTCCAAGGAGGAGGCAGTGAGGAAAGAAATTGAGAGGATGAGAGATTGTGGAGCCCTACAATGCTCATACTTGCCAGATTGTAATCTGATTTTAGCTCTTGCCAAATATGATGGTAGTGTTAGGTTTGTACTCAATGCATGGAATATAAACAAGATCATTGTTCCTGTTTAGGACATGTCCCAACAACTTAGAAGAACAGTTACTAAAGTCCGGTAAAGTCAAATACCTTACCACAATTGAATTAAAGAATCGTATTGGCAGGTAGCTTTCTATGAGGTCAGTAGGAAATACACAGTCTGTATCTGGAGGCAGAAGCTGTGAATTTTGTGTCGTGGCTTTTGGTTAAATGTGAGTGCAAGTGTTTTCATTCCTGTGTGAGACAAAGTTTTAGGTCCAGAACTCCTTAATAATGTCACTGGCTGCAGGGATGACTCGCTAATAGCAACGCCTATGCGGAAAGAGAATTTGTGACTTTTGAGGCAAGTACTTGTACTTATAATGATTCCCAGAATTCGGCGTTACAGCAAATTTAAAGAAGTCTGAATTTGGGAAGGAAAGGACACACCATATCACTCGAAGGTATTTTCCCAGACCCAGGGAAACTAGATGCAGTCAGACATATTGCCCCACCTCAGAAAAAAAACCTCAAAAATGTATTTTGACAGAGCCAGGGAAACTAGATGCAATCAGACTCCCCCTCCCCCCTACTTCAGAACAAAAAACAACTCAAAGCTTACCAAGGCCTAGTGTCTTCCTTTAGAAAATTTATTGCTGATCAGTTGCTGAACAGCAATGTCATGTTAAACTTGTTATGGAAGAATAACCCATGGATGTGGACCAGTGAGTCTCCAACCAACTTTAAAAACATAAAAGAAGCTTTACTCTGTGCAAATATATTGCATCACCCAGACATGTCATAAGGGTTTTGTGTAACTACTGATGTGTCTTCACAGGCCTGAAGGCATGCCTATTCCAGATCACTGAGATATATGGACAACAAACACCCAGGATAATTAGTTTTGCTCGCAGAACTCTTAGTGAATGTGAGCAGTCATATTCAGTAATGGAGCTTGAAGTTCTCTGTGCAGTGTGGGCTTTTAAGAAATCCAAATATTATTTGTAGGGAAAATACACCAAACTCTATTGTGGCTTCCAAATGCTTTCCTTTCTCTTGACTTGCAAATTGCTGCACAGAAGAATAGCCAGATGATGTCTTAGTTGCAGGAATTCAGTTTTGATGTAGTGTAATCAAGGGTAAACAAAATGTAATTGCTGACACTTTGTGGAGGCTACCCCAAGGGCTAAATGAATTTTTAGAACTCACTAAATGGAAAAATCCGTGTCATACTTATGCAAGACAAAACACACCTACCATATTGTGTAAAATCGTCCAATAGCCTGGAGCAATTGCAAGAAGTAGATCCAAGCTGGTAAAAAATAAGACTCGAACTATGTGAAGGAGATGATGATAATAATTCGAAAATGTACTACTTGTCAGGATACTACAATCCAACAAATTAAAATCAATTAAACTGCATCCAATAGGTCCCACAAGACACTTAGAATTAGTAGCATTGGATGTTGCTGGTCCTTTTCCAAAAGGAAAAGCATGCATTAAGTATGTAATTGCCTTATATGGCATTTTTTCCAAGTATATTAAATTGTATGCATTGAGGACAGTGACAGCTGGTTCTATTATTAGAATTACAGACGACTGTCTCCTGAGAGTAGGGAAGCCAAAGATACTGTTAACTGATAATGCATCGTACTTCATAGGTAGCAGATGGAAGGAATTCATGACCACAAGTAAATTAAATACATACTGGTATCATGATTCCACTCCGAAGCAAGCTCTGTAGAAAGGGTGTTTAAGAAATTTAATAAATTTATATGCTGCTACAAACCACAGAAACATACAAAATGGATTTCAGCAAATCATTAATAACTTGCCACATACTTTGACAGGTTTTACACCAACTGAATTAATGTTTGAGAAATGGATGAATGAGAAAAATCCCTCCCTGAAGTATCTAAGGGAGTTATGTTATTTGGAGGGGGGGGGGGGGGACGCCAAACTTTGATTAACCTAGGAGAAAAGGATGAGCAGGGAAAAAAGTCGTACAACTAAAGATTAGGGCACACCATACAATTCCATGTAGGACAAGAAGTATTGCTGCAAATGACCCAAACATGGAAAGCTTAACTGGAGATGGCAACTCTTACACACTGATCCATTTGTAATCACGTAAGTACGTCGTCCAGGATCATATAAACTAGATTACCCCATAAATGGAATGGACAAGGGCCTTTATCCACACAAAGATGTAAAGGAGTATGTATGTGGAATGGGTTTGACAAGAGGTTAAACCAACTATGAAGTTGTCATGCTTAAGTGTAGAAATATTTCACTGTAAATTATGAAAGATGTTCACTTAGTTTTAGGATAATTTTCTCTTGTGTTTTTTATTTGTGTATAAATAAAAATAAGGTTTGTCATTAGTTATTTAAGATGTTCTTTTACAACACACACACACACACACACACACACACACACACACACACACACACACACATATACCTTCCACATGGGAAAAATATATTAAAAACAAAGATTCCAAGACTTACCAAGCGGGAAAGTGCCGGTAGATAGGCACAATGAATAAAACACACACACAGAATTTCAAGCTTTCGCAACCGGCGGGTGCTTCGTCAGGAAAGAGGAAAGGAAAAGGAAAGATGAAAGGATGTGGGTTTTAAGGGAGAGGATAAGGAGTCATTCCTTACCTTAGGGGGAAAAAAGGATAGGTATATACTCGCGAGTATAGCCTCCACACTTTTGCCTTGACCTACATCTCTGCCCATACTCTTTGCCTTTAAATATGTCCGCTTGTGCCTGTGTATGTATGGATGGATATGCGTGTATGTGTGTGTGCGCGAGTATATACCTATCCTTTTTTCCCCCTAAGGTAAGTCTTTCCGCTCCCAGGATTGGAATGACTCCTTATCCTCTCCCTTAAAACCCACATCCTTTCATCTTTCTTATTCCTTCCCTCTTTCCTGACGAAGCAGCCGCCGGTTGCAAAAGCTCGAAATTCTGTGCGTGTGTTTGTGTGTTTTATTCATTGTGCCTATCTACCGGCACTTTCCCGCTTGGTAAGTCTTGGAATCTTTGTTTTTAATTATAGTACAGGAAATCTGTGCTTACCATGAAAGAATGAATAATTCTTGGGATGTGCTCATGCTCTGAATAAGCTATAAGAAGGGGTAATGAACTCATTGTATGAATATGGAAGAGACCGAAAAGGCAAGTCGAAGTGATAGACATGCTGTTAATATTTGCTCTCTCACAAAAAAAGAGTTATATTCTGAGAATCAGTCAGAAAAATAATGAACTAAGAACAATTGCATACTGAATGAAAATATGTATGTTAAAAGTGTGAATGATATGTTGATTGGCCTTGGAGCAACTACTTGTTTAGTTGATAAATTAATATTAAATTTTTTTTTTACAATGAACAATGCAAGGTCACATCTTTGTAATGAGAAGAAAGAGAATTCAGTTAGCTGCTACCAAAAGAAATGGGCCACAGTGCAGTATGAGTAATTATTTATATATAAATATGTGTATGAATGTGATAATGTGAATCTAATGCGTGAATATAAAGAAGTTATGTATGTAAAATGTTGTGAAATGAAATTGAGGCCCTGTACTACCAAAGAATGAAAAATAAGGGGTCGGACTGTGCATTGAAGAATGCAAGTAACAGAATATGAATGCTGAATACAAGTGTCCAAGACACAATTACACGTAATAACAGCTTATCTGAGTGTCCTCCCATGAACGTTTCTTTCTGACACAACCTTTGCAGCAAAGTATTTACACACAAGAGCTGTATCCCGCAGAGAAAAGTATAAATTAAGTACACTGATGAACAATCATTACAGGTACTTTTAAGCAAATGACATTAATAAACTTATATGACATAGCAAAATTTGAATTTTATCTATAGTGCTGCAAACACTGAATAAATAGTTTGTCCTAAAACATGAAGGATCGTTCACAGAGAATTTGCTCAATTGTTGTGTGATTTGTAAATGATGGATTTCAGCAGGAGATGATAAATGCTTCTTTCTATTCCTTATCATAACTCCCTGTAGATTCATAGTCCACCTCTTGGTAGAATTGAGAGAAGCGTGGCTAAGTGTAGCTATACTTGCTTGTGTTGGAATTACAAACACTTGAGTTAAATGAGATGTGACGGTAGTTGTACACTAAATTGCATAGATGGATATCGTTTTTTCAGTCCTGACGTGTCACGTTTTGCAAATTATTCATGTAAACAAAGATTATGTCACAAGTTAAAAAGTTAAAGGGAGTACTATCTCATTGTAAAAATTGATGAGAATTTTTATGAAATAATGTGTCACTGAAACATCGTCATGTGTCAAATAATATTAAAATGACATTTATGTGTAGTTATAAGGAGCAAATTTACATTGTGAAAGTGAAATCTTTTGCGAATGGCACTGATATGTAAACCATTCTTGGTTTTCTTGCTGTGTCAATTCGGGATAAAATCTGGAGCTTACAACAATAGCCTCCATTGCCATCGTCAGGAGCAACTGACTATCTTCAATGCCTCTGTGGTAGCCTTATATAGCTTGTGGACGGCTTCTGAATGGTTGGCTTGTAATTGGTTGGCGATTATGTACTGCTGTCACAGACGGTGTCAGTGTCTGTGCTGGTGGCACCACAGCTTACATGGGAATGTAAACATTGCAAGGAATGTCTCTGCTGCTTCTCAGCATCGAGTGCTCGTTTCCATGCACCGCTCAGGTAATACCCACTATCACAGTTAAAGTTCTTCTTCTTGCTCATTCTTATTTCAACAGCTTCCTTAATAACAGAATCCTGGCATGGGACAAAATTTTTATTTCATCAAACAGTATTTTATGTTTGTTCGTAAGGCTGTGCTCTGCAGTTGCTGATTTCTCTAGGTCTCTATTTTTAATATGCCGTTGGTGTTCTGCACAGTGGTCAGAAATGGTACAAATGTTCTGACCTATATCATTGCTTTCACACTCACAGGGGATATTGTGAATTCCAGGGACCCTTAGGCCGGGACTGCCCATAACAGGGTGCATCATCTTCTTAATTTTCTTAAGAGGATAAAAAAATACCTAACAAAGTTGATGATTCCTCTAATCGAATGTTGTGAACATCACATCAAGAACTCCCAGATGTTCATTGAAAAAATTAAAATGATTGGATTTGGTCCAAATGACATTTTAGTCAGCTTGGATGTGGTATCAGTGTTCACAAAAGTTCCTGTGGAGGACACTTTGAAAATACTGAGAGATCTTCTTCCTCCTGAAACTATAAAGTTGTGCCGGCATTGATTATGGCCACCTACTTCTTGTATGTTACTAAATTTTATGAAATGACGGATGGTATGGCAATCATCTCTCCCTCGTTGCCTAACTTTTTTATGAAAGAATATTGAGGAACGTGCATTAAATTCGGCTCCTCTCTGTCCATTCTTATTTTATCATTATGTTGATGATACATTTATGGTCTGGCCACACAGCGCAGAAGCTCTTGAACAATTCATGGAACACACGAACAGCATATATCTGAACATCCAGCTCACTGTCGAGATGGAGAAGGAAGGAAGGTTGTCATTCTTGGAGGTTTTAGTACAACAACAGGCAGTTGGGCGTCTCGGCCACTTGTGTGCCACAGGCCGACACATACCGATTTATATCTTAATGCCCAGAGTTTCCATCATCATGTTCAGAAGAGAGCTGTTTTGAACACATTGGTATATAGAGAAAAAACTGTTTCTGACGAGGACCACTTGAAGTCCGAAATTAACTATCTGAAGTAAGTGTTCCAAAAGAATGGCTATGGTGTGTGTGATATAAAGGCAGTGTTCTCCAAGAAAAGGAAACGGGAAAATGCTGCACACTCACAGGATGAACCACTGATTGCAGTTCTTCCTTTTTGTAGCGCTATATCCAGTAAAATAGGAAGAGCGCTGCGTAGATGGTGCATCGGAGTGTGCTCGATGCAGAGAAGCAGCAGACACATTCGTTGCAATGTTTACATTCCCACAGAAGAAGTGGCACTACCATCGCAGACATTGACACCGTCTGCGACAACAGTATGTAATCGCCGACCAATCACAAGCCAACAGTATGTAATCGCTGACCAATCAGAAGCTCTCTACGGGCTAAACAAGGCCACCACAGCAGCAGTGAAGATAGTCAGTTGCTCCTGACGATGTCAACGGAGGCTATCATCGAAAGCTCAAGATTTTATCCCGAATTGACGTGGCAAGAAAACTGAGAATTTTTTTCATAAATTTACAACATGTCTTAATTTATTTATGTATGTGGTGTGAATTTTTACACTCATGTACAAAGACATGTTAGGGAAACTGTATGTGCAAAGGCTACTTAACATGTGTGAAATGAAAAGGGGCTCAAAGAAAAAATGTCCATAGATAATACATTTAGCATGTACAAAATGAGGAATACACATTCGTGTGAAGCAGTGATCAAACTTGCTTGTACCTACAATGATGAAAATGTTCCAAGTGTCCTTTGTAGTGGCATTGGACGTTGAACTTTACCTCGGAGGAGGAATTACAGCAAGTAATTTATGGAATTACCTGGAATATGGTGAGCTCTCGATGTTGTGCCGGTGATATGAGATGGCCTTTTGGACACCGAAATATGTGATGATGGCGTGGTCTGTATAACCATGGACAGAACCTTGACTTCACTGTCGCGGCATTGAATTTTTTTAACCACACACACATCAAAGTGCACTTGGCCTATGGAGCTACCCTCTAGTCACTATAATGACATGCAGTTCGACATCATGTGCAAAGTTATAGATCCAAGGCTGAACTGTTCACCATAGTTGTACCGATGGTACCGCAAGGCATTCACACAACAAACACCTCTTATCTTGTGGAGATGTCACTGCACGAACTATAGGTGTTAATGGAGCAAAAGACATGCCCTTTGTCGAGTCATGATCTCTTGTAAACTGAACTTTTCTAGATTTGCAAATTTCATGTACATTAATTTTAACAAAAATAAAGCTGACATGGGACGGGGATAAATAAAAACTTCGTCCCAAATAAAAGGATTGGATCCCCAGTCAGGCCAAAAAGTGGTTTAAGTGGTACTCTCTTATGAAAATGTTTCCTTACGTCGATATCAAAGTTTTCACTCTTCAACTATCTGTATTTTCCTGCCTACACTTCTGGGGGGACATGTTGATGAGTGAGGTATGTGTATTTGTGTAAAAGTTTGTCGCAATATATCTTCTGGAAAGAGAGACAGTTTTTACTTCTAAATTATTCATCCAGAAAATGCTACGTGGAAAAACAACAAACTGCAATCTTCAAGTATACCAGTGACCTCATTTATTATCATATCATCCTGCATTCTTTATCATGGGGATGAAAGATTATCCCGTTTCTTCAAGAAAGGAGAAGTAAGTATCATTATGTTAAAAGGAGAATATTAATCATTTAGACCATTTCAGTGGTAAGCGTAGCAAGAAACTGTCGAGATGCGAACTTGGATGCATCAATCACTGCTGGTGAAAGTATCCAACAGCCACACACCTCAAAACAGTCCATATTATTTACTCCTCCCTTATGTTGCCACTATTTAAATGACCAGTACTGTGCGATACTAGCTCTCTTCACCAATTCAGCCAACCATGAATAGGAATCAAGAGTGGCCTGAGAACTTGGGTGACAAACTCCATTTGTCTGGAGATGAGCTACAATTTCCTCCTGGTTACATCTTGGATCACTGCCTTCAACAGCTACTGTCAAACCCTTCGTCACATCTTAAACGAGACTTCACAGGACACATATAGAATGCACACTTGCTATCTTTCCCAACTTGCCTACTATTTCCCTTAGAGGTTTCCTTACTTGCCAAACCTTGTAGCTCCCATTGACCTACACATCCAACTTATGTGGTTGTCCAGATATAGAAAATTGTCCATTCGTCCAACATGAGGCACACAGTGCTGTCTTAGATGTGTTATCAACACAGGGCAGCACCTCTTACCTGTAGCTAAGGCATGAGGGGGTCAGGTATGTGGCCAGTTCCTACATTTTCCTTCTTTCCAGACACACATCCTTGTTACTTTCTGCCATTTATGTTCAAACGATGACAAACCAGTAAGATGATACACATAGGAAGGCAAAATGGTTAAGAGGTTTCCAAGGGTTCCAGAGATGTTACAGATTTTACCTCACATATCCCAGTGTCACTGCAGCCTAGTGTTGGAGCCTGATGCCTACTCACTGTGGCCAGTGCAATTTCTAACTATTTCGAGACTGTACCCAACTGGCTGCATACTTTGCTCCTTTCTGTGTGAAGATAAAATTAAGGCATGAAATGTGGTACTGCTTTGGTTCCTATTGTTAAGTTTATGAATGCTGCTAGTGTTTTTAAATTGTGACTGTTCCTTCATACAAAACTTAAAAAATACTAAATTTATTGTTAGGGTGTTGTTAGTATGCCTAGTTTTAAAACAGTTGTCTACGTGAGTTTCAAGGGTGGAAAGGTCATATCTCTGCAATGAATACTTTGTGTGTGGAATTGCCCCAAAAAGAGATTCCACATGACATTAATGAACTGAAGTGTGCAAATGAAACTGTCTTTCTGATGCTCTTATACTAATTATATGTAGCTCAGACATAGCTGAACTCTAGGTTTTGGAAGTTCTGTACTGTGTGGCACCATGGTTAAGACATTAGTCTCACACTCAGAAGAATGTCAGTTGAAATTCCCATGTGGACATCCAGATTTAGATTTCTATGGTGTTCCTAAATTGCTTAAAGCAAAGACCATGATTATTCATCTGATCAGGGCTTGGCCAATTTCTATCTAAGCTCTTGCCCTGTTGACGTCATTGCCTATCTTCCTTTTCCTCTGTGAAGTATTATGGGAGACATGTTTCTCAAAGTACCTATCTCTTCGCCCTTTCTTTTTAAAGTGGGGATCACCGCTTCTGTACATACCTGATGAGTCATTTATGTTTGCCTGAAGAAGTATTGTGCTAGAGGAATGATGAATATTTAGTGAATGTAAGTGCTCAGGGTGAATGTTTTTTGTGGTATGTATATTTCTGGAGCGGTGAGTTGCAAAATTGTTGTGAGAAGAATAGTTAGTTAAATGACTTACTGGTATCTCACATCACTGCTAAATGAATGCTGGTTGACTGTTCCCTCTTCCGGGCACTTTGTGGTGATTTGCAGAGTATGGATATAGATATAGTTGCAACTGCTCACTACAAACAGAATTAATCTGTGTGCTGTCTTGTAGAGACAGTAGGTAACACCTTGGGGGGGGGGGGGAGTGAGAACAAATTTTTCATCGGACCTTCAGTGTTGATGTTGAACTGTACATTGTAACTTACAGATTTGTTGTAAATTTCTGTAATTGATTTAAGCTGTCGGCAGTACCACATAGAGAGAGAGAGAGAGAGAGGGGGGGGGGGGGAAATTGATTTTTTTTTGTTTGTTTTTTACTATAGCTCACAAGATTAGAAAGTTTGGGGGTGAATGGTCCTTTGTCATCAAACTTAGGTTTCTATTTAAAATTGTTGTTGAATTGTGTTTTTTTGACTGGTTTGTAATTAAAAAATGTTTTTACAAATGTAGAATGTAAAGTACTTGAAAATATGTTGGTCGGTAAAAACTTTGGAATACTAATTGTTCACCATTTTTTTATGACTTTAATAAACATACTCACACAGTGCTGTCTATTCATTGTTATAGTATTAATTAACAAGAATTCCTTTCTTGTTTCCAGGTGAGAGAGAGCATCTCCTATTCTCCCAAAAACAAGATCTGCTGAAAAGAAGGAAGCAGTTGCTCGATATTAAATTGCAATTGCAGAAGGATATTCACACTACTCAACCAATCGACTTTGGTAGCAAGTATGGGGCACTGTCTGAAGCAAAGGCTTTATCAATTGCAGATAGATTGCATCACAGATTTTCAGATGTACGGTTTCTTGAACGATTGGAGTGCCACATGCTATGTGGTAATGATGGGTGGTCCTTTGGCCTGGTCTAATTGCATTAATGTGTATGGAGGCTGAATGCGTGTGTGATATGTGGATTTAAACTGATGATTTTCATAGAACAATATGTAACAACAAAAATAAACAAACTTCAGAATATGATTCAGTTAGCAGCAACAACAGTTAAACGAACCATGTAATATATCTGATCTCTTTTATTAGCTCCAACAGAAGCCCATGAATATAAGATTCACTTAGGTGAAAAATCAGTTTGGAATAATGACAACTCTGCACTATATAATATTTCATTTGTTGAGAGATGGGTAACAATTATTTATTTCCCAAACCAGAGTTGTTGAGAAAATGTGGTATCAATAAATGAAGAATAGATTGTTGCAGATATGGATGAGTAACTTGAAAATTTTCATTTTTTTGGAAATACATTGTCTTTGAACTATATGTCTCCCATTACATCAGGAAGCCAAAATGCCTTCTCAGTGCAGTATTCCTTTGCACTACAAGCACACATCCTATTTCTGAAATCTTGTCTGACACGTGGTATCCCACCTAATGGCCTGACCATTAAATCTGGCATGGTGGGCTGTCACCCAGCGTACCAAAGAACCTTCAGGTTTTCCAATTCCATCTCTCCCTCACTCTCACCAATCTGGACTATCACAATCATACAATCCAAGCTTAAACCACACTTGACAGCTTCTACTGCTGCACTGGTTACATGGTCTATCCATCCTACTCCAGCATTTTTCTGTAGAACCACATTTTAAAAGCTTCAAACCTCTTTTTGCCAATACTGTTTATTATCAATGTTTCACTTTCATATAAGGCTACACTCCAAATAAATACTTTCAAACAATTTCTGACTATTAAATTTATATTTAATGTCTAGAAATTTCCTATTTCAGAAACACTTTTCTTGCTATTGTCATTCTGGACCCTGCATCCTCTTTACTTCAGCCATCACCATTATTTTGCCACCCATAGTTCCTTTAACTTGCAGTGTCTCATTTTCTAATCTAATACCCTCAGCATCGCCTGACTTAACCCATTAACTGCCATGATCCTCATTTGGGGTTTGTCTAAAGTATAGCATTTTCTTCCATTGTCCCAGCCTCTGTGTCACTCAGGTAACCCAAAAATAAATTTAGGTTGAAGCAAAATAGTTTGGCAGTTAATGGGTTAACTCAATTACATTCTATTAACCTGTTTTACTTTTGTTAATGTTCATCTTGTAAACTCTTCTTAAGTTGCTATCCATTCTGTTCAACTCACCTTACAAATCATTTGCTTCTCTGACACATTTCATATGATGAAAAGGGTAGTTGCTTCTCACCATATAGCAAAGAAGCTGAGTCTCAGATAGGCACAACAAAAAGACTGTCTCAGCTTTTGGTCAACAAGGCCTTTGTCAAAAGTAGACCAAACACACATACACACACACACAGCTCACACAAACATGAATCTTAATTTTAAGTCTCTACCTTATAATTATGCAAGTCATACAAAACATTCCAGTATCTCGAGGTCATTTGCAGCATCATTATAATTTATTGTATGAGTGAATGTAATATGCCATATAGTACCTGTAATAGGTGCTGCAAAATTACCTGTGCTCTGTCATAGAATTTGATAGTAAGAATGTTGTTTATAAACTGTGAGAATTAACTTAAATGCTGCAAGAACAAAAGATGCCATATGTTTAACATGTTAAAATGTTAATTACTGCATTTAACCATTCCTTTTCTTTCAGGTTTGAAGGTTGTGGATTACAATAAATCTAAACTGGTAGTGCAGTTCAGACCGTCTTATCTGGAGAAGATTCTTCCAGAGGTCTATGCTATATGTCTTTTGGCAGGAAATAATGGTAATATGAGCCTTATGTTATTGTAATGCATTAACTTACATATTTCTTGCAAATTTTGATTGTGCCATACAAACAAAATATGGAGCTCCATTCAGATTATTGGAGCATTGCAAATACTGTTTCAGTAAATATGTATATTCATTATGTAATTGTAAACAGGTTGTAACAAACAAAGAAGGTTTTTCAGCATTAGGTGACACATGGGGAGTGACTATTGAGAGGAAGACAAGTACTGAAATAGGAAAATTTTTGTTGCAAAAAACCATCTAAATGAGAATGAAATCTGTAACTATTAAACTGTTTTTGCATATAGCTTAAATCCAGTCTCTTATTTTTATGAAAGGAAACAGTAATAATAGAACTCACAACAGCAAAACACTTTTGAAAAAGAGTGTACATTGTTAATAGGAATGTATTTATAATTGTTCATATGCTACTATTAAACATCTCTTGATACAGATAGGAACAGTTGGGACTGAAAGTACAAACAGATATAGAAAAGAAATTCACACATAAAGGTTCAGCAGGTTGACATCTATATCTATACTATTACAATGGAAAGTCCAGGTTGGAATATAAACAATTATGAAAAGGATAACTGCAACTCACCGTAAAGATGAAACATTATTTCTAGACTTCAGAATTTTTTGTTGCCATAGAATAGGCTTTCTTAATAATATCAGGTGCTATCTTAATAATATGAAGTTACAGTTGCACTTAAATTATTGTAGTTAACCTTTATAGTTCATGCACAAATTAAATATCTTATATACAGCTATAATTTCAAATATTAACATCAGTATTGTCCATATCATAGAGCTCTTTCATATTGTATAATGTTTTTTTTTGTCACCCAGTCATACAATATTGTTTCGAATGGCAGGGATTGAGCAGTAAGAGGCAGCTTGTTAAAAATTTCCAGTTATAGCTAGCCAGTGCCTTGGAATGTCAATGTTTGCCTTATTTTTGTGTCATGTTTGTGTATTGTTTCCCTTAAAACACATTTCTTAATGCTGTTCTTGATTGAGTGTAGACTCATAGATGTACAGATTCACAACTGTTAGTAGCTTAAGACTGGTAAAAAGAGGGTGACAGTGCTGTTAAGAACAAGCCTTGCATAATATGCAGACAACTTGTTTTTGGACTTTTAAAATGTTGCTGAAATGAGGAGAATGTCCCATATGAGAAGGCTGTATGAGATGTGTGACTGAAAGAGTCCAAAATATGCCGTATTTAGATAATAATTACTGACCACATATCTCAGTTTCCGTATGAGGTAGGACACTTCTGGGATTTTTTTACAGACTTGATTCATGTGTTCTTCCCAACTGAGTTTGGCATCAATATGTGTTCCTAAAACTTTGAGACATTTATTTTCTATCTCCATAGTCAGTCCTAATATAAGCTTTTGAGTTTTGTCTAGATTACAGACAAGTTTATTGGCTGCAAACCAGTTCAGTGCAGAGTCAAGAGTTTTTGTGAAATCTTACTAAGGCTTGGGCTGGCATGATGTTAAGAAAGTGAAGTTGAATCATCAGCACAGCAGATTACAGACTGCAATACACAGTGGGCCAGATCATTGATAGCCACAATGGAAAAGAAGGGGCCAAGGACCGAGCACTGTACCAATTTTTACTAAGGGAGAACGTCTGTTTCCAATTGAGACTGTCTTCTGTTGGTCTGGTAGGAAGGGATTACTGCCAATGTACATTTCTGTTGACCATAATACTCACAATTTTGTTAGTAATATGTTAAAAGGAATGCAGTCGAAAGCTTTACGTAAATCACATAATACAAGTGAAACCATCTTCTTATTTTCAAAAGCAATTAAAGTTTGGTCAGCAGTTCTAGAACAGCTGCAGTTGTATTTTGACCTGTCCGAAATCCATGCTGATTGTTGCGTAAGAGTCCATGATTTTTGAGGGCATGTTTTTCAAAGTAATTACTTACTGGATGTACATAGTGAGTCAAATATTTTTTTGAGAGCATTGGCTCACTAGAAACTGGTTGATTGTTCTGGGGAGTAGTTTATCAACCTTTTTGTGTTTGGGCATAACTTTTGAGATTTTGAGCAAATCCGAAAAAACTCCATACTCTAAACATTTGTTAAAAATAAACCTCAGTGGCTCACTTATCAAGTGAACTGGTCTTTTAACAACATAATTGGACATTCAGTAGCAGTCCATACTTTTGGAACTGCACAATTTGGAAACAGTTTTACAGATCTCATCAGGTGTTATTTTGGCGAAATAAAGGTTCTTCAGGCAGCTGGGGACTGAGGAGATCCCTTGCAGAAGTATCTGAGGTGTTAAGTTTATCTCTTAGTTCTCTGACTAACATTACAAAATGATCATTCAGATCTCATGGATCAAGAAGAGTTTGACACACGTGGCTGAAAGAATTATCTTGTGTAATAACTTCCCATGCTGTCCTGCACTACTTTGTAGCACCTTCCATATAACTTTCACATGCTGCTGTTTTGGCCTGCCTGAGCTTATCTTTGTAATGTTTTTTTTTTTTTTTTTTTTACTTCAGAGGTAGTCATTGTAGACCCTACTCCTCTCTTCCTCCCCTCAATTATCCTCATTTTTGTGCATGTTTTCCATAATTTCTGCAAATTCTTTTGTATACCAGTTGATTTTTGTGCTTTTATGTGTAGGTCTACGTGGGGAACTAACTTTTATTAATGAGAAACATGAATACCATAAGTCTCTGTATTTTTTAAAGGAGATCATCAAAACCATTTTCAAATCTATCTTTTCCTGTTTGGCTCCCATATGTAGAGTCCCAATTCGTGTTCTTTAACTTGTCAATGAACAACATAATGTGCTCCACCCTCTGACCTCTCACCCATGCCACATCAGATTTACTGTAATAAGTTGAATGCTTGTGGTAAACTGTTAAAAGCAAAGGATCATGATCTTCAAAAACTCCATCAGTCGGGCTAGTTACATATTCCTCTCTATGTAAGTTAACAATAATATTGTCTAAACATGCATCATTATGACTAGGAGAGGTGTTTGTGCAATGCAGGTTTAAGGATCTCAAAATATTTAATGTTCTAGAGAGTTGTTGCTTTGAGTCTATCATTTAATTTTAAAATCCTCCCTGATAATGACCTTTGTTTTCAGTTTAAGGAGTTTTTTAACCGTTAACTCAAATTGTTCAAAAAATACATTTATATCTCCATTTGGAGACCCATACAGGCTAACCATTATTTCATTTCCTTCAGTTAGTCTCAGACACCTAAACTAAGCATTTATTTTTGAACAGTACAGTGTCACACCTAGTTTTGAAAATTTTAGCACATTCTTGATGTAAATCCCAGCAACACCATTTTTTCTCCTTTTCCCTCACATTATGTCAGCTACTACATATCCTTGAGGGATGAAACTTTCAATTTCATTTTCTTTTAGCCATGTTCTGCCAAGCATATTACATCTAACATTCTTAATGTTACAAAAATTTTGCAATTCTGATAATTTATTTCGTATACAACAGATATTGACTTGCACCAATGTAAATATTTTAGCACTGTTTGTTTATCAGTTGTACAGTTACATGATATCTCCGAATTATAAGCACTCTAGCTGTCTGTGTCAGAACTGCAGGAATGTTTACTTCTGGTAAAAAAGCATTCCCCCCCCCCATATGAACTATTTCCACGATCTTACTGCTAATAAATGCCTTCCCCAGTCTGTTGATGTGAAAACCATGTGTTGTATGGAATGTTTCCATAGTGTGCTTATGTTGACATATGTTCCTACATAGATTTTGCATTGCTTTATCTGTTTTTTTTTCACTTCCTTATTCACACAGGACCAGCTGCGTAGGTCATGACGATGGGGTATAGAAAATACGATCATATTCATATTTCTAAATTGGTGCAGCCTCCGTTTAAGGTTAGGTACAAGATCTTTTGTCTCATTTTTTGCTACATTGTTAGTACGTGCAAGAAAGCCCTATTACTATTTAGCCCTGAGATTGTTTCGTGAGTGGCTGTAGTTGCTGCCTTAAGATTTGCTTCTGATTGTACCACGCTGTTGATCTCGTGTTTACATAAATTTCACAATTCAGAGGCTACTCCTCACACTTGGCTATCAGCATAGATGTCAATTTTATACGTAGGCCTACTTTTTGTTGGAAGATTACTGTTATTTAGTCTATAGCTACAGGTACCTGTGTCGTCTTGACTCACATTTTCCACATTGTTTTGTGTACCAGCGAGAGATGATAATACCATTGGAGAATTTCCGATAGTCGGTATATGTATTTTGTTCATATTTCTGTTATGTTGGGGTTGTTTTTCCATGGTGGAATATGCTCCTGTCTCATCTGCTTTGCACCGTCTTCGATCTTGTCACATAATATAACATTGTTCACAGCTTTTGCGTAGTCCATATCAGAAAGTATCTGAAATTGGCTGTCATTCACTAAATTTCGTGATACTGCACAGTCTTCAGCAGTTTTCACTTTATGCCTGCTGTTTTTATACGACCTTTTTGTCCACTTTTAGGAGTTGTTTGAACTCTCTTGAGGATGATTTTCCAAGTTTTGATTTGACATTGACTCAAGTTTTTCGCTCTGAATTTTCGAGGTACTCATTTTCAATTCACTAATAACTAATTGCAGACTTGAATTATGTTCTTTAATCTTGGTGATTTCACCTTTACACTTTGTACACTCTTGCTTTTTAATTGCCCAATTCACAATTTTTTGTGATGAAACTTTGTGTATTTTTCACTCTGGCCGCTATCTTAGATGGAAAATCAAACTGGATAGCAAAAATGATGGATGCACCGGAGTTCAATAATTACCCCAGCCATACCATTCAAAACACCTTTTTTTTAAATATACGAAGACCTAGGTTCTTTAATGTTTTCTGACTTTATAATCCAATGGGCCCACAGCGTTGGAGAATTCTCGTAGAGACATTATGTAATGAAATCCAAATTGCTGCTATAGTTGTTTTAGTTGTTTAGTGTTTTATTGTGATGGTTCCAATTCAGCTAAATTGCCATTTCAGACCATCTGCAAAAGTCACATAATATTTTAGCCGCTTCCCACAGGTTTTAACGTCATTATTTCTTCGTCAGACAATTGTTAGCCTCATTTTCATAATCTGCCACCACATAACCACTCCTTTTAATACATTTACTTTCGAAATTTTCCCAAAACACAACCACCTAACCTTTGTGCACATTGTTGTTTACCAACCCAAGTTCACCACAGGATCAACATAGCTCAGCTTTAACCAACACTTTTTCGACTTTTTTCACACCAGAACTCCAGTTGCTTTTTAGTTCACCTTTATCTCTCCCCATATATTTTTATTTTCATTTTCATTTCAGCCTCATGTTACACTTTCCACCTTCTTATTCCATGTCACCCTCACAACATCCCCACAATGACCCCATTAAGTTTTATTTACATTCCTTCTGCAAACATGCCATCGCCCTAGCCAGATTAGCTCCCATATTTTATTTACTCAGGTTTGTCTGACATTTGGCATTACCCCCAAAGGCCTCACACTTAAAGTTCCCATCTTTGGCTGTAACCCTTCTTTCCATCAGTCCCTATACCAGTTCCAAACTGAACAATCCATTTCCGTCACCCACCTAATCCTTCACCTACACATCAACTCAGCCAATGAAGACACCCATCAACTCCTACCCTTAATAAAAGTCCTCAATCTTTCCTCTCTCACATCCACACCAGCTGTTCAGAGCATCCTCCTACAGGCCAACCACAAATTACAACAGTATGCCACCCTCCACCTCAAAACACTATCCAATCTCCTGGTTTCCCACCTCCGGAAAGGCAACTCACTCACCCTTCACAACCTTTCCAGCAAACCTCAACCTCCTCTCATTGCACACAGATCCAGTCTCTCCGATCTACTCAATCTCCCACTTCCAGCTCCACTCCCCCAAAACCTCAAAATTCTAATCAACACAATCTGGAACCACAACACCCTAATTCAGTAGTTAACCTTTCCTCCAAACCTCTCTCCCAATCCGAAACCTCTGTCCTATCCAAAGGCCTCACCTTCGGCCCTACTCCCAGATTCAACCAAACAGCCCTCGTCAAAGATATACTGTCCTACACTTGTACTCTCTGCTGGAAATATCACTATGCTACGAAGAAAAATGATCCTAATCCAACACCTAATGATCCAACTCCCCAAGACACCATCCAAATTGAACCCTGCCTGGAACAGTTCCGTCCTCCGTCACTGCGGGACCCACCTCCTCTTCCTCAAAATCACCCTCTCCAAACCTTCCAGGAATTTCTGACTTCCAGCCTTGCCTCTCAATCCTTCTTCACCACTGCTGAAGCCCAGGCTATCTGTGATCTGAAGGCTGACCAATCCATCGTAATTCTTCCGGCGGACAAGGGTTCCATGACCGTGGTACTTGATTGTCGGGAGAATGTGGTTGAGGGACTGCGTCAGCTTTCAGACAACACTACATACAAAGTCTGCAAAGGTAAACCCATTCCTGATGTCCAGGCGTAGCTTCAAGGAATCCTCAGAACCTTAGGCCCTCTACAAAACCTTTCACCTGACTCCATCAACCTCCTGACCCCACCGACACTCCGCACCACTACCTTCTACCTTCTTCCTAAAATTCACAAACCCAATCATCCCGGCCACTCCATTGTAGCTGGTTACCAAGCCCCCACAGAACGTATCTCTGCCTATGTAGATCAACACCTTCAACCCATTACATGCAGTCTCCCAAACTTCATTAAAGACACCAACCACTTTCTGGAATGCCTGGAATCCTTACCCAATCTGTTACCCCTGGAAACCATCCTTGTAACCATTGATGCCACTTCCTTATACACAAATATTCCGCACATCCAGGGCCTTGCTGCGATGGAGCACTTCCTTTCACGCCGCTCACTTGCCACCCTACCTAAAACCTCTTTCCTCATTACCTTAGCCAGCTTCATCCTGACCCACAACTTCTTCACTTTTGAAGGCCAGACATACCAACAATTAAAGGGAACAGCCATGGGTACCAGGATGGCCCCCTCGTATGCCAACCTATTTATGGGTCGCTTAGAGGAAGCCTTCTTGGTCACCTAGGCCTGCCAACCCAAAGTTTGGTACAGATTTATTGATGACATCTTCATGGTCTGGACTCACAGTGAAGAAGAACTCCAGAATTGCCTCTCCAACCTCAACTCCTTTGGTTCCATCAAATTCATCAGCCTAGGTCTTCGTGGCAAATGAATCTGCTCCAGTCCGGAATCCCTGAACCATTACACCAACAAACTGAAAACAGCTTTCGCATCCCGCAACTACCCTCCCGACCTGGTACAGAAGCAAATAACCAGAGCCAATTCCTCGTCCCCTCAAACCCAGAACCTCTCACAGAAGAACCCCAAAAGTGCCCCACTTGTGGTAGGAAACTTTCCGGGACTGGATCAGACTCTGAATTTGGCTCTCCAGCAGGGATACGACTTCTCAAATCCTGCCCTGAAATGAGATCCATTCTTCATGAAATCCTCCCCACTCCACCAAGAGTGTCTCTCTGCCGTCCACCCAACCTTCTTAACCTCTTAGTTCATCCCTATGAAATCCCCAAACCACCTTCCCTACCCTCTGGCTCCTACCCTTGTAACCGTCCCCGGTGTAAAACCTGTCCCATGTACCCTCCCACCACCACCTACTCCAGTCCTGTAACCTGGAAGGTGTACACGATCAAAGGCAGAGCCACGTGTGAAAGCACCCACGTGATTGACCAACTGACCTGCCTACACTGTGAAGCTTTCTATGTGGGAATGACCAGCAACAAACTGTCCATTCGCATGAATAGACACAGGCAGACAGTGTTTGTTGGTAATGAGGATCACCCTGTGGCTAAACATACCTTGGTGCACGGCCAGCACATCTTGGCACAGTGTTACAGTGCCCGGGTTATCTGGATACTTCCCATTAACACCAATATGTCAGAACTCCGGAGATGGGAACTTGCCCTTCAGTATATACTCTCTTCTCGTTATCCACCAGGCCTCAGTCTCTGCTAATTTCAAGTTGCCGCCGCTCGTACCTCACCTGTCATTCAACAACATCTTTGCCTCTGTACTTCCACCTCGACTGACATCTCTGTCCAAACTCTTTGCCTTTACAAATGTCTGCTTGTGTCTGTGTATGTGCGGATGGATGTGTGTGTGTGTGTGTGTGTGTGTGTGTGTGTGTGTGTGTATGGGCGCTCGCGCTCGCGAGTGTATACCTGTCCTTTTTCCCCCCTAAGGTAAGTCTTTCCGCTCCCGGGATTGGAATGACTCGTTACCCTCTCCCTTAAAACCCACATCCTTTGGTCTTTCCCTCTCCTTCGCTCTTTCCTGATGAAGCAACCATTGCTTGCGAAAGCTTATATTTTGTGTGTGTGTTTGTGTTTGTTTGAGTGTCTATCAACCTACCAGCGCTTTCGTTTGATAGGTCACATCATCTTTATTTTTGGATACATCTTGTCAATTACCTTGAAACGATACTTGTTAAACAATGGCACAGCTTTTTTGTCAGTGGTTAAAGCCGCTCTGTAACAGGTAATCTGGCAAATACTGAATCTTTTTTCCACTGATCCAACTATCCATCACTGGCAATAAATTCTGGATCCCCTACTTTGATTTGCCATTGAAATTGCAGTGCATTTACCTGCCATACCGACCCGTAATGGGCAGACCTTTTCCTCTTAAATACTCATGCCACTAAAATCAAGCTTTCTCAACTTCTATTGACTTACCTTTTAACACTGTCTCTTCCCACTCGCTTGGGAAGCACACCAATTTTCAATTTCTACTTGATTTTTCTTCCAGCCTTCAGCAGTACTTTTTCCCACCCCTAAATTCAAAGCAGCAGTTTTGGCTGCTATCCCATAACCTAGTCGCATTACTGCACATAGTTTCTGATCCATAGTAACTACAAGATTTTTCTTCGCTTATGATTCTTTTGGTCTCTAAATAAAACACAAAGGGTCACACAAGACAACAGTTCAACAGCGTATGCACTCCAGACATCTGTTTTGCAGCTGAAGGTATAAAGAACACAGGGTTGCGAACAGAGCTACTCTCTGTGTCTATTAATTGTTGTGTATGAGTGATGAAAGAGGACTGCTAAAGTACCATTTGTTGAGAGTGGTTGTGGTAATTAACTCAGTATTAACAGTAATTTGTACTTTATAATTGTAAGTCCAAATGTGTTATAAAAGCACAAAAGATGCATAAAACATTTTGAATGACCACACAGCTTTGTAGCTGGTGCCTGCATCCAGTACAGTACCTACAACAAACTAATCCTCATTTCATTATGAAGTATTATTATCTTATCATATTCATTGTGTGTGTGTGTGTGTGTGTGTGTGTGTGTGTGTGTGTGTGTGTGTGTGTGTGTGTGTGAGAGAGAGAGAGAGAGAGAGAGAGAGAGAGCACGTGCTTGTGTGTGTGCAGTTGTATTTCAATGCTATATTTAAAAAATCACTTATTGTAATTTACCATGTAAAATTATGTATTTTTCATTACATTTCTACATCTACATTTACATCTGTAGTCTGCAAGCCACTGTGAACTGCATGGCAGAGGGTATATCCCATTGTACCAGTTATCAGGGTTTTTCCATTCATTTCATGTGTGGAGTGCAAGAAGAATGATTATTTGAATGCGTCTGTACATGCTGTAATTATTCTACTCTTATCCTCATGATCCCTATGTGATGATACTTAGTGGGTTATATGAGGATGGCATGAAAAGTTCTTAGAATCACCACAAGAGGCCAGCACCAGAGCAACGAGTTGTTCATGTGATATTCATTCGACTTTTGCCTGTAAACACGTGCCACGTCAGTGCTCTTGGAAGAGAGCTGTGGCAGTGACGTGGCTCTGTTGTTGTTCCCGCGTTGTGGTTTGCGAAGATGGAAAAAATTGAGATTTAAGGAGTGATAAGTACTTCATAAAGAAAGGTATAAAAGCAAAGTACATTCATGCCAATTTACAGAGTAAACTGGGGGTCTGCTTATTCACATTCAACTGTTGCCAAGTGGAGTGTGGCACTATACGGGGCAGAAACATGGACACTGAGACAAGAAGATGAAAAAAGGTTAAAAGCATTTGAGATGTGGATGTGGAGGAGAATGGAGAGAATAAGCTGGATGGAAAGAGTGAGTAATGAAAGAGTATTGGAAAGGGTTGGTGAGAGAAGATGCTGAAGGTTGTAAGAGAAAGGAAAAAGAACTGGTTGGGGCATTCATTGAGAAGGGAGTGCTTGCTAGTAGATGCTTTGGAAGGACTGGTTTGTGGGAGAAGACTTATAGGAAGAAGGAGATACAAGATGACAGATGACTTAAAGGGAAGAGGAAATTATGCGTTCCTGAAGAGGATGGCAGAAGACCGAACATCTGGAGAACTACCATGTGAAAACCTGCCTTTAGGCAGAACACTGATGATGATGATGATGGTGATGATGATGATGATCATGAAGTGGACAAATGAATTTAAATTTGGTCAGGAGAGCTTAGATGATTATCAGCACAGTGGCTGGTCAAGATGTGTCACTATGCTAGAAATCATTGCAAAAGTGCACAATATGCTCATGGAGGATCGCGAATGAAAGTGTGTGAAATTGCTCACGCTTGCCAGATGTAATCTGAAAGGTATATCACATTTTAACTTAAGAATTAGAAATGAAAAAATTATCTGCAGGATGGGTGCCGCAACAAGACAATGCGCGGCTACACACACGTGCCATCGCCATGGCAAAATTACATGAACTAAGGTTTGAATGGTTGCCACACCGGTCTTTTCACCTGATATGGCTCTGTCAGACTTCCACCTCTTCTCAAAACTGAAAATTTTTCTTGGTGGGTGAAGATTTGCTTCAGATAATGAATTGATAGCCGGGGCTGACAACTATTTTGCAGGCATGGAGGAAACTCATTTTGGAGATGGGTCAATGCATTGGAACATCTTTCGACCAAATGCATTAACCTACAAGGAGACTATTGAAAAATAAAAAAAAGTTACAGTGTTGTAAGTACTTTTTTTCTATTCCATTCCAAGAACTTTTCAGACCACCATTGTAGTATATTCCTATAGTCAGCATTTAAAGCTGGTTCTTGAAATGTTGTTGATAGACTTTCTCATGATAGTGTATGTGCATCTTCAAGATTCTGGCAGTTCATTTCTTTCAGTATCTCTGTGTCACACTTCCACGGATTGGACAAACCTGTCACCATTCCTTCTGCCCCTCTCTGTATGTCTTCAGTATCCCATCTTAGCCCTATTTGGTATGGATCCCACACACTTTAGCAATAATCGAGAACCAGTTCCACGAGTGATTTGTAAGAATCTCCTTTGTAGACTGATTGCACTTCCCCAGTATTCTACCAATAAACCGAAGTCTATCGCCTGCTTCACCACGACTGAACCTTTGTGATCTTTCCATTTCATATCTCTACAAGTATTACATCCAGGATTTGTATCAGTTGGCCGATTCCAGCAGTGACTCACTGATATTGTAGTTACGGGGTACTATGTCTCTCTCTCTCTCTCTCTCTCTCTCTCTCTCTCTCTCTCTCTCTCTTTGTGAAGTGCACAGTTTAACATTTAAAGCAAGTTGCCCATCTCTGCACCACTTTGAAATCTTAATAAGAGCTGACTGAATATTTATGCAGCTTCTTTCAAATAGTACTTCATTATCTGCAAAAAGTCTGAGGTTATTATTAATATTGTCTTCAAGATCATTAATATACAACATCAACAGCAAGGCTCCCAAAACACTTCCCTGGGGCACACACAAAGTTGCTTCTACATCTGATGATGACCCTCCATCCGAGATAATATGCTGCGTCCTCCCTACCAAAAAATCCTCAATCCAGTCACAAATTTTACTTGATACCCAATATGATTGTACTTTTTAACACTATGTGTAGGTTAGGTACTGAGTCAAATGCTATTCAGAAATCAAGAAATACTGTGTCTACGTGCTTGCCTCGATGCAGAGCTTTCAGTATGCTGTGAGAAAAGTGCGAATTGGGTTTCATGTGAGCATTGTTTTCGGAATCCATGCCGGTTGTCATGGAGGTGGTCATTCTGTTCAAGGTACCTCATTAGGGAGTTTGAGCTCAGAACATTTTCTAAGATTCTACAACGATTTGATGCCAAGGATATTGGATGGTAGTTTTGTTGATTACTTCTACTACACTTTTTGTAGACAAGTGTGATCTGTCTTTTTTCCAAGATCTGGGGATAGTTCTTCTGTTTGAGGAATATGTTATATAGTTAGAAGAGTGGCTCACTCATCCGCAAGTTCGGTATAGAATCTGATGGATTCAGTGGGGCCCTGGAGCTTGGTTGAATTTTAATGATTTCAAATGTTTCGCAACATCTCTGACACTTATACTTATTTACCCATCTTTTCAGCAGTGCCAGGATTAAATTGTTTTCATTTCAAGCATTTCATATTTTGCTTTTGCTACCCTTATTTTCAGAGAAATGTATCAGCAGTAACATCCAATGTTCATTTTTGTTTGTTACATATTTGGAGATTGTTAACAACCATGTAACGCTTATTTTCAAACCCTTGTTTTCTGTAGATTGTTGAAAGAGAGAGATTTGTGTGTGTGTGTGTGGAGGGGGCGGGGGGGGGGGGGGGGTATTTAATATTTGAAGAAAAGTCATGCATAATATGGCAATTAGAAAATTGGGAAACAAATGTCAGCATCATGAAGGAATTGGGGGCCTCACACTCAAGAATTTCTTTAACACAATTCTTTAAAAATCAAGCGGGCAAGATCATCTGAGCACAAAGATATTGAAAATGTTTTACTTACATGGTTTAAGCAGCAAAGTGCTGATCTTTGGACCCGTTCTTCAAGTGAAAGCCAATGAATTTGCTTTTCTGTTGGGAAGTCAGAACTTTAATTGTTCTTCACTTGAATACAACGTTTTTGAGCCTGCCATGATATCGGCAGGAAAATTTGTGGTGAAGTTGCCAGAGTACCTGATAGTGCAACAGATGAGTGGCTATCTAAGAAGTGCCCATTTTGTGTGAAGGTTACAAGCCAGATGATATATTCATTGCAGATGAAACTGGCTTGTTTCACAACATGCAATTTAAAGGCAACCGGTATTTGGGAGGGGAAATGTCTAAGACAAGAGACTCAGTTATGGTTGCTGCAAGGATAATGTAAAGAAACACTTGTATTTATCCGAAAATTTTGAAAATCTAGATGTTTTAAAACTGTGTAGTTCATGACAGTGCAAAATCTTGGACGATATCTGACGTTTCTGAAAAGTGTTTGCATAACTGGGACTCTCGACTGAAATCAAACGAACAAAAAATTACTTGCCTGCCCATGGCTATTCTGCTCATTTAGTAGTTAACAATCTGCAGTTCCATGAAGTTCGTATTTCTACCCCCAAATGTTATTTCAGTTCCACAACTTGTGAACCAGGGAGTTCTAAAATCTCTGAAAATGCAGTACAGGAAACTTCAAGTGATGAATGTGTTACAAAATATCAAAGGAGGTAAAGAAAAAAGTGTTCAGTGTTCTTTATGCAATTTTAATGATATCAGAAGTATGGAAAGATGTTGCTCAAAAGGCAGTTGTGAATTGTTTTAAACGTGCAGGATTCAGAGAGATTCCCACAGTGAGGGTGACATGTTTTCAGCAACAGCTGATGGTGCTGATGATGAAGATGAGGATAACATTCCTCTGGCAGAATTAGTTCAAGAATTTTTTCCATCTTTGTCAACTTGAAAAATAGAGTAGTACATCCAGGTAGACAACACCCTTACCGTGTATATCTCAGCAAATGAAGAAGAAATTGCAGCTGACATCCAAAACCAGGATGTGATTGACAAACATGAAAATGAACAAGAAGAACAGTTTTGTTGTATCATCAGTTAACCAAACTCTCGATGCAGTGAAAACTTTACAGAAAATTTCTTATTTTCAAAGAAGAGTTTAATACAAATAATACTAATGAAATGTAGTGTTAAAAAGAAAGCAACATCAAATGCAAAATGCATACACACATCTTAAATACAAAAAGCAAACAAAGATAACTGATTATCTTATTTAGGAGAGTGCACTGTAGTATGTGTTACTGTATTGCTTTTCTTTTTAAAGTTCAAGCAACTGGTTAAAACGCTAAACAACACTGACTTCGTTGTGATTGTGTAAAACTACGAAATTAAATTCCAATATATATATATTATTTTTTCTAATTACAGAAGCTGAATAATAGTGCATTTGTTATTTATTTTTGTGGTTATGTATGTTGGATACTTTCAATGAGTTAGGTACAGTACATCACATTTGTACAACATTTTAAAGAGAAACATAGGAGAAAATGTTAGCCTTCATTTAATTTGTGTATAGAATACTATTTTTTCATTTTGGTACTGTTGATTAATTTTTGTAATACGGCAATTGGATGAAGGTGTGTCATTCATGACTATTATACTACAGAACACGTACAGTAAGTTTTGTTCATTCATTATCCAAGAATATGTTTGACAGTATCGAACAATTTACATTGTTGATACCTCTTTCTTCATTTATTAACGTTATTGAATAAACATAACAAAAACTCCTCTTTTTTATACTTTATTGTAAATACTGTTAGTGTGTTATTATGGCAACATAAAATTTACAGGTGTGAAATTTTTATCGGAAAACAAAGCGAATCCCATTTTAGTTATAAATAGGGGAGTGTTTTTTAAAAAATTTTACACTGTACTCTGATAAACATTCGGACAGACATAGGCTGTATAGATATTGTACAGGTTTTCTCATAAAATCAGTTGAGAGGTGTACTGGGATGCACTATGGAAATATGTGGGTTCATTTTCTTTCTCACAGTCAGTTTTTATTAGAATAGCAGGGTATTTAAACCATTAGGCAACATGTTTCTCCACTATATGTTCGTTGCCCTTATCTGTAATTTTAAACAAGAATTGTATATACCACAGTGTGCTGTTTTGTTTTCTTCCTCGAAGTTAGTTTTAACAGAAAACAAGAAAGTTGTATTTATGCCTTATTGGCTTATGATTAGAATACTACTTCAAAATCTGAATTCTCCGAAACTTTGTAATCGTACCCGTTTGCAGATTAAAACTATACAAAATACTGTCATCACAGGTACAGCACCAGGAGAGGTCTCTCTTACACCGTCTAAACCAATGATTTGATTTACCCATTTATCCATTCATTTTAAGTTACATCAGTTCCAAATCAAGGTTTCATTTGCAATAACAAGGTGAAAGAGAGGGGGGAAGAGGAGATGGGTAGACAAGGGATAGGAGGACGTGGATATAGAGAGGGGAAAGAACGAGATGGACAGATAGAGGGCAAATGTGGGTGGAAAGAGAGAGAGAGAGAGAGAGAGAGAGAGAGAGAGAGAGAGAGAGAGAGAGAGAGGGGGGGGGGGGTTAGGGGGTTGGTAGAAGGAGATGAACAGAGAGAGAGGAGACGGATATTAGGACATATATCCAATTCCAGTACATATTTAGCAGTTGGAAAGCTTTGCCGGCTTCGCTAGTACACATATGTAGAGTGACAGATCTACTAGATTTGACAATGTGGGCTTTCAACATAAAGCAAACAGAGAATTAAGGTTGAGAGGTAACTAGTCTTTATAATACTAAAGGGGGCAGACATTGCGAGACAGTCAAAGAAGCAACAGGAGACAACACGAGGAGAGAGGATGCAGCACTCCTATAATAGAGAAAAATTGTGAATCTGAGGAATTGGAAGTGACAGAGAGGGTATTCAGGCTTACAGAGGAAGGATAAATTAGGAATTAAGTAAGTATGATGCAATAACAGATGTAAAAGGTGCAAACAGCCAAGGAGAAGCAAATAGTAAAGCATATGTGTGTGCGAGTGCATACCTGTCCTTTTTCCCCCTTAGGTAAGTCTTTCCGCTCCCGGGATTGGAATGACTCCTTACCCTCTCCCTTAAAACCCACATCCTGTCATCTTTCCCTCTCCTTCCCTCTTTCCTGACGAAGCAAGCGTGGGTTGCGAAAGCTCGAAATTTTGCATGTGTTTGTGTGTTTTTTTATTGTGCCTATCTACCAGCGCTTTCCCGCTTGGTAAGTCATGGAATCTTTATTTTTAATGTTCAGGCAGACATAAGCTACATATCTGTTTAATTGTTGTTGTGGTCTTCAATCCTGAGACTGGTTTGATGCAGCTCTCCATGCTACTCTATCCTGTCCAAGCTTCTTCATCTCCCAGTACCTACTGCAACCTACATCCTTCTGAATCTGTTTAGTGTCTTCATCTCGTGGTCTCCCTCTAAGAGTTTTACCCTCCACGCGACCCTGCAGTACTAAATTGGTGATCCCTTGATGCCTCAGGACATGTCCTACCAACCATTCCTTCTTCTAGTCAAGCTGTGCCACAAACTTCTCTTCTCCCCAATCCTATTCAGTACCTCCTCGTTAGTTATATGATCTACCCATCTAATCTTCAGCATTCTTCTGTAGTACCACATTTCGAAAGCTTCTATTCTCTTCTTGGCCAAACTATTTATCATCCATGTTTCACTTCCATACATGGCTACACTCCATACAAATACTTTCAGAAACGACTTCCTGACACTTAAATCTATACTCGATGTTAACAAATTTCTCTTATTCAGAAACTCTTTCTTTGCCATTGTCAGTCTACATTTGATATCCTCTCTACTTCGACCATCATCAGTTATTTTGCTCCCCCAATAGCAAAACTCCGTTACTACTTTAAGTGTCTCATTTCCTAATCTAATTTCCTCAGCATCAGCCGACTTAATTCGAGGAGGAGGAGGAGGAGGATACTAGTGTTTAACGTCCCGTTGACAACGAGGTCATTAGAGACGGAGCGCAAGCTCAGGTGAGGGAAGGATGGGGAAGGAAATCGGCTGTGCCCTTTCAAAGGAACCATCCCGGCAATTGCCTGAAGCGATTTAGGGAAATCACGGAAAACCTAAATCAGGATGGCCGGAGATGGGATTGAACCGTCATCCTCCCGAATGCGAGTCCAACTTAATTCGACTACATTCCATTATCCTTGTTTTGCTTTTGTTGATGTTCATCTTATACCCTTTTTTCAAGACCCTTTCCATTCCGTTCAACTGCTCTTCCATGTCCTTGTCTGTTTCTGACAGAATGACAAAGTTATCGGCGAACCTCAAAGTCTTTATTTCTTATCCATGGATTTTAATACCTACTCCAAATTTTTCTATTGTTTCCTTCACTGCTTGCTCAATAACAGATTGAATAACATTGGGGATAGGCTACAACCCTGCCTCACTCCCTTCCCAACCACTGCTTCCCTTTCATGCCCCTCGACTCTCATAACTGCCATATGGTTTCTGCACAAATTGTAAATTGCCTTTCGCTCCCTGTATTTTACCCCTGCCACCTTTAGAATTTGAAAGAGAGTATTCCAGTCAACATTGTCAAAAGCTTTCTCTAAGTCTACAAGTGCTAGAAACATAGGTTTGCCTTTCCTTAATCTAGCTTCTGAGATAAGTCATAAGGTCAGTATTGCCTCACGTGTTCCAATATTTCTATGGAATCCAAACTGATCTTCCCCGAGGTTGGCTTCTACCAGTTTTTACATTCGTCTGTAAAGAATTCGTGTTAGTAATTTGCGCTCCGTCTCTAATGACCTCGTTGTCAACGGGACGTTAAACACTAGTATCCTCCTCCTCCTTGATAGTTCAGTAATTTTCACATCTGTCAGCACCTGCTTTCTTTGGGATTGGAATTATTATATTCTTCTTGACGTCTGAGGGTATTTCGCCTGTCTCATACATCTTGCTCACCAGATGGTAGAGTTTTGTCAGGACTGGCTCTCCCAAGGCTGTCAGTAGTTCTAATGGAATGTTGTCTACTACCGGGGCCTTGTTTTGACTCAGGTCTTTCAGTGCTCTGTCAAACTCTTCATGCAATATCGTATCTCCTATTTCATCTTCATCAACATCCTCTTCCATTTTCATAATATTATCCTCAAGTACATGACCCTTGTATAGACTCTCTATATACTCCTTCCACCTTTCTGCCTCCCCTTCTTTGCTTAGAACTGGGTTTCCATCTGAGCTCTTGATATTCATACAAGTGGTTCTCTTTTCTCCAAAAGTCTCTTTAATTTTCCTGTAGGCAGTATCTATCTTACCTCTAGTGAGATAAGCCTCTACATCCTTACATTTGTCCTCTAGCCATCCCTGCTTAGCCATTTTGCCTGCTTCATTTTCTGCATTTTTATATTTTCTCCTTTCATCAATTAAATCCAATATTTTTTCTGTTACCCAAGGATTTCTACTAACCCTTGTCTTTTTACCTACTAGATCCCCCGCTGCCTTCACTACTTCATCTCTCAAAGCTACCCATTCTTCTTTTATTGTATTTCTTTCTCCCATTCCTGTCAATTGTTCCCTTATGCTCTCCCTGAAACACTGTACAACCTCTGGTACAGTCAGTTTATCCAGATCCCATCTCCTTAAATTCCCACCTTTTTGCATTTTCTCCAGTTTTAATCTACAGTTCGTAACTAGTAGACTGTCGTCAGAGTCCACATCTGCCCTTGGAAATGTCTTACAATTTAAAACCTGGTTTCTAAATCTTTGTCTTACCATTATATAATCTATCTGATACCTTTTAGTATCTCCAGGGTTCTTCCATGTATACAACCTTCTTTTATGATTCTTGAACCAAGTGTTAGCTATGATTAAGTTGTGCTCTGTGCAAAATTCTATCAGGCAGCTTCCTCTTTCATTTCTTAGCCCCAATCAATATTCATGTACTACGTTTGCTTCTCTCCCTTTTCCTACTACCGAATTCCAGTCATCCATGACTATTAAATTTTCGTCTCCCTTCACTATCTGAATAGTACCCTTTATTTCATCATACATTTCTTCAATTTCTTCGTCATATGCAGAGTTAGTTGGCATATAAACTTGTACTACTGTGGTAGGTGTGGGCTTCGTGTCTATCTTGGCCACAATAATGCGATAACTATGCTGTTTGTAGTAGCTTACCCGCAATCCTATTTTTTTATTCATTATTAAACCAACTCCTGCATTACCCTTATTTGATTTTGTATTTATAACCCTGTGTTCGCCTGACCAAAAGTCTTGTTCCTCCTGCCAGCGAACTTCACTAATTCCTACTATATCTAACTTTAACCTATCCATTTCCCTTTTTAAATTTTCTAACCTACCTGCTCGATTAAGGGATCTGACATTCCACACTCCGATCCGTAGAACACCAGTTTTCTTTCTCCTGATAACGACATCCTCTTGAGTAGTCCCCGCCCGGAGATCCAAATGGGGAACTATTTTACCTCCAGAATATTTCACCCAAGACGCCATCATCATTTAACAATACAGTAAAAAATTATGGCTGTAGTTTCCCCTTGCTTTCAGTCTTTTGCAGTACCAGCACAGCAAGGCCGTTTTGGTTAGTGTTACAAGGCCAGATCAGTCAATCATCCAGACGGTTGCCCCTGCAACTACTGAAAAGGCTGCTGCCCCTCTTCAGGATCCACACGTTTATCTGGCCTTCTCAACAGATACCTCGCCATTGTGGTTGCACCTACGGTACGGCTATCTGTATCACTGAGGCACGCAAGCCTCCCCACCAACGGCAAGGTCCATGGTTCTTTTCAATATATTTTGTATAATAATAATACAATATGTAATAACAGTTTATTGCTTAACTTTGTAAACTAAAATCTCCAAACATTCTTTACAAATTTACTTCATATTTTCACACAATAAACATTATATTTAATCTTCTTACCATAAATCTCAAAGTTAGTTAGTGTTTTATTTCAGATTTTTGCTCTATACTTTAAAGAACATTTGGACAGACATGGACTACGCAAACGGGATAAGTTATTGTTAAAAATCTCAGATTCTCAACTGGTACTCCAATGAACATTTGGATGGTCATTTTTTTTTTTTCCTTTTTAAATGTCAGTGTACAGTTTCTCTGTTAAATCAACTGGGAGGAAGAAAATGCTTTGATGTGCTGTGAAATGTGCAGTTTCATTATTTTTCTTACTGTTATTTTGACAAAACATGTAAGCCATTTGACAGATTGTTACTTACATGTATATTCGAATTCCTTAGAGATAACTTCAAAATAAAAATTGTATACTGCTTTGTTTTCTTAATTGCCGCCGGTTTTACAGAAAACATATTTATGGTGTGCTGGCTTATGATTAGAATATTAGTATGGAATCTGAATAGCCCAAAACTTTTGAATCCTATCCATTTGCAGATTAAAGCTATGCAAAATACTGTCCTCACGGATCCTGCAGCTGGATAGGTCTCTCTCATGCCTCCTATATCAATGATCCCAAACAAATTACCCATTCATTGTAAGCAACTTCAATTCCTGAGAAAGGGAATAAGTATAAACTAGGCTCAAGGTCAGAGAGAGGGAGGTAAGAGGCCAAGGGGAATGGACATTCAGACAGGCAACGAGAAGATGAGCAATTAAAGGGGGGGGGGGGGGGGGTTGCTGAAGGCAGTGGATGAAGACGGGGAGTGGGAGATTAGGATGTACGTCCAGTTCCCTTGCATAAGTAACAATAGCAAAGGATTGCAGGGTTTGCTAGTTCTATATAAATGAGAATCATTGTTATCAGAAATCTTGAAAAGATCTTGACTGATTTACTTCAGATTTTTATGTAACCATCCAATAAACACTTGGAAGATTGTAGGCTACATATTTTTTTAATATTTTGGTACATATGGTACTATGTATATGCATACTATTTAAAGGGGAAACAGTATTAGTAAAAATCTCGAAGATCTTGACTGATTTATTTCAAATTATTACATAATCTGAAAGATGTTTGAGCTGACGTCTTCCTTGAAAAATTCTTGACTGATTTATTTCAATTTTTTACACCAATCTCTAACAAACATGTCAACAGACATAGCCCGCATCTTTTTAATATATTTATATATGTAAAATCTTGAAAAGTGCTTGACCTATTCACTTTGAATTTTTACTCAGTGCTCCAATAAATATTCACACTGCAAGGGATATATATATCCCATCCATTTAATAGATATAGAGGGAAATCTGGGTTTGAGTCTGAATCTGACACAAATTTTTATATGTCACCAGCAGGTAGAACACTGGAACCTAGTACAACTGATGCCAAGTTACTCTCATTCAGCGAATATATTTCGAATGGCTGCCAGTCATCATCCATGTAAATATTAGACAAATGGTGTGTTTCAAATATATTCTTTCTCCTTATGTATAATTTTAAACAAAAATTTTATACACAAGAATGTGCTGTTTTGTTTTCTTTCTCGCAGTTGGTATTGAACAGAAAACAGGAAAATAGTGTCTGTGCCTTATTGGCTTTTAATTAGAATAATACTACAGAATCTGAACCATCTAAAACATTGTAATCCTCCCCATTCACAGATTAAAACTGTGCAAAATACTGTCAGTGAAGCAAATATCCTTATAGATCCAGCAGGAGGTGTCCCTCTCGTTTCCCACATACCAATGATACCAATTGTTTTCCCATTCATTTAAAGAAAATTTGACTCCAAATCACGATTTGTTTGCAATAACAATAAACATGGCTCAAGGTCAGAGAGAGAAGGAAATGGACCGGGGGTGGGGGGTGGGGGGTGGATAAAGAAAAGGGCTGGTGGACACGGAGAGCGAGAAAGGGTGGGGGACACAGAGAGAGAAAGTGGGAGGAGTTTACGCGGATGGTGAGAGGGATAGGAAGAGGAGACAGACAGACAGAGGGGGGGGGGGGGGGGGGGGGAGGACGAGAAGGAATTAGGAAGTACATCCAATTCCCAGACATATTTAGCTATTGTGAAGCATTCCCAGATTCACAAGCAGCATCATTAGAAACATTAGGATAAAGTGATAAACAATATTTCATATCATTTTAGTTTAACATCATATGTGGTGATAAATACAGGTCCGATCCACATTCACACTCATGCGCAATTCTTAAGCACAGAAATCCAGAGAGAACCACTGGATAAAAGTATCAAAACTACAAAGAGGGAAATACAAAATGTAAAAATACAAAAACAGAAAATTATAGGCATATGCCCTTTTAGGCTTTTATATTTCCATCTTTGTGGTTTTAACACTATTATCCAGGGGTTCTCGAACATGGATCTTTATTTACTATTAAATACTATGTTAAAATAAAATGCCATAAAAAATAGTCTCATGTGTAGTTATATTGTTTAGTGTTTGATCTCAACGTTCCTAGTGCATCTGATTTTAAGGACGATGATGGGAATCTGGACATTACCAAATTTCATATTATTGTTGCAAATTGTGTATAACAAGTGTTTCAAAAATGGTATTATTGGAACAACTTATATACTGATAGTGTCAGTTATGATCATTTTTTACAAAGTAAAGAGAAAATAATCCTTTCTTTCTTCCTAACACTCGTGTTAATATCTTAAATAACATAGACCACACATAGAAATACCAGTCTGCACAGATCTGTCTTTGACTTGTTTTTTCACAAAGTTTTACTGCACACATTTCCATTTCCTCACTGTTACTAATCCTGCTAAACTGAATATTATGTCTACAGCTCTCAAGCCTGGTAATGTGTTAAACAATTCTGTTATATGACATTTCCAATTATTGCCTGCTTACTACCATCACCTAAACTTAAACAAACAATGGAAAGTTCAGGTTGGAAGTTCAACAACATTATGAAAAGGGCGGATTGCTATTCACCATAAAGATGACATATTGAGTTGCAGACAGGCACAATGAAAATACTGTTATGCATAGATCATTTGGACAAAGCCCAAAGCCTACTTCAGAAAGAAGAACACACACATACTGACACAAGCAAACACACCTCACATGATCACTATCTCCAGCTGCTCCAGCCAGAATGCAACTGTACCGCTTGAACAGAAGCAGCAATCTGGGGTGGGGAAGGGCTCTGGGTAGCAGGGTACGGGTGGAGGAAGAGAAGTCAGTGGAGCCTGGCAGAATGTGTAGAGTCTAGATGGTGACACAACAAGGTTGCAGGTGCAATGTCAGGAGGCTATGAGGGAGAAGGGTGGGTGGGGGGACAGGAACAGGAAGGGTAAAAGGAAAGGAGCAGAGAAGGGGAAAAGTCTGGTGGGTCCATTGGCAGAGAGCAGAATGCAATGATGGTGAGGAGATGTGAATTAGGAGGAAACTGTTGCATGGTGGGTGTGCACTCAGGACAATACGTTACTGTAGTATGAGGCCAGGTTGTGCACAGTTGAGAAAAACATGGTATTGGAGTGAAGGATTCAAATGGCCACTGAAATCAAACATCTTGACGAATGGAAAAACTGGTAGAAACAGACCTTGGGGAAGATCAGTTTGGATTCCGCAGAAATGTTGGAACATATGAGGCAATACTAACCTTACGACTTATCTTAGAAGAAAGATTAAGAAAAGGCAAACCTACATTTCTAGCATTTGTAGACTTAGAGAAAGCTTTTGACAATGTTAACTGGAATACTCTCTTTCAAATTCTGGAGGTGGCAGGGGTAAAATACAGGGAGTGTAAGGCTATTTACAATTTGTACAGAAACCAGATGGCAGTCATAAGAGTCGAGGGGCATGAAAGGGAAGCAGTGGTTGGGAAAGGAGTGAGATAGGGTTGTAGCCTCTCCCCAATGTTATTCAATCTGTATATTGAGCAAGCAGTAAAGGAAACAAAAGAAAAATTTGGAGTAGATATTCAAATTCATGGAGAAGAAATAAAAACTTTGAGGTTCCTCGATGAAATGGTAATTCTGTCAGAGACAGCAAAGGACTTGGAAGAGCAGTTGAACGGAATGGACAGTGTCTTGAAAGGAGGATATAAGATGAACATCAACAAAAGCAAAACGAGGATAATGGAATGTAGTCAAATTAAATCGGGTGATGCTGAGGGAATTAGATTAGGAAATGAGACACTTAAGACAGTAAAGGAGTTTTGCTATTTAGGGAGTAAAATAACTGATGATGGTCGAAATAGAGAGGATATCAAATGTAGACTGGCAATGGCAAGGAAAGTGTTTCTGAAGAAGAGAAATTTGTTAACATCGAGTATAGCTTTAAGTGTCTGGAAGTCATTTCTGAAAGTATTTGTATGGAGTGTAGCCATGTATGGAAGTGAAACATGGACAATAAATAGTTTGGACAAGAAGAGAATAGAAGCTTTCGAAATGTGGTACTACAGAAGAATGCTGAAGATTAGATGGGTAGATCACATAACTAATGAGGAGGTATTGAATAAAATTGGGGAGATGAGGAGTTTGTGGCACAACTTGACTAGAAGAAGGGACCGGTTGGTAGGACGTTTTGAGGCATCAAGTGATCACAAATTTAGCATTGGAGGGCAGCATGGAGGGTAAAAATCATAAAGGGAGACCAAGAGATGAATACACTAAGCAGATTCAGAAGTATGTAGGTTGCAGTAAGTACCGGGAGATGAAGAAGCTTGCACAGGATAGAGTAGCATGGAGAGCTGCATCAAACCAGCCTCAGGACTGAAGACCACAACAACAACAACAACATGTTTAGCTGCTCGTTGTGCTCTTGGCCACACAGTTTGGCAGTGGCCATTCATCCTGGTGGTCAGTTGTCTGGTATTCAGACCAATACAGTAAGCTGTGCAATGACTGCAGTATAGTTGGTATATGATTAGGTTGCTTTCATAGGTGGCCTGGCCTCTGGTGTTGTAGGATAAGCCTGTGACAGGACTGTAATAGGAAGTGCTGATTGGGTGTATTGGGCAGGTCTTGCATCTATGTCTTCCACAGGGTTATGATTGCTGTGGCAAGGGGTTTGGATTGGGAGTGGCATAGGGATGCTGTGGAGGTTGACTGCATTTCGTGGCACTGTGAAAGATAAACCGACCCTGATGAAGGATGTCGTTCAGTTACTCCACAACATGGTAACATCGGGTGACAAAGGGGGTGCTTCTTTGTAGCTGGTTCTTGAGAGCAGTGGGAGGATTGGGGGTGTGTGGAGATATAGCATGGGAAATCTGTATGTGGAGTAGTCAGCATACTGGGCAAGGCAGTCCTTGTCAGTGCAGATATGCCACCCCATGTAGCCAGGCTGTTTGTTGATGTGGAATGAATGACAGATGTCAAAATGCAGATACTGATGGTGGTTGGTGGATTTAATGTGGACAGAGTTGTGGATAGAGCCATCAGAGAGGAGGAGGTCAACATCCAGGAATGGTTTGAGGAGGACTAGGTGAAGTGGATGGAAAAGGAGATGTTAAGGTTGTGAAGGAATGAGCAGGGTGTGTTGGCCCTTAGTCCAGATCATGAAGGTATTATTAATGAACCTGAGCCAGACCAGTGTTTGGGGTTTTTGGAGGACAGGAAGGTTTCCTTAAGATGGCCCATATCACTTTGGCATAGGAATGTGTTGAGCAGGTGCCCATGTGTGTGCTGTGGATTTGTTTCTATACCTGGCTTTATAGGAGAAGTAGTTGATGTGTTAGGATAAAGTTACTAAGGTTTATGATGAATGAGGTAGTGGGTTTGGAGTCTGAAGCACAGTAGTGTTCAATACCAGCAAGACCATAGCCATGAGGGAAGTTGCTGTACAGGGAAGTGGCTTCAACAGTGATGAGTAGGGATACAGGAGGTAGAGGGATGGGGATGGTGGAGAGTGGTGAAGGAGGTAATTGGTATCTTTGACGTGGGAGGCCAGGTTGTGGGCAATTTGTTGCAGGTGTTGTTCAATGAGAGCCGAATTCTGTTTGTGGGGGCACAATAACCAGCTACAATGGGGGTCCAGGATTGTTGGGTTTGTTGATTTGGGGGAGGATGTAGAAGTGAGAGTGTGGCATTTATAGGGGTGAGGAGGGAAATGGATTCATGAAAGAGGTTTCTGGGCAGGACCTAAGGCTCTAAGCAGGGATTGAAAGTTATATTAAACTTCTGGGATGTGATCACTCGGGCAGATTGTTTGAGTAGGTGGAGGAGTCATATCCAAGTCCCAACATGAGAATACTCACATACCTTATACATTTCATCCTTTTTCCCCGTGTTTTGTACATTTCTTAAGTGTTTGGGCATATTTGTACATATCTGCACACATTTTTATTCCTTTTTTCCCTTTTTCATACAAGTCCTCTTACAATCACTTAATGCCTTCAGTTGCCCAATTTCTGTCATTTCCCATTTCCCCAACACCATTCTATCACAGTGAACCTCTGCTCCACCTCTGTGCACCAGTTCCATAAAGTATCTCTTCCCTAGTTAAAGCCCAGTCCCACGTCCGATTCCTTACATGCTGCCTAAACCATGGCATCCCACTAGCCCCACTCCCCAATGTCCTAACCATAAAAATTCCTTCCTCTGGATACCATTCCTCTTCCCAATGACCTTCACCTTTTCATATTCCGCCAGTCTTGTCCCTCACAAACCTGGTACTGCAAAAACACATTCTCATGGCTTAGGCATCCCACCACCATTTCTGCTCCCTCCAGAAGATACCATTACTGTGGAATCCCTACTACATACATAACATATCTAAAATTCAATCTCTTGCACTCCAGCACCTGGAAGAGCATTCCAGACACCACAACTGTAAGTTATCTAGCCTGCTGACTTCTACTGCTGCCCTGGGGCACCACTATCCAACACCTGCACTAACCACAGTGTTTCTCCTAGTCCAACCCTCGTAGAAGACAGACTCAGCCTAGCTGACCTTTCCACTTATCACATCCCCCAAAATTTGCTACCAACAATCCACTAAATCTAGAAACAAAACTATCCCAGAACACTATTGTTAACCTATTGACCAAAATCCTCAGCTCCACAAAAGTTTCAGTCCTTTCTCAAGGCCTCACCTTTAGCTCTACACCCAAATTTAACTGTGTTGGACTTGTCAAAGACTAACTCTGCTCCCGATCCATGCAATAGAAACACTTATTTGCCACCAATCCCTCCTCCAACTGAAGCTAGCCCAATCCGAATCTTTCCCAGTTCATACCACCATCCAACTGTATTTTTCCCTCCCTCCCATCTAACTGCCCCCTGATCATGATCCAGCAATCCCTTACATCCAAATTGGCATTAGCATCATTTCCCAGGTCTGTTCCTAAGAACAATAAACTTTCAGCAGAAGAAAGTACACCTATACACAGCCTCAAAACAGATCATGACCTATTTGTCCTACCTGCAGACAAATGTTCCACTACCTTGCTGTGAATCACAGTGGTTAATCGGCAAAAGTCCTTTGTCAGTTATTGGACTCCTCTTCCTATAAACTCTACCACAAGGATCCCATTTTCAACAGTGATCCCATACCAGAAGTCAAACATAACTTCCAATCCCCGCTTAAAGCTTTAGGCACTTCCCAGAGCCCCACCCCTGGATCCATTTGCCTCCTCAAACCTGTACGTCCAATGCACTCACCTTCTACATGCTCCCTCAAATCCACAAACCAAACACATCCTGTGTCTCACAATGGCTGGTTATTGTGTTCTCACAGAAAGAATTTTGGCCTTCATTCACCAACACCTCCAACCATTTGCCCCAAATCTAACTACCCATGTCAAAGATACCAACAACTTTCTTCACCAACTCCCCACCATCCTTACATTTTTGCCTCCTGGATCTCTACTCATTACTGTTGATGCCACTTCCCTGTACACCAACTTCCCTCATAGCCATGGTCTTGCTGGTATCGGATACTACCTCTCTGAATGGGCTTCAGACTCCAACCCCACTACCTCATTCCCACACATCTTAGTAACTTTATCGTAACACACACCTACTTCTCCTTAGAAGGCAAGGTATACAAACAAATCCTTGGCATAGCCATCGGCACTTGCATAGCACCCTCTTGTGCCAAACTGTTTTGGACCATCTTGAGGAAACCTTCATGGCCTCCAAAAATTCTGAATCCCTGGTCTGGTTCAGGTTCATTAATATCATCTTCATGATGTGGACTCATGGCCAAGAGAGCCTATCCTCATTCCCTTCACCTAGTCCTCCTCAGCTAATCATGCCACCTGCCTGCATGTTGACCTCCTCCTCTCTGATGGGTCTATCCACACCCCTGTCCACATTAAATCCACCAATCACCAACTGTACCTGCATTTTGACAGCTTGCAGTCATTCCACACCAAAAAATGTGTACCATGCAGCCTGGCCACCTGGGTATTGCACTTCTGCTGTGACAAGAACTCCCTTACCCAGTACGCTGAAGGTCTTACAAAGGCCTACACAGACAGGCATTAACCCCCAGACCTGCTCTACAAACAGATTTCCCAGGCCATATCCCCACACACCCCCAATGCTTTTACCGTCCGCAAGAACCAGCTACAAAGGAGCACCCCCGTCACCCGATAGCATCCTAGAATGGAACACTGAATGACATTCTTCATCAGAGTTGGATTACCTTTTGCCACGCCATGAAATAAGCGACATCTTACCCAAGATCCTTCACACCCCTCCTGAAGTGGTATTCTGTCATGCAGTCAACCTCCACAGCATTTCTGTTCCATTCTCAATCAAAATCCCATGCCACAGGGATCATAAGCCTGTGGAAGACTCAGGTGCAAGACCTGCCCAAACCATTCATCCTATTCCAGTCCTGTCACAGGCTTATCCTATTGCTTCAGAGGCTGGGCCACCCGTGACAGCAGCCTTGCCAAATCCAACTTTACTGTAATAATTGCATCAGGATGAATGGTGAAATGAGACTACTACTCATAGAAGAAAAATTAATTAATTTGCTTGCTCTTTGACTTTTTGTCTTTGACAAAGGTAAGACAAGTACTGCAGGGGAAAAAAATGCTTTTTTGAATTTTTATTCCTTGATGCATACATTATAAAATTTTTACGTGTCTAAGATAAAAACATCTACCCGGGACATGTATCCTGCCCACTACCACCAGCTTTACTGAACTGCACTCATGGGAATTAACCTTGTAACACATTTTCCTCGCCAAAATCGTCCTGGCTTCAATCTACAGTAATGTACTGCCCCTGTACCCACCGCCCAACAGTTTCGGCACACTGCCCCCCCCCCCCCCCCCTTTCCCCATCCCGTCCCAACACCTCCTCGCAGTTCACATCTCATCACACTTATTGTCTGCCACTCTATACCAGTTCACTGAGCAGTCTTTTCTCCTTCACTGCTCCTCTCCTTTTCCACTACCTGTTCCCCCCCACTCTCCCTTCTCCACCTCAGCTTCCTGACACTGCATCTGGCAGCCTTGTGATGCCCCCATCTAGCCCCTACACACTCCATTAGGCTGCACTGACTTCTCTTGCCCCACCTCTACCCAGCTTTTTGTCCCCGTTGCCTGTCCCACCCCAGATTGCTTGTTCCATTCAAGCGATACATTTGAATTCTGGCCGGAAACAGCAGGTGTGTGTGTGTGTGTGTGTGTGTGTGTGTGTGTGTGTGTGTGTGTGTGTGTGTTTTCCTTTCTGAAGAAGGATTTGTTTGAAAGCACAATGTGTAACAATCCTTTCATTGTGCCTGTCTGCAGCTCAGTGTATCATCTTTGCATATACTTTCAGTGTGTTTAATTTTTATTTCCTTTCTTGTAGTCCTCACATTACACCATCCATATTATTCCCTAGAGTTGTTATCCTTGGACTCTTTCCTCTTTCTAAAGATGACCTGATGAATTCAAGATTCAATTTGACTTAAGGGATCAAGAGGGCTGAGACATACAAACTTAAGACAACTTTGAAAGAACACTGCATTACAGTAACTCAAAACATATGCATCTGCATCTAGTGGGTTAAACACTGTACATACCCATTTAATTCTGTTTTTGGTCTGATCTTAATCTGGTAGCTGTAACATATGATTGCGTTGTAATTTTTCTTCTAATTATTTTTTCCTAATGTGCATGCAGTTGCTTGAGAAATGGTAGGCTGCCGAACTGTCATAGATGTTAAAAAAGAAAGACAAAGAAGAAGAAAAAGATACGAAATGAAAAACAGCTAATGCAGGAAATGTATTTCTTTCAAGAAATCTCTGAGAATGGCCTTTCACGGTTGTTGAGTCAGCTGTCTGGATGTCCTCAGTCAAACTTATCTTGATCTCATCAGGTCATTTTCAGTTTTAGAAAGAGGAAGTAATCCAAGAATAACAAATCTGTGAATAATATGAATGGTACTATGTGAGGACTTGTCAGTGAGGACCTGGATGGGAATTCATTGTTGTCACATGAATTGGGGGGGGGGGGGGGGGGGCAATGTCTTTTTCTTAATATTATTATTTTTTATTGTTTTATAAACCACATGAGAGATGAAAAGTTCCAAATAAACTCACAAGATTTAATGAATCATTTTAAGTCTTTGATGGTATTTTGTATTTGCCGTTCTGCTGTGAATTACACATTCTTTGTGGACATTGCCACTGTTATCAAGAAACACAGTAAAAATAATCTTCATCCTTGAGTTTTGAAAGTGCACTTTCTGTAGAAAATCATAGATAATTACCAGCAAGAGCTGTATTCACCACCAATTTCTATCAGCCAGTCTTCATCATGTAATATACAATTATTTACATCAGCCTGTGTGGTATCATTCTTACCCTGACATCAAAAAATAAAATAAAAGCCCTCCTTCATTACTGAAACTGTTTTTTGCAGCAAGACACATGACTAGAATTAAATAATTGTAGTACACTGTTTACATTCAGGTTTCATACATATTTGTGGGAGTGCATTCTAAATAGAGGACAGTTTGTTATTTTATTTTTTATGTCACAGCAAGAACAATACCATACAGGCTGATGTGAATAATTTTCGTTTACCTTTTGATGACAAGTTAAACAAAACTTGTAGTGAATAGGATTTATTTCAGCAGCAGCTATTGATGCTCCTTAAATTAGATTTTCTTCAAAAGTTTATGACCTGTGAGGCATTCTCTATACAAAATCCAGTGTAGTTTTTCAATCTTTTTGGATATTCCACTAACCCGTTTAAAACTCTGGTATTTTATTTCAGGGTCTTTGTCACAGAAAAACTATCAAAGCAAAATTTACTCAACAGCAAGTACCAGATTATAACAGAAATTGAGAAACTGATAAAGTACAATATGCAGACAGAACTTTATAGCAAGAAAATGGGTTGAGGACCCACATGTAATCTGACTAAGTTGTGAAATTTTACAGGGAGACTGAAATATTTGTTTATATGGTATGGTTAGAGTAGTGAGTAGGCTGCACCACATTTTCTGGATAACTTAACATATTTATAGCCCTGGTTGAGAAACTGAATGATGGATTACAGACTGCAATAGTAATGTTTGATGAAAGGTACTTTTATTTTTGAAAGTGGCTAAGAACAACAAGTTAAAAGACTTTTTGGTGCTGAGCTAATGGAAAAAAATGATGCAGTGATCAAGCCCCATTAAAAATAAAAATTTTAGGTTAAGACAGAAACTCTATCAAAGACAGCAAACACAATAATGTCACATGTAAAGACACCTGTGACATTTGATATCAGCAACTCTAGATTTGATGTTGAAATTCTATTGAGAACATGTGGTCCCTTTAAACTTCAGTTTCCCACTCTTGCTTTCTTCTAAAGACTGAAAAGGAAATTGATGTAAAACTAAAAACATTAGAATTCAGTATTTTGTATGACGGCCTCTGTGGTTGAACAATCATCCCATGGAGGATCAGGCTTCAGTCTCATGAACTATGGATTCAGGTCCCCTGTGGAGGCCTTGAAACTTCTAGTACAGAAAATATCTTTACGAGTACTCTCGTCATCAGTTAGGTTAAACACAAACCTAGTAGTTTGCAATGCCTGTTTTCACCCTGATAATATGTCTGGCACTTTATGACACAAGAAGTACTGGAGAGCCATTTTGGTAATGGCCACTCAACTGCCATCCAAAATTCATGAAGACTGGCCAGAGCAAAGTTGAAGAATACATGTCTTGATCGGTGGTGTTGAAAATGATGTCAGGTGACCTTATTGCCCACATGAGTACTTTATCAGTGTGGCCTTCCTCAAGCCACTTATAGAGGACATGGGAGGGCTAGGGTGATGTATTATATTGTGAAAGGCACAAGTCATGCCTGAGGTGCTGTAAATGATTCAAGAGGTGCACCTGATAATCTAGTAGGTTCCTGTATCATTTACCAATGAAACATGGTTAGATTTAACTTGAGTCCCATTTCCTCTGATACGTATGAGAATACCACCACCACCACCACTTGCCTTATCACCAAGTGAGGTGATTATAATAGGCCCGAGGTATTCCTGCCTGTCGTAAGAGGTGACTAAAAGGAGTCTCGCACGTTTTGGCCTTTATGTGATTGTCCTCTGTAGGGTTTGACCTCCATTCTTCAGAATTTTCCCGAAGAGCAAGCCAATTGGGGAAGGGCGCGTTATGTGGTGCATCGTGTCCATCGTGCCTTGAGATCTTTAGCCCAATTTCTCGTTGTCGCATTGCAGTCCAGCTCATTCTCCATCTCTAGGGCGGGGACTCCTCCCTGTATACGTAGTCCACTATGCACTATGCAGTGTCGCTTTTTGTGCTGGCGATGACTATGGACTTCCTTGCACCTGATATCCAGCATGGAAGCCAGTCCGTTGTTGTGGGGCTGCCATGTAACCTGTTGGTTGGATCCCCCTGACAACACAGGGATGTCTCTGCTGATGCCTGTGCCATTAACTCCCCATGTATGCCAAGGAGTAGATGCCTGTCACCCTGGCGCATTGGGACTCCCAGCAGTGGCCATCCTGCCAGGTGGCCTTTGCTGGTGCTGAGTGGCACTCGTGGGGAGGCCCCTGGTCGGATTGGGTGGCATCAACGTGGATGATGCACGATGTCATCACTTGCTGGTGATCAAACACCAGCAGTCTCTAAGCATTCCAAATCTCAGTACAATGCAATAAAGTATGACCCTAAATCATTCCCCTCCCTGGCTACACCATAGGAGGAACACCAGCCTAAGGATGGCAGCAAACCTTATTCACCCCGGTACCTTGTATCTACGAGAACTGATGGGGACTCCTTTGTTTCGTTGAAGCCACAGTTTTTTGTAGAGCATTTAGAGGACAAGTTTGGGGAGGTGGAGGTCTTGTCCAAAATGTGATCTGGGTCAAAATGTGATCTGGGTCAGTCTTGATAAAAACAGCATCCTCTGCCCAGTCACGGACTTTACTCGCTTTGTAACAAGTTGGGGGATGTGTCTGTTACCATCACGCCACATAAGAGCTTAAATATGGTCCAGGGTATTGTATTCCATAGGGACCTTCTTTTGCAGTCCGATGAAGAGCTGCACACCAATTTAGAATGGCGAGGTGTTGATTTCGTGCGGCGTGTCCATCGGGGTTCGAGGGATAATCAGGTTGCCACCAGTGCCTTCATCTTGGCCTTTAAGGGTGACACCTTACCCGAGATGGTTTACCGCTGTGATGTCAAGCCATATATCCCTCCCCCCAATGCGGTGCTTTAAGCACTGGAAGTTTGGCCCTATGTCTTCTCGCTGTACTTCTAGCATAACATATTGAGATTGTGTTCGTCCATCACATCCCAATAATCCATGTGCCCCATCTCCCATCTGTGTCAACTGCGTGGATCATCATTCACCTCGCTCGCCAGACTTCAGGATTTTACAGAAAGAGAGGAAAATCATGGAATACAAAACCCTAGAACGACTGACCTACCCTGAGGCTAAGAGAAAATATGAGTGCCTACATACTGTGGCTATGACCTCCTCATATGCAACCGCCAAGAGAACACTTGTAGCCCCATCAGTTCTGCGAATTCCAGTCAGCTGTCAGAGCCAGAAGGCTGCACCTGCCCCCTTGATGGTGGAGGGCACTTCCCTCCTCCCCCCCTTCCCTCCCGCCTGCTGCTTCCGCACCAACTACCTTGGGAGCACTGGCCCCCCAACCATCGGGGACACCAGTCCCCACTTTTCAGCTGGAGAAGCGTAAGTCTTCTTTGACTCCTCTCGCCAAAACGGGTCCCTGGGGTCACTCCCTTTCCAGGTTTCTGCTAATGGGAAAGATGACACCCGCCAGCAGCTGAAGTGCCCAAAAGCAACTGGTCATAGGGCTTCACGATCTTCCTCAGCCCCGGAGACTGAATCAGTGAAGTCCTTCCAGCCAGGGAAACCGAAGGAGCAGTGAGAAAAGTCCAAGAAGAAGACCCCTAAGACCGAGGTAATTGCAGTGGCACCCACACCACCACTACCTACAAGCTCTGTGTCTGGGGATAAGGTGGAGATTCTGTCGTCCACTGAGGACCTAGATCTCACTGGACTCTCAGACACAGTGGATATAGACTGTTCAGGCAAAAAGTCGGTGGCAGCAGGTGACCCTGAGGTGTAAACTGCCTCATTGATTGTTCCATGCCTTCCCAATCTCACAATGACATCATCCTCCAGTGGAATTGTGGCTGGTTTTTTTCCACCACCTGCCTGAGCTCCCGCAACTGTTAAGCTTTACACCTGCTTTCTGCATTGCCCTCCAGGAAACCCGGTTCCCAGCAATGTGGACCCCTGCCCTCCACAGCTGTAAGGGGTATTACAGGAACTGTAGTGACTATAATCGAGTGTCAGGTGGAGTTGGCATTTATGTTTTAAACTCAGTCATTAGTGAAACTGTGCCCCTTCAAACCCCTCTTTAAGCTGTGGCAGTCAGAATAAGGACAACACAGGAAATAACTGTCTGCAATGTATATCTTCCTCCAGATGGTGCAGCACCCAAGAATGTATTAGCTGCACTGATTGATCAACTCCCTTAACCCTTCCTACTTTTGGGAGGTTTTAATGCCCATAACCCCTTATGGGGTGGCACCGTGCTTGCTGGCCGAGGCAGAGATGTCGAAACTTTACTGCCTCAGTTCGACCTATGCATCTTAAATCCTGGGGCTGCCACACATTTCAGTGTGGTCGTTGATAGTTACTCGGCCATTGATTTATACATCTGCAGCCCAGGACTTCTCCCATCTATCCACCTGAGAGCACATGATGACCTGTGTGGTAGTGACCACTTTGGCATCTTCCTGTTTCTGTCCCGGCGTCAGGCACATGGACACCTGTCCAGATGGGCTTCAAACAAGGCAGACTGAGAAACTTTTACCTTTGACGTCACCGTTGACTGTCCCCAACACGGTAACATCGATGTAATGGTTGAGCAGGTGACTACAACAATCGTTACGGCAGCGGAAAACGCAATCCCTCACTGTTTAGGGTGCCCCCCGGCAAAAGGTGGTCCCTTGATGGTCGGCAGAAGTCACTGAGGCAAATAAGTAGTATCGGCAGCACCCTTCACTGGAGCACCTCATAGACTTTAAGCAGCTCCATGCCTGCACTCACCAGCTTATTAAAAGACGGAAGCAGGAGTGTTAGGAGAGATATGTCTTGACCGTTGGGTGCCGTACGTCCCTTGCCAAGTCTGGACGAAGATCAGACGTTTTTTTGAGTACCAGACCCAAACAGGTGCCTGTGGCATTAACATCAATGGCATGTTATCTGCCGACGCAAACACGATTGCCAAGCACTTTGCTGAGCACTATGCTTGTGCCTCTACATCGGAGAACTACTCCCAGCCTTCAGCACCCTCAAATGGCAGGTGGAAAGGAAAGTCCTCTCGTTCGCTATACGCCACAGTGAACTCTGTAACACCCCATTTACAGAGTGGGAGCTCCACAGTGCCCTTGGACATTGCTCCAACAAAGCTCCTGAGACAGATCGGATCCACGGTCAGATTGGATCTGGTGTGATGGCGTCTTTCCATCGCAATGGTGGGACAGCACCATCATTTCGGTGCTCAAACCCTGTAAAAACTGTTTGTTGTGGTTAGCTATCGGCCCATCAGCCTCACCAACGTTCTTCGTAAGCTGCTGGAACGTATGGTGTGTAAGTGGTTGGGTTGGGTCCTGGAGTCACATGACCTACTGGGTCCATGTCAGGGCGGCTTCCACCAGCTTCACTCTACCACTGATAATGTTGTGTCTCTCGAAATTGTCACCCGAACAGTCTTTTCCAGACGCCAACACCTGGTTGTTGTCTTTTCTGATTTACAAAAAGTGTATGACACGACCTGGCGACATCATATCCTTGCCACATTGTATGAGTGGGGTCTCCGGGGCCCACTCCCAATTTTTATCCACAATTTCCTGTTGCTTCGTACTTTGTGTGTCCAAGTTGGTGCCACCCCTAGTACCCCCCATATCCAGGAGAATGCGGTCCTTATTGAGTGTATCTCATTTTTAGTGGCCATTAATGGTCTATCAGCAGCTGTAGGGCCATATGTCTCACCTTCTCTGTATGCAGATGACTTCTGCATTTCGTACTGCTCCACCAGTATTGGTGTTACTGAGCGGCAGCTACAGGGAGCCATCCACAATGCGCAATCATGGGCTCTAGCCCAGGGTTTCCAGTTTTCGGCCGCAAAGTCGTGTGTTATACATTCTGTCGGCGTTTCATCTGGAACCAGAACTTTACCTTAATAATGATCCACTCACCGCAGTGGAGACATATTGATTTTTAGGACTGGTTTTCGATGCCCGATTGGCTTGGCTTCCTCATCTCCGTCAGCTTAAGTGGAAGTGCTGATAGTACCTCAATGCCCTCCACTGCCTGTGCAATACCAACTGGGGTGCAGATCGCTCTACGCTGCTGAAGCTCCACAGAGCCCTCGTTCAATCCCGTCTATGGGAGTGTGGTTCATAGTTTGTCGGTACCCTCAGCGTTGCGTTTACTCGACCCAGTGCACCACTGTGGCATTCACCTAGCAAAAGGAGCTTTTCGGATGAGTCTGATGACCAGTGTCCTGGTGCAAGCCAGAGACCTTCCATTGCAGGTTAGTCATGCGCAATTGCTCTCCAGTTATGTTGCACACGTCTGTAGTTCTCCTGCGCATCTGAATTACCGTCTCCTTTTCCTGCCCACAGCAGTTCATCTCCCTCATCAGCGGCCCAGGTCAGGGCTTACAGTTGCAGTTTGTGTGCGATCCGTTCTCTCCGAACCTAGGTGGTAAACCTATACTTGAGGTTCATTCACGAACACCCCCATGGTATACACCTAGGATGTGGCTTTATCTGGACCTTTCACATGGCCCTAAGGACTCAAGTTAACCCTGCGACTCTCTGCTGTCACTTCCTCTTGATTCTCGACATGTACCGGGGCCATGAAATGGTTTACACTGATGGCTTGATGGCTGATGGTTACATTAGCTTTGCCTATGTTCATGGAGGACATATAGAACAGCACTCCTTACCAGATGGCTGCAGTGGTTTCACTGCAGAGCTGATGGCCAAATCTTGTGCTCTTTGAGCACATTCGCTCGTGCCCAGGTGAGTCATTTCTCCTGTGTACTGACTCCTTGAGCAGCCTGAAAGCTATCAATCAGTGCTACTCTCGTCATCCTTTGGTAGCGACCATCCAGGAGTCCATCTATGCCCTGGAGTGGTCCAGTCATTCAGTGGTGTTTGTCTGGACCCCCGGTCACATCAGGATCCCAGGCAATGAACTTGCTGCAGGGTGGCTGAACAGGCTACACGGAAACCGCTTATGGAGATTGGCTTTTCTGAAACTGATCTGCGTTCAGTATTACGCCAAAATGTTTTGGGAGACAGAATGGCATAGCCTCAGTACGCACAACATGCTGCTAGCCATTAAGGAAACTACGAGTGTGTGAAAGATGTCCCTGTGCGCCTCTCGCAGGGACTCTGTGGTTCTCTGTAGGCTCTGCATTGGCCATACGTGGCTGACGCGTGGTTACCTCCTCCATCGCAAGGACCCACCTCGGTGTCGCTGTGGCTCACGAATGACGGTCGTCCATCTCTTGTTGGACTGCCCACTTTTATCCGCTCTGCAGCAGACTTTTATCTTTCCCAGCACCCTATCTTCGGTGTTGGGTGACAATGCCTCAACAGCAACTTTAGTTTTACATTTTATTGCTCAAGTTTTAGCACATGTCATTTGTCCCTGTGTGTCCTCCACCCTAGTGCTTTCAGGGTTTTCCTTTTTATTCTCAAGGTCAGCCAGCCATGGTAACCTGCTTACTTTTTTCTTACCTGTTTCTTGTGTGTGGTTTTCTTGTCGTCTTGTGTGCTTTTAAGTTTTTGTTGCCCTTCAGTCATTGTTGTGGTTTTTCCTTTCATTCTGTTTTGTGCCGTAAGTCTCATTGTCTTATTCTCACCCTTGTGGCATGTTTCGTTCGGAACAAGTGACCGATAACCTTATAGTTTGGTCCGTTCCCCCCTCTTTTAAACCAACCAACCAAGTGAGGTACATCACCTCACCCAGTTTTCGATGTTAAATGCTCCCTGTCACTAGCTTGTATTTAATACATCTCACAGATTATCAGTCTGGGTGATGTCTTTCCGTGTTCTTTAGTGCTCCCTGCCATTTTCTTGTACTTAATATATCTTGCAACTCATCAGTCTGGATGATGTCCTTCCATGCATCCAATGTTCAATAGTGGTGGTTCTAATCTCTGTGCCCTGTGACACATATAAGTTACACATTTGGGGCATTGTCTTCTGCAGGTGAAACCAAATTAATTGTTGCATGTTTTACCAGCCACCCGATTCCACTGTGGCGTTCCAGAGTCATTCAAATAGAGTCTGCAGTCAGTAGCAAGCAAATACCCAGATCATGCAGTGCTAGTTGAAAACGACTTTAACCTACCTGGTATAGACTGGGATGTCTATGGATTCATATTGCAGGAGATACAGATAGACATTCATGTGAAATACTTTTGAACATGTGTTCTCAAAGCTGTCTTGAGTAGCTAGCTCAACAGCCCACATGCAATAGAAATATCTTCTTGTAGCTACTTATACACTGGACTGTATCAATGATGTCAGTATAGAAAAGGGAATTAGCGATAGTGATGTCATTTAGCAACTATGTTTACAAAAGCTAATAAATCAGTCAAGAAGGCTAGGAGAGTGTTTCTGCTAGGCAGAGCAGATAAGCAGTTGTTAGCATCTCACTTGGACAGTGAATTAACTTCATTTAGTTCCTGTAAGATGGATTTAGAGGAATTGTGGTCAAAGTTTAAACAGATTGTAAATTGTGATCTGGAGAGTTTATGCCTAATAAGAGGATAAAGGATGAAAAAGACCCACCATCATTTAATAATGAAATTTGGAAGATGCTGAGGAAGCAGATCCTGTTGCATTCTTGGTTCAAAAGGAAACACAAATGACTACAAGCAAAGGTTAGTATTATGCGGACACTGTATCTTGGCTGTTTTAGGTAAGGAGTGTTTTGAACTACGGTTGTGTAAGAACAGTAGTGGTCAGGCCTGAATTACCATTGCCAGCTGTAGCAAACAATTGTGCTGTAGCCACTACCAAATGCTGTGTGTACTCCAACTTGCTTTGTGTTGTGAAGTGATGAACCTAATTGTTGTGCAGGAAGATATTCGAATGTGACTCTCACCACAATAAAAGGAATCAGCGATCCTTTAGGCTGTTATGTCCTTCAAGAAGGAGGCGAGGCTTATTCCCCACACTACTCTTCTCCCGTCAGTCACTCTAAGTTCTCATTTCTTTATCATCACAATCGACTTCCATGTTATATTGTCTGCATAATAGAGATTCATGAGTCTGTGAAAAGATTTATATGTGAAGCATACACTACCACTGTCATGCCTTAGAATAAGATCTGGCAGAGAACCACAGAAAATTATGGCCCTCTGTAAAATCTCTAAGCTGGTCTAAGGCTTTCTTTCAATTCCTTCTTGACCTGTACGATGTGGTAGTTGAAGATAGCAATACGAAAGCCGAAGTTGTAAATTTCACATTCAAGTAGTCATCCACACACGAGAATCATACAGACATGTTGTCATGTGATCAGCGGACAGACTACAATATGGACGACATACTAATAAACATATCTGGCATAGAGAAACAACTGAAAGGTTTGAAAGCAAATAAATTACTAGGTCTGGATGGAATCGCAATTCGGTTTTACAAAGAGTACTCTATGGCATTGGCCCCTTTCCTAGCTCTGCATTTGCTGTGTATATCTCACCCAGCACAGTTTCTGATCAACCTGAAGAAAGCACTGGTGACTCGTGTATACAGGGTGGTCCATTGATCGTGACTGAGCCAAATATCTCACGAAATAAGCATCAAACGAAAAAACTACAAAGAACAAAATTTGTCTAGCTTGAAGGGGGAAACCAGATGGCGCTATGGTTGGCCCGCTAGACGGCGCTGCCATAGGTCAAACGGATATCAACTATGTTTCTTTAAATGGGAACCACCATTTTTTATTTCATATTCGTGTAGTACATAAAGAAATATCAATGTTTTAGTTGCACCACTTTTTTCGCTTTGTGATATATGGGCTGTAATAGTCACAAATATATGGCTCACAATTTTAGATGAACAGTTGGTAACAGGTAGGTTTTTTAAATTAAAATACAGCACGTAGGTACGTTTGAACATTTTATTTCGGTTGTTGCAATGTGATACATGTACCTTTGGGAACGTATCATTTCTGAGAATGCACGCTGTTACAGTGTGATTACCTATAAATACCACATTAATACAATAAATGCTCAAAATGATGTCCGTCAACCTCAATACATTTGGCAATACGTGTAACGACATTCCTCTCAAAAGCAAGTAGTTCGCCTACTGTAATGTCTGCACATGCATTGACATTGTGCTGACGCATGTTGTCAGGCATTGTCGGTGGATCACGATAGCAAATATTCTTCAACTTTCCCCACAGAAAGAAATCCGGGAAAGTCAGATCCGGTGAAAGTGCGGGCTATGGTATGGTGCTTCGACGACCAATCCACCTGCCATGAAATATTCTGTTCAGTACTGCTTCAATCGCTTGCGAGCTATGTGCCGGACATCCATTATGTTGTAAGAACATTGCCATTCTGTCATACAGTGAAACATCTTGTAGTAACATGGGTAGAACATTACGTAGAAATTCAGCATACATTGCACCATTTAAATTGCCATCGATAAAATGTGGGCCAATTATCCTTCCTCCCATAATGCCGCACCATACATTAACCAGCCAAGGTCGCTGATGCTCCTCTTGTCGCAGCCATCATGGATTTTCCATTGCCCAATAGTGCATATTATGCCAGTTTACGTTACCGCTGTTGGTGAATGACGCTTCGTTGCTAAATAGAACGCATGCAAAAAATCTGTCATCGTCCCGTAATTTCTGTTGTGCCCAGTGGCAGAACCGTACATGATGTTAAGTTGTCGCCATGCAATTCCTGGCACATAGACATATGATATGGGTGCAATCGATGTTGATGTAGCATTCTCAACACCGATGTTTTTGAGATTCCCAATTCTCGTGCCATTTGTCTGCTACTGACGTGCGGATTAGCCGCGACAGCAGCTAAAACACCTACTTGGGCATCATCATTTGTTGCAGGTCGTGGTTGACGTTTCACATGTGGCTGAACACTTCCTATTTCCTTAAATAATGTAACTCTCCAGTGAACGGTCCGGACACTTGGATGATGTCACCCAGGATACCGAGCAGCATACATAGCACACGTCCGTACGGCATTTTGATCACAATAGTCATACATCAACACAATATCGACCTTTTCTGCAATTGGTAAATGGTCCATGTTAACACGGGTAATGTATGACGAAGCAAATACCATCCGCACTGGCGGAATGTTACGTGATACCACATATTTATATGTTTGTTACTATTACAGCGCCATCTATCACAAAGCGAAAAAAGTGGTCTAACTAAAACATTCGTATTTCTTTACATATTACACGAATATGTAAAAAAATGGGGGTTCCTATTTTAAAAAATGCAGTTTATATCCGTTTGATCTGTAGAAGCGACATCTAGCGGGCCAACCATAGTGCCATTTGGTTTCCCCCTTCAAGCTAAACAAGTTTCGTTCTTTGTAGTTTTTTCATTTGATGCTTATTTCGTGAGATATTTGGTCCGGTCACTATCAATGGACCACCGTGTATATAAAAACCGCAAAATAATGGACCCACAAAATTACAGACCAATATCCCTAACATCAGTTTTCTGCAGAATCCTTGAACGTATTCTCAGTTTGAATATGATAAATTTCTTGAGACTGAGAAGCTTATGTCTAATAATCAGCATGGTTTTAGAAAGCATCACTCATGCAAAACTTAGCTTGTCTTTTTCTCAGATTATATACTGCGAATGATGAATGAAGGGCTACAGGCATATTACATGTTTCTGGGAAGCATTTGACTCCGTGCCCCTTTTGCAGGCTGATAACAAAGGTACGAGCATATGGGATAAGTTCACAGATATGTGAATGACTTGAAGGCTTCTTAAGTAATAGAACCCAGTATTTTGTCGTCGACGGTGAATGTTCATCAGAGCAAAGGGTATCATCAGGAGTGCCCCAGGGAAATGTGAAAGAACCACTGTTGTACTCTATATACAGGGTGATTAATTATAATCAGCTTCTGTGAAGTTTGAAAGGTAGGAGACGAGGTACTGGCAGATGTAAAACTGTGAGGACGGGCCGTGAGCTGTGCTTGGGTAGCTCAGATGTTAGAGCAGCTGCCTGTGGAAGGCGAAGGTCCCGAGTTCGAGTCTTGGTCTGGCACACAGTTTTAATTTGCTAGGAAGTGTATAACATGTTTTCATACTGTGTGCTTGTTGAGATCTGGTAGTTTCCTTTCCGAAAGAACAAACACCACATATATATGAAACGAGGTGACCAATAATCTCTTCGGTGCAGATGCACATCAGGCTTGAACTCGTACGGGAATCAGCGAAATGCTGTGAGTAATAAGGATAATGGGCAAGGGGCACTACATTAGTAGTGTGAGTGGATAATTTGAGAAGTTGGGTCTGACAGGATGCATGCCAGGGTAGTCTGTGCAGTTGCAATGACCACTGTGTCCAGATGGCTCATTGGTCAGAGCATCTGCATGGTAAGTGGGAGACTCAGGTTTGAATCCTGGTCCAGCACAAATTTCCAACTTTTCCCATTGGTTTCAATCAATGCCTGCTCACAGTCAGTGTCTGTAATTCCTTTGAGTCTTATTTCATAATGGTTGGTGGATAAAAATTGTGTCCGTTCTTTCAGACATGTTCAAAAGAACAGACACCATGTATGTATAATTAAGGTGAAATAGCCAATGATCTCTTCACCTCTTAAGGGAATTGGCAAAATGTTGAGGGTAACAAGGATAATGGGCAACTGGCACTACATTAATATATCTACATCTACATCATACACTGCAAGTCACCAAATGGTGTGTGGCATTGGGTACTTTTTGTACCGCTAACTGAGCCCAGCTAGCCCATTCCTCTCGCAAACAGTGAGTGGGAAGATTAATCATTGGTAAGACATTGTATTGGTTCTAATTTCTCCAATTTTCTCCATGTGATCATTATGGGAGATGTATGTGGCGGGAAATAATATGTCGTCCAACTCTTTTCAGGAAGTGCTGTTTCAAAATTTCAATATTAAATCTCTCCTTGATGCACATCATCTCTCTCTTGTAACATATGCCAGTGGAGTTTGTTGAGCCTCTCCATAATGCTATCGTGCCAGCTAAATGATTGTGTGACAAAGTGCACCACTCTTCGTTGGATCTTCTTTATCTCTTCTATCAGACCTATGTGGTAGGGATCCCACATAGATGAACAGTACTCAAGAATCAAACAAACATGTGCCTTATAAGGCACTTCCTTCATGGATGTGTCCCATTACCTTAAGATTCTTCCTATGAATCTGAGTCTGGCATCTGATTTTCCCACTATTTGTTTTGTTTGACCATTCCATTTAAGGTCGCTCTGGATAGTTACTCATAGATATTGTACGATAGACACTGTTTCCAGTGGTTTTTCATCAATGGTGTAATGGTGTAACTGTGCAGTTGTGAATTTCTTTCCCTATGTATGCGCAATATGATTTATTTATTTACCTTCAGCATCAACTGCCATAGCCTGCACCAGTCATCAATTCTCTGTGTTACTATTTTGGGTCTGACAGGAGGTGTGCTAGGGTAGTCCATGTAGTTGCAGTGACCACTGTGTCTGGATGGCCCAGTGGTCAGGGCACCTGCCTAGTAAGCAAGAGACCTGGGCTTGAACCCGGCACAGCACAAATTTTCAACTTTCAACATTGACTTCAATCAATGCCTGCTTGCAGCCAGTGTCTGTAATTCCTTTCAAAGAATGGAAGATCCAGGATAGAATGTAACAGTATTAAGAAAAGGACTGCTACCCGCCATATAGCAGAGGTGCTGAATCGCAGATAGGCACAACAACAAGATTGTCACAAAATAAGCTTTCGGCCAACAAGGCCCTTGTCAAAAATAGGCAACACGAGTACACACACACACACACACACACACACACACACACACACACACACACACACAGTCTCTGGCAGCTGAAGCCACACTATGAGCAGCAGCAGCAGCAGAGCAGTGTGCGTAATGGGTGAGGCAACTGGGTTGGCGTAAGCAGGAGGCTGAGGTGGGGAGGGTAGGGTTACCAGGTATGGGTGGGGGACAGTGAAGTGCTCGGTGGAGCATACATGGACGAGGTGGAGAGAGGGTAGGGCAGCAGGTTGCAGTTGGGAGATTAGATGGAAGGTGGGGGAGAGGTGGGAAGGGGGGGGGGGGGGGAGGTAGCAGAAAAGGAAAGAAGTAAAAACACTGGGTGTGTTGGTGGGATAGAAGGCTGTGTGGTGCTGGAATGGGAACAGGGAAGGGGCTTGATGAGTGAGGACAATGACCAATGAAGGTTGAAGCCAGGAGGGTTAGGGGAACAGGATATATTGCAGCGATAATTCCCACTTGCACAACTCAGAAAGCTGGCATTGGTGGGAAGGATCTATATGGCACAGGCTGTGAAGCAGTCATGAAATCGAAGATGTCATGTTGGGCGGCGTGCTCACCAACAGGTTGGTCCAGTTGTTTCGTGGCCACAGTTTGCCGATGGGCATTCATGCGGACAGACAGCTTGTTGGTTGTCATGCCCACATAGAATGTTGCACAGTGGTTGTAGCTTAAGTTGTAGATCACATGACTGGTTTCACAGGTAGCCCTGCCTTTGATGGGATTGGTGATGTTTGTGACAGGACTGGAGTAGATAGTGGTGTCGCCAGCCCACTGGTTGCTCTGGGAAGTCAGTTGTTCAACAGTTGCATGTCTATTTGTTCATACACAACTTTGCAGCCGTCGTTCACCCCCGTTATCTGTGGCCTGTGGTGCACCACTGTTGTCTCGGCGCGTCTTGGATAGTGCCATTTTTCTGTGCACGGCATATTTTAACCGCGGCAGCTCATGAACAGTTTACAAACATAACTGTATTGGAAATGCTTCCACCATTGGCCCAAAAGCCAAGGATCATGCCCTTTTGGATGTCAGATAAATCTCTCTGTTTCCGCGTTATACAACAATTACACTGTTTTTTATGTCCCCTGACATGCTTTACATAAGATGCACTACTAGTGCTACCAACTGCTGTGTGCGAGTTGTTGCACATGGACACTGAATGTAGGCAGTGGTCACATTGATGTGACTGAACTGTGTAATTTTCGTTTTCTTCCCCTCCTGTTGTCATATCCTGGTATGTTTATTTCTTGGTTAAAATAAATCATATGCATTTTAAGTTTATTCCCTTCAAACCCAGAGTATACCCACATTATGTTCCAGTACGTTGACAGAATTTGTAGAGTTTGTCATAAAATTGATCAGAATTGGTTAGGGTCTAAGAATGGTGTAGCCCTGGAATATTATATTTCTGGAAGTATTAGCGGAGTACACATTAAAGCTTGCATGCAATAACTTACGAATACCAGGTCGTAGAATATAAAATTTAATTCTTCTACTTCTATCAAAAAGTTTACAAACTGAGGGCAAAGTTGATGATTTTTTTTCTCAAAAATGCCAAAAACTATTATATTTTCCTCGCTTTTACAAAAAACAGTCATCTGTAAACTCTCTTAAACCATTTCCATTCAAAAGATCGTCTTCTAAGCCACCTAAAAACTATATTTGGTTTTGTAATGTGAGCACACAATGCCCTAGAAAAGAATGAAAAGTTGGGGGTGCATTGAAAGTGAGCCCATAGTCTGCTGGTACTCAAATGAAATGTGACATATTTTATTATGCTGTACTACTGTTTAGTATTGTCTGTGGAAGATAATATCAAAAGTCCTAATACCAGGAAATGAGCTTGAGGCAGAAACATTGCAAGTAAGTAGTCTTTTTTTTTCCAGACATCTCTACAGCAGTCAGCTCCACAAAATTCTTTTTATAAAAAATGAAATTGAATAAGAAATCCAATAAAAAGAGCCATTTTCTCTTTTTTTGTGGCTTTAATAATTTGAGTTAATCACATTTTTCAATGTGATTTTTGGGTTCTGTGCTATCAAAATTTCCCCCCAAACAATCGCATTAATGATATTCTACGACAGATTAATGAAACCTGTAAAATTTCAACCTTGAGGTAAACGTTAGCATAGGATCCAAGAAGAGACGTCTTCTTGCTTCATCCTCTGACACTTACAGAAATGTATCATTTGCTTGGGATCCTGTGGTAAAGATTCTCGCCTATGGCTGGTGCTCCACAGCTATATAAAGTGGCCCCTATGGCAATGAGGATGCTGGTTTTCTCACTTTAAAAGGTTCCACCAGTAGTTAAGCTGCCATGGATCATGTACCAACACAATTGCACAATTTTTCATGTGTACACTAACGTGTTCCACATTAACCACAAACTATGCTAACACAAAGTATGCTGTATGATAAACCAGAATTAAATTAGCACATCAGTAGCACTACAGAATAAAAAGACATACTAATAATTCTCTGTAACATGGGTCCATTCCAAAAAAGTCAAGAAGACTGCAGTGAACTTTACCAAAATTTACACAATGAGACAGTGTAAAAGCTGCATGCTGTTTGTATGATGTGTGCTGCGGCTGTTATTGAACAATTTTACTACCATGATCACTGCCTTGGTAATGCAGTTTGATTCTGTAGTTATAACGGAAAAAAGTCAGTCATATGTCACAATGTGTCATCTATATTAAGTTTTTAGAGTATTGGGACTTTATCTCACTTCCTAGTCATCAAAACTGCTGATATTGCCTTCCTCAAAAAGTATTAAATAACTGTGGAACATAGTAAAAGATGTTGTTGTGGTCTTCAGTCCTGAGACTGGTTTGATGCAGCTCTCCATGCTACTCTATCCTGTGCAAGCTTCACCATCTCCCTGTACCTACTGCAACCTACGTCCTTCTGAATCTGCGTAGTGTATTCATCTCTTGGTCACCCTCTGCGATTTTTACCCTCCACGCGGCCCTCCAATACTAAATTGGTGATCCCTTGATGCCTCAGAACATGTCCTACCAACCGATCCCTTCTTCTAGTAAAGTTGTACCACAAACTCCTCTTCTCCCCAATTCTATTCAATACCTCCTCATTAGTTATGTGATCTACCCGTCTGACCTTCAGCATTCTTCTGTAGCACCACATTTCAAAAGCTTATATTCTCTTCTTGTCCAAACTATTTATCGTCCATGTTTCACTTCCATACATGGCTACACTCCATACAAATACTTTCGGAAACGACTTCCTGACATTTAAATCTATACTCGATATTAACAAATTTTTCTTCAGCAGAAATGCTTTGCATGCCATTGCCAGTCTACATTTGATATCCTCTCAACTTCGACCGTCATCAGTTATTTTGCTCCCCAAAGAGCAAAACTCCTTTACTACTTTAAGTGTGTCATTTCCTAATCTAATTCCCTCAGCATCACCCGACACTTCATTCGACTACATTCCATTATCCTCGTTTTGCTTTTGTTGCATGTTCATCTTATACCCTCCTTACAAGACACTGTCCATTCCATTCAACTGCTCTTCCAAGTCCTTTGCTGTCTCTTAACAGAATTACAATGTCATCGGCGAACCTACTCCAAATTTTTCTTTTGTTTCCTTCACTGCTTGCTCAATATACAGATTGAATAACATCGGGGAGAGGTTACAACCCTGTCTCACTCCCTTCCCAACCACTGCTTCCCTTCCATGTCCCTCGACTCTTATAACTGCCATCTGGTTTCAGTATAAATTGTAAATAGCCTTTCGCTCTGTGTATTTTACCCCTGCCACCTTTAGAATTTGAAAGAGAGTATTCCAATCAACATTGTCAAATGCTTTCTCTAAGTCTACAAATGCTAGGTATGTAAGTTTGCCTTTCCTTAATCTAGCTTCTAGGATAAGTCGTAGTGTCAGTATTGCCTCACGTGTTCCAGTATTTCTGCGGAATCCAAACTGATCTTCCCCGAGGTCGGCTTCTACCAGTTTTTCCATTCGTCTGTAAAGAACCATGGACCTTGCCATTGGTGGGGAGGCTTGCATGGCTCAGCGACACAGATAGCCGTACCGTAGGTGCAACCACAATGGAGGGGTATTTGTTGAGAGGCCCCTAAAGAGGGGCAGCAGCCTTTTCAGTAGTTGCAGGGGCAACAGTCTGGATGATTGACTGATCTGGCCTTGTAACGCTAACCAAAACTGTCTTGCTGTGCTGGTACTGCGAACAGCTGAAAGCAAGGGGAAAATATGGCCGTAATTTTTCCCGAGGGCATGCAGCTTTACCGTATGGTTAAATGATGATGGCATCCTCTTGGGTAAAACATCCCGGAGGTAAAATAGTCCCCCATTTGGATCTCCAGCCGGGAACTACTCAAGAGGATGTTGTTATCAGGAGAAAGAAAACTGGCATTCTACGGATCAGAGTGTGGAATGTCAGATCCCTTAATCGGGCAGGTAGGTTAGAAAATTTAAAAAGGGAAATGGATAGATTAAAGTTAGATATAGTGGAAATTAGTGAAGTTCGGTAGCAGGAGGAACAAGACTTCTGGTCAGGTGAATACAGGGTTATAAATGCAAAATCAAATAGGGGTAATGCAGGAGTAGGTTTAATAATGAATAAGAAAATAGGAATGCGGGTAAGCTACTACAAACAGCATAGTGAACGCATTATTGGGGCCAAGATAGATACGAAGTCCACGCCTACCACAGTAGTACAAGTTTATATGCCTACTAGCTCAGCAAATGGCGAAGAAATTGAAGAAACATATGATGAAATAAAAGAAATTATTCAGACAGTGAAGCCATGGGTGACTGGAATTCAAGCGTAGGAAAAGGGAGAGAAGGAAACATAGTAGGTGAATTTGGATTGGGGGTAAGAAACGAAAGAGGAAGCCGCCTGGTAGAATTTTGCAGAGAGACAACCTAATCATAGCTAACACTTGGTTTTAGAATCATAAAAGAAGGTTGTATACATGGAAGAATTCTGGAGATACTGACAGGTTTCAGATAGATTACATTATGGTATTAGGAAGCAGGTTTTAAATTGTAAGACATTTCCAGGGGCAGATGTGGACTCTGACCACAATCTATTGGCTATGAACTGTAGATTAAAGCTGAAGACACTGCAGAAGGTGGGATTTTAGGAGATGGGACCTGGATAAACTGACTAAACCAGAGGTTGTACAGAGTTTCAGGGAGAGCATAAGGGAACAATTTACAGTAATGGGGGAAAGAAATACAGTTGAAGAATGGGTAGCTTTGAGGGCTGAAGTAGTGAAGGCAGCAGAGGATCAAGTAGGTAAAAAGACGAGGACTAGTAGAAATCCTTGGGTAACAGAAGAAATATTGAATTTAATTTATGAAAGGAGAAAATTAAAAAAAATGCAGTAAATGAAGCAGGCAAAAAGGAATACAAACGTCTCAAAAATGAGATCGACAGGAAGTGCAAAATGACTAAGCAGGGATGGCTAGAGGACAAATGTAAGGATGTAGAGGCTTATCTCACTAGGGTTAAGATAGATACTGCCTACAGGAAAATTAAAGAGACCTTTGTTGAAAAGAGAACCACTTGTATGAATATCAAGAGCTCAGATGGAAACTCAGTTCTAAACAAAGAAGGGAAGGCAGGAAGGTGGAAGGAGTATATAGAGGGCCCATACAAGGGCGATGTACTTGAGGACAATATTATGGAAATGGAAGAGGATGTAGATGAAGATGAAATGGGAGATACGATACTGCGTGTAGATTTTGACAGAGCACTGAAAGACCTGAGTTAAAACAAAGCTCCAGGAGTATAATAATTCCAATCCCAAAGAAAGCAGGTGTTGACAGATGGTAAAATTACCGAACTATCAGTTTAATAAGTTATGGCTGCAAAATGATAATGTGAATTCTTTACAGACATTAGTATGTGGCCTAAATTTTAACGTGATACATTTACCCCTCCTCGAGAAAAAGGTGTCTTGACAGACAGACATTAGGACAACAAATGACAAAAGAAAAAAAATTGTGTAATATAATTACAAGTTCACAATTTTTGGACCTTTTTCCTTTACACGTGTTGTTAATCCTTGCTTCTTGCCAAATTTCATGATTCTAGGCCAACGGTAAGTACCCTATAGGTTTTGGTCAGTGAGTTTTCGAGTATCAAAGTATGTGACATGAATGGCCTGTTTCCCACTATTACTTCTGGAAATATAAAAAGCTAAACTTCACTTTTTTTTCCGAGTGTTTCTTTCTTTGGATGCTTTGGTTCAAGTTATTCATATGGAAATCGCTCAGGAACTCACAAGTTACCACCATCACTGAAAGACCTACAAGGTGATGCCTTCCAGAAGCAGCTGCACAAATTATTAGCTGATAAGTGTATCTATGATGTAAAGGAATTGGAATGTAGTAGAGAGTGAGATTAGATTAGATTAGATGGAATTGGAATGTATGTAGAGAGTAACTATGATGTTAAGGAATTGGAATGTATGTAGAGAGTAACTATGATGTTAAGGAATTATAATGTAGAGAACAACTCTTTATCCTCTTGTAATGTAATCTAAATGTACATAGTTTCCCAATTTTAGATTCACTATCAAATGTAATGTCAAAACTGTCTATTTCAACAAATGTTGGCTAATGACAAGTAATAATAAATAAATAAATAAAGATTATTGTTATTATTATTATTATTATTATTTCACTTCAGAGAGTGTAAAAAGTTGACTTAGAAGCTTAAGTTGTGTGCACCACCAAGGGACTGTAGACTGTAGTATATAACATAAATTTCAACTTGATATGTTCACCTTCTACTGAGAAAAAGTTATATTGACAGACAGACAGGCAGGCAGGCAGGCAGGCAGGCAGGCAGTTGGACATTGTGTTGCAATTACAAATTCACAATTTTCAGATTTTTTTCCGTTATATATACTGTTAGTCCCTGCTTCTCGCCAAATTTCCCTGCAGGTATTGACGAACATGTTTTGAGTATCAGGATATATGACATAAACAGTCATATCTTTTGATGACATTGACTTAGAAGCTCCAGTGTTTGACATTGTGAAGGAACAGTGGACCTTAGTATGTGACATAAATTTCGACTTAATATGCCTACCCTTTCTTGAGGAAAAGGATTTTTAGTAGCCTGTAAAAAGGAAATGTTTTGAAAAGTTAAAGAATATAGAGGTAGTGGTCTATTGTCCATGATTACAGTTTATGAAATTGGGTTGTTATTTCCCCCAAAAAACATAATGTTAAAAGAAGTTTACTGGCATAGTAAAACTGTGTGGCTCAAACTCACTAAATGCCTTGCATCAAAAAATATTGTTGACAGATTTAAAAGAGAAACCTGCATGCCTTTACAAAAAATGACAATATTCATTTCTATGAAAGGAATGAAGGACAAAAAAGACGCAACGGAGACTGCTGCAGCATTTGTACACAAAGCCAATGCCGCAATCGCAGGTGAAAGGTATAGCGGAAAACAGATCGGTCAAGATGTGGATGTGAAATAGCACGTGGATGAACTTTATCGAATCTAGGAGATATGCACATCTATGTTGTGGTGAAATGTGTGCATTCTTATACTGTCCAACTACTGTATCATCTGCTGGATTTCCTGGAGGAAACATGTACATTTGTTTTCAAGAAAAAAAGGAGAATTCTGACCAAGCATGAGACAGATAATAAAATAGGAAACACCTAGTTGTTGATTCTAGCAATTCTAGTAAACGTACACGGAACCAGCTACAGTTTCAAATTTCACTTTTTTTTATTTACCCAATGACTAGTTTCAGGCTGGAACCCATTTTCAAATCATCGTGCCAGATTCTCAAAATGGTATTTCCAAAAATAAACAACCATGTGAAAAATATATACATATTATGAAGTGCAAATGAGCAGTTGCAGAGCATACAGATTTGAAAATGGGTCCTGGCTCAAAACTAATCATTGAGCAAATAAAACAAGTGAAATTTGCAACTGTGGCACGTTTTTCGTTGTACTGGTTAACAGAAGTTGCTGACCTGCAATTATTCCATCTACTGGAAATTTGTTAAATTTCTGTATAGGATAGTTTACTGCCTGATGTAAAGATAACATGTTCGGTTGAAACAAGCATAGCAAAAAGACTGTTACACACAAAGATTTTGGCCAAAGCTTTCTTCGAGGGACTCTCTCTCTCTCTCTCTCTCTCTCTCTCTCTCTCTCTCTCTCTCCCCCCCCCCCTCCCCCTCCCTCTCCCTCTCCATGCACATGACCGCTATCTCTGGCCACTCTTACTGGAATAGAGTGGCTGGAAGTAGCAGTCATGTGTGCGTGAGGTGTGCCTGCTTGTGTGAATGTGTGTGCATTTTCCTTTCTTTTCTGAAGAAGGCTTTGGCCAAAAGCTTAGTATGTAACAGTCGTTTCATTGTGCATGTCTGCAACTCATCATGTCAGTTTTACAGTGAGTGGCTGTGTATCCTTTTCATAATTGCTGATATTCCAACCTGGGCTTCGCATTCCTTAACTTCTGTATAGGTTATGCATGCCTATATAAGGTTGAGAATGGATTTTTATATGCTTTAACAGGCTGCTGATACGCATCAAACAGGGAACTGAAAATTCTTGGATAATAAGAACTAAAGTACAAGAAAACCTTATTAGTAACTGCTGCATGTTATCAGAGTATTTGAACTCTGGGACATAAATAGGTTGGGATGTAAATACCACTTATGTTTGTAGTAAACATGTCTCAGTGTGGCCATTATAATCTAAGGTAACAAAAGTCATGGCATACCTCCTGATATCAAGTTGGACTTTCCTTTGGCCAGCACAGTGCAGAACCTTGACATGGTGTGGACTCAACAAGTCGTTGGAAGTCCCCTGCAGAAATATTGAACCATGCTGCCTCTATAGCTGTCCATAATTACGAAAGTGTTTCCGGTGCAGGATTGTGTGCATGAACGGACCTCTTGATTATGTCCCATGAATCTAAATCTACATCTACATCTGTGCTATCCAAATCACCGTGAGGTGCATGGCAGAGGGTACATCCTATTATACCAGTTTTTAGTGTTTCTTCACATTCCATGCACATATGGAGTGCGGGGAGAATGATTGATTGAATGCCTCTGTGCATGCTGTTGTTCGATCTGGGTGGCCAAATCATTCACTCAAATTGTCCATAATCATCTTCAAACCAATTGTGAACAATTGTAATGCGGTGACATATTTAGAAACATTTATTTCATGAATGGCTGCACATGACCTCCAAGTAGCCAAACATAACCATTTCCAGCAAATGATCAGTTCAGTTTGACAAGAGTACCCAGTCCAATCCATGTGAACAAAGCCCACACCATTATGAAGCCACCTCTAGCTTGTACAGTGCCTTGTTGGCAACTTAGGTCCATGGCTTCATGGGGTATCTGCCACACTTGAACTCTACCATCAGCTGTTACCAACTGAAAGTGGTACTCTTCTTACCAGACCACGGTTTTCTGGTCGTCTAGTGTCCAACTGATGTGGCATGGGCCCAAGAGAGGCGCTGCAGCCAATTTTGTACTGTTAGCAAAGGCACTTGCATCGGTCATCTTTTACCATAGCCCATTAACACCAAATTTCACTGCAGTATCCTATCAGATACATTTTTTGTATGTCCCTCATTGATTTCTGCAGTTATTTCACGCATTGTTGCCTGTTGTTAGCTCTGACAACTCTACACAAATGCTGAGACTGTCAGTTGTTAAAGGAAGGCCATCAGCCACTGCACTGTCCATGGTAAGAGGGAATGCCTGAAATTTGGTATTCACAGCACACTCTTGACACTGTGGATCTTGGAATATAGACTTCCCTAATGATTTCTGAAATGGAATGCCCCATGCATCTTGCTCTAACTACCATTCCACATTCAAAGTCTGTTAATTCCCATTGTGCAGTCAATCATGACGGAAACCTTTTGATATATATCACTTGAGTACAAATGACAGATCCACCAGTGCACCAGTACCTCTTGTACGTGATACTACCATCATCTGTATATGTGCATATCACTATCCCATCACATTTGTTACCTCAGTGTGCAGACAGCTTATGACATTCTGTGTAAAGTTACATAAATACTTTGCTTCAAGGGTTAGATAATAATATTAAGGATGAGGAAAGTTGGCTTTCCATTTCTACATCTACATCTACATCTACATGACTACTCTGCAATTCACATTTAAGTGCTTGGCAGAGGGTTCATCGAACCACAATCATACTATCTCTCTACTATTCCACTCCCGAACAGCGAGCGGGAAAAACGAACACCTAAACCTTTCTGTTCGAGCTCTGATTTCTTTTATTTTATTTTGATGATCATTCCTACCTATGTAGGTTGGGCTCAACAAAATATTTTCGCATTCGGAAGAGAAAGTTGGTGACTGAAATTTCGTAAAAAGGTCTCGACGCGACAAAAAACGTCTATGCTGTAATGTTTTCCATCCCAACTCGTGTATCATATCTGCCACACTCTCTCCCCTATAACGCGATAATACAAAACGAGCTGCCCTTTTTTGCACCCTTTCGATGTCCTCCGTCAATCCCACCTGGTAAGGATCCCACACCGCGCAGCAATATTCTAACAGAGGACGAACGAGTGTAGTGTTAGCTGTCTCTTTAGTGGACTTGTTGCATCTTCTAAGTGTCCTGCCAATGAAACGCAACCTTTGGCTCGCCTTCCCGACAATATTATCTATGTGGTCCTTCCAACTGAAGTTGTTCGTAATTTTAACACCCAGGAACTTAGTTGAATTGACAGCCTTGAGAATTATACTATTTATCGAGTAATCGAATTCCAACGGATTTCTTTTGGAACTCATGTGGATCATCTCACACTTTTCGTTATTTAGCGTCAACTGCCACCTGACACACCATACAGCAATCTTTTCTAAATCGCTTTGCAGCTGATACTGGTCTTCGGATGACCTTACTAGACGGTAAATTACAGCATCATCTGCGAACAGTCTAAGAGAACTGCTCAGATTGTCACCCAGGTCATTTATATAGATCAGGAACAGTAGAGGTCCCAGGACGCTTCCCTGGGGAACACCTGATATCACTTCAGTTTTACTCGACGATTTGCCGTCTATTACTACGAACTGCAACCTTCCTGATAGGAAATCACGAATCCAGTCGCACAACTGAGACGATACCCCATAGCTCCGCAGCTTGATTAGAAGTCGCTTGTGAGGAACGGTGTCAAAAGCTTTCCGGAAATCTAGAAATATGGAATCAACTTGAGATCCCCTGTCGATAGCGGCCATTACTTCATGCGAATAAAGAGCTAGCTGCGTTGCACAAGAGCGATGTTTTCTGAAGCCATGCTGATTACGTGTCAATAGATCATTCCATTCGAGGTGATTCATAATGTTTGAATACAGTATATGCTCCAAAACCCTACTGCAAACCGACGTCAATGATATAGGTCTGTAGTTAAATGGATTACTCCTACTACCCTTCTTGAAGACTGGTGCGACCTGCGCAATTTTCCAATCTGTAGGTACAGATCTATCGGTGAGCGAGCGGTTGTATATGAGTGCTAAGTAGGGAGCTATAGTATCAGCGTAATCTGAAAGGAACCTAATCGGTATACAATCTGGACCTGAAGACTTGCCCGTATCAAGCGATTTGAGTTGCTTCGCAACCCCTAAGGTATCTACTTCTAAGAAACTCATGCTAGCAGATGTTAGTGTTTCAAATTCTGGAATATTCCATTCGTCTTCCCTGGTGAAGGAATTTCGGAAAACTGCGTTCAATAACTCCGCTTTAGCCGCACAGTCGTCAATAACAGTACCATCGGCACTGTGCAGCGAAGGTATTGACTGCGTCTTGCCGCTTGTGTACTTTACATACGACCAGAATTTCTTCGGATTTTCTACCAAATTTCGAGACAAATGTTTCGTTGTGGAACCTATTAAAGGCATCTCGCATCGAAGTACGTGCCAAATTTTGCACGTCTGTAAATTTTAGCCCAACTTCGGGATTTCGCGTTCTTCTGAACTTCGCATGCTTTTTCCGTTGCCTCTGCAACAGCGTTCGGACCTTTTTTGTGTACCACGGGGGATCCGTTCCATCTCTTACCAATTTATGAGGTATGAATATCTCAATTGCTGTTGCTACTATATCTTTGAATTTGAGCCACATCTCGTCTACATTCGCATAGTCAGTTCGGAAGGAATGGAAATTGTCTTTTAGGAAGGCTTCTAGTGGCACTTTATCCGCTTTTTTAAATAAAATTATTTTGCGTTTGTTTCTGATGGGTTTGGAAGAAATGGTATTGAGCCTAGCTACAATGACCTTGTGATCACTAATCCCTGTATCAGTCATGATGCTCTCTATCAGCTCTGGATTGTTTGTGGCCAAGAGGTCAAGTGTGTTTTCGCAACCATTTACAATTCGCGTGGGTTCGTGGACTAACTGCTCGAAATAATTTTCGGAAAGGTTAGTTAGGTTTAATTAGTTCTAAGTTCTATGGGACTGATGACCTCAGATGTTAAGTCCCATAGTGCTCACAGCCATTTTGAACCTTGGAATACGTCGGAAGCTGCCTTCGATTCTGACGAATCAGTTTCCCATTGTGGCAGTTCTGGACCGCGTTTGTAGTCTTCAGAACGGCAGGAGCGGAGCTGTCTGAGTAAATAATGATCGCAGTCCAAACGTGAAAAAATGAGTGTATTTTCATACACTGAAAATCCAAAGAAACTGGTACATCTGCCTAATATCTTGTAAGGCCCACACGAGCACGCAGAAGTGCCGCAGTACGACGAGGGACGGACGCGACTAATGACTGAAATAGTGCTGGAGGGAATTGATACCATGAGTCCTGCAGGGCTGTCCATAAATCCGTAAGAGTACGAAGGGGTGGAGATCTCTTCTGAACAGATCGTTGCAAGGCATCCCAGATATGCTCAATAAGATTTATGTTTGGGGAGTTTGGTGGCCAGCGGAACTGTCTAAACTGAGAAGAGTGTTTCTGGAGCCATTCTGTAGCAGTTCTGGACATGTAGGGTGTCGAATGGTTCTGCTGGAATTGCCCAAGTCCATCGGAATGCACAATGGACATGAATGGATGCAGGTGATAAGACAGAATGCTTACGTACGTATCGCCTGTCACAGTCGTATCTAGACATATCAACAGCGTTCGGACCTTTTTTGTGTACCATCCGTTCCATCTCTTACCAATTTATGAGGTATGAATATCTCAATTGCTGTTGCTACTATATCTTTGAATTTGAGCCACATCTCGTCTACATTCGCATAGTCAGTTCGGAAGGAATGGAAATTGTCTTTTAGGAAGGCTTCTAGTGGCACTTTATCTGCTTTTTTAAATAAAATTATTTTGCGTTTGTTTCTGATGGATTTGGAAGAAATGGTATTGAGCCTAGCTACAATGACCTTGTGATCACTAATCCCTGTATCAGTCATGATGCTCTCTATCAGCTCTGGATTGTTTGTGGCCAAGAGGTCAAGTGTGTTTTCGCAACCATTTACAATTCGCGTGGGTTCGTGGACTAACTGCTCGAAATAATTTTCGGAGAATGCATTTAGGACAATCTCGGAAGACGTTTTCTGCCTACCACCAGTTTTGAACAAGTATTTTTGCCAACATACCGAGGGCAGGTTGAAGTCCCCACCAACTATAACCGTATGAGTGGGGTATTTATTTGTTACGAGACTCAAACTTTCTCTGAACTGTTCCGCAACTGTATCATCGGAGTCTGGGGGTCGGTAGAAGGAGCCAATTATTAACTTAATTCGGCTGTTAAGTATAACCTCCACCCATACCAATTCGCACGGAGTATCTACTTCGACTTCACCACAAGATAAACCACTACTGACAGACACAAACACTCCACCACCAATTCTGCCTAATCTATCTTTCCTGAACACCATCTGAGACTTCGTAAAAATTTCTGCAGAACTTATTTCAGGCTTTAGCCAGCTTTCTGTACCTATAACGATATCAGCTTCTGTGCTTTCTATTAGCGCTTGAAGCTCAGGGACTTTTCCAGCGCAACTACAACAATTTACAACTATAATTCCGACTGTTCCTTGATCCAAGCACGTCCTGTAATTGCCAAGCACCCTTTGACATTGCAGCCCATCCCGCACTTTCCCGAGGCCTTCTAACCTAAAAAACCGCCCAGTCCACGCCACACAGCCTCCGCTACCCGTGTAGCCGCCAGCTGAGTGTAGTGAACTCCTGACCTATTCAGCAGAACCCAAAACCCCACCACCCTATGGCGCAAGTCAAGGAATCTGCAGCCAATACGGTCGCAAAACCGTCTGAGCCTCTGATTCCCCTAAACTAGCTGCTTTTCTCCTAGCATTCACGTACAAGTATGAAGTTACATATTGGTGTTTCCCATCATTATCAGTTTGATTGGATTAGTATTAGTCACAATTTGTTGTTAGTAGTGTGCAGTGATGCCTTTGCATGTTAGTGTATAGCTTGACTCGTTCCACATTCCTGGAGGCTATCCTTCGTGATAGGATTTATGGAACATGAAGTTTGAATGATTGAATAAATTAATGAACGCTTCATGAACTACATTTATTTTTTCCTTCCTGTTCCATTCACAAATTGTGCATGAAAGAAATGACTGTTGGTAAGTCCCTGTATGAATTAACAGTTTAGATTTTACTGAAATGGTTATTTTGTAAGATGTGTGAGAGAGAAGATAAGATATTACATGACTTTTATTGAAATATGCATTTTTTAAATTCTAACAGTAAACTTCTCCGTGGTGTATAATGTTTCTAGTGTGCCATCTTCCCTGGAATTTGATGAACACCAGCAAGGCACACTCACGCTTACTGAATCGACTCATGGTTAAACATACTTCCCTTCTTTGGGCTTTCTGCACAAGTCTACATTCTTATTGTCTCAAACTGACAAAAAGTCTCCTTATTCGGTGAATCTCATTTCGTTAGGATTCTTCCAATGACTCTCAGTTTGGTTGTTGATATTTTATGGCCATGATTGTGCCCAGTAATTGATCAGCACTGTAACTTCATTGATATCCATAGCTTGTCATTTTATCTATTTGTTGTTAACTTCAGCTATTTCTGTCTGATTTCTCTCTTGACCAGAGATTCAGGAAGGCATCCACACATAATCCATTAAAAAGCATTTGCCATGTTCTCTTCTTTCACCACTGTTTTCTGAGAAGGGACCTCTTGTTTTAAATAGTGTATTTTGCACTGAATTAATCATCATGGAGCTGCTGTGAAGCATTATGCCAATAAGTAGACATTACATTTACTGTCACGCAGTTTAACATCTTGTTTCTGTACTAGTCTTTCCTGAGTTTTATGTTGATTTTTGAAAGATGAAAATATTTACTAAATTACATTGTTTTTTGTTTTGAGGTCATTCTGTTGAGAAGTATTATCTACCACATTCGGTACAGATGAGAACAGTGGTACAACGATGGTCTCCTCTCAAACAGGAAAATTTGAAAAACTTTTTGCTAGATATAAAACAGCAGATAAATGCTTTCCATCATCGGCAGAACCAGGTGCTGGAACTCAAGGTAATATAATTAGTGAAGTGAAAAGTATCTAGTAATTAATGTTGAGTAACACTTATCAGCAGTGTTTTATTTTAGTTTTAAAAAATTATTATTTTTAAAAAATATTGTTTATGTAAAATAGGATTGGCAGAAACACATGTGTACCAAATACACACACTCAGTTACATCATAATATGTAAAATGAATGTATAGGAATCTAATTGCTTGAAATTGTGTGTGTAATAATATGTTTTAACAGATTTTTATAACCTTGAATTTTAGCAAGTGTGCAGTAGTAGCAAACAACAAATAAATGTTAAGCTATGTTTTTATGCACTATAAAAATTGCACATATCCTGACAATGGTTTCCGGCAACATTGTGATCACATGAACTGCTGCCACATGTACAACAACATTAGCAGCCACTGTTGCATAGCAATGTTTGTGACAATACATTTCCGGGCCAAAGTGGGGCTACACTACTATATACACAAAATGGACAAATGTGAGCTAGTGAAAGTGACTGTGTCTCTTCTGCATTTACATCACACAGCGATTAAAGTAATAAACGACAACAGAAATTGGTCTTTGTGGATGCATTGTTTTTTTAATTAAGCTGAATGCTTCATAAAATTTAACTCATGAATTGGTGCTTTTCCAGAATTTTGCCAGAATGTTGATATGGTTTTGAATGTCTCAAACAACTCGTCCAAGAATTGTTAAAACTGACACAATTATGAGAGAGTTTATATCAGTTACAAACTGATGGACAATCGCCCTTTTGGTTTTAGATTTTGGTTATTCATATGGTCAAGAGGAATGTTCAGTACTAGTCATTGGCTTTCATCAGTGACTTAATGTTAATGGCTGCTGTGACGTCATGTTTTGGTGAGTGTTTTCACAGTTTGGTTGTTCGTTGGCGAAGCCAACAAATGTGACACTTGTAACTTGTTTCCCTTGTCTCTGGTCAAAGCCAATGACTAGTATCAAATATTCCTCTTTATCTAATTCGTATAGAAGTGTAATGTTCCTCTTTAAAGTGCACTATTCGTCAGTAATCCTCTAGATTCCAAAAATTTGCATTGTTTTGGCAGAACAAGAGTTTTGTTCAGGTAAGTTTGAAATAAGTTGATGAATTTTATTTTTCTTCACCAGTACACACCACTGTTTACACTTAAATTCCTGGTTCAGACACATTTTCAGATAATATGAAACTTGTGGCATGTGGATGAAGTGTCAGTTGCAGTTCCACTTTTCCTATGCATCTTTTCGACGTCACATTTGCCATAGGCTTGAAGACTTCGGAATTTTTTGTCTGCTTCATCAAGTGAAATCCCAAGTTCATCGGGAACGGTGTGCCAAGTGTCATTTTTCAGATTGCTGTCTTTGTATACAATGCTTTTGATGTCCCATAGTTCTGATTGTAGATGAATGACATTTTTGAAATTCGTAGATTTCTCATTTGTCCACTTCTCCATTGCTTACACATTAAACTTGCTCACAGTGTGCAGTTAACAAGATAGGTGGCTATATGTACACCTGAAAACTAGTGAACAAAAGTGAAACGATGTTGTTTTCACTCAGACATGATTGCAGTGCTATCTGGGAGAGAAGTAGAAAACAAAGATGAGAGAAGTATGTACAGCAAGGACAAAGATATACCATGCAAAATGAAATATTCTCCACCCTTGGTGGACAACAGTGGCAATAAATCAGCAACAGCATGCAACATCAGCAATATTGCGTAGACATATAGCAAAATTTTTGTGTATGCAGTCACTTTGTAGCCATGTTGATGGTAAGTTACTCCGGCCAAATATTGCTGTAAAATATGGCCTTTATGTTTTGTGTTTCCTACCTCAAGAAGTGTTCAATAAGTAAAGGAACACATTTTGTCTGAAAGCAAGTTGCTTTTGTTCAGGATTCCAGTACACCTTATTATTCCTCACTTTTTCGGCTACAAAACCCTATTTTTCAACATAATCACTATGCAATGCGACGGCTTTACATTTACTGGGAGAACCTATATGCCCACATGGTACCATTCCACTTGTCAACATGAGAGCCAACATCTTGCTGCATCAATAACCTCCCCATCATCCACGTACTGCTTCCCATGGAGTGCAACCTTCATTTGGCCAAACATGTGGAAGTTGGAAGGCGGAAGATCCATGCTGTAAGACAGATGAGGAAGAAGAGTTCAGTGAGTTTTGTGAGCATCTGCTAGTGTGCAGACTTGTGTGAAGCCTAGCGTTCTTGTGGAGAAGGAGAAGTTCATTTACATTTGTTCCTGAGGGTATCCCTAAACACTTCAGAGTTGATTTTTGCACCATGAGGGAGGACATCAAGCAGTATAACCCTTTCAGAATCCCAGAAGACTGTCGTCATGACTTTAACAGCTGAGGGTGTGGCTTTGAACTTTTTCTTCAGAGAAGAGGAGATGTGGCTCCACTCCATGAATTGCTGTTTTGTTTCCAATTCAAAGCGATGAACCGACATTTCATTGTCTATGATGATGTTTGACAAAAATTGTCATGTTCACCTTTTTAACGCACAAACAGTTCTGCACAGATGGTCCTTCGTTGCTCTTTATGGTCTTCCGTTAGGCGGTGAGAAACCTAGTGTGTCAGCATAGAAACGAGTGTGTCAGCATTACCAGCAGACACACCAGTTGTGCAGCGAGATATTTGATTGTGATTCGTCAGTCACATCCAATGAGAGTATCCGCATGTGCCAACATTGCAGGGGTCTCAGGAGGTTGGACAAGATTGCGCTACCTTGTTGCAGTAATGGCAGATGCCTTGCCCAACAATTCACTGTGCTTTTGTTCACTGCCAAGTCTCCATAGACATTCTGCAAATCCCTTTGAATATTTGTGATGCTCTGGTTGTCTGCCAAAAGAAACTCAATGACAGCTCTCTGCTTGGAATGCGCTGTATAGTGCTGCCACCTATAGGGGCTGAAGCAGGAATATTCATGATGTCCCACAACAAATATTGCATTTTTTTGAACCAAAATTGGCTGAGGAAAAAAAAAAGTGGTATGTTACTTATTGAACACACCTCATACGTCCGCACAAAATGTCAGGCATAGAAGAGAGAACAGAGTAAAGGTGCAGAAAAAGAAGGTGGTATAAGTTGCTATAAATTTTCAATTACAAGAACACGGAGAGCAGTGAGAACTACAAAATAAGGTAAAGGTGTTACAAAATCCTACTAAAAGAGACATTAAGAAAAGTACAATTTAAAGGAGCAAACTGTGAAAACTGTATGTATTTTTACTGCAGTCACATAGATTGGCATTATCAATGAAAATAATCAATTTTTGAAAATATAATGTAATTGGATAGACAAAAAGGGCAGCTTTTTGGAACTGCCCCCATTTCCTACACCTCACAGTCCTTTTTCTTCACCCCTTTCCCTTCAATCCTTCTGCCAGAAAAAGGAGCCATTGGTTCCGAAAGCTTGCAAATTTCAGTATATTTATATGTGTGTTCTCCTGCTGCCACTGGGTCTGTAGATTTTTTTTTTTTTTATCTACTCAATTACATTATAGATAGAGTGGGAATTAGTGACGACCAGTGGCAGGAAGAACAAGACTAAAAAAATAAGAAATCGGGTAAACTACTATGAACAGCATAGTGAATGTGTTGTTATATCCAAGATAGATGGCAGCAGCCACCCTAGTAATACAGGTTTTCAAGCCAAATAGCTCCGAAGATGATAAAGAGACTGAAACAGTGAGAGGAAATTATTCAGAGACTTAAAGAAGATGAAAATTTAAGTTTCATAAGTGACTGAAATTTTTTGTCAGGAAAAGGGAGAGTAGGAAAAATAGTAGGAGAACATGGACTGGGGGGAAGGGAATGAACAGGAAGAAGACTTGTAGAATTTTGCACTGAGCATAATTTAATCATCACTTACACTTGGTTTAAGAATAGTGAAAGAAGGTCGTATGCATGGAAGAGACCAGGAGACAAGGGAAGGTATTCAAGTTGATTAGATAATGGAATGACAGAATTTGGTACCTGATTTTAAACTGTAACACTTTCCAGAGGCAGATGTTCGACACTTACCACAAAGTATTGGTTATGAAACTGAAGAAATTTGAAAAAGGTAGGAAACTAAATAGAATGGACCTGGATAAATTAAAGAAAGTAGAGATTGTTGAGAGATTCAGGGAGCATTGAGAAATATCGAACTGAAACAGGGGAAAGGAATACAATAGATAAACAATGGATAGCTTTGAGAGATGAAATACAGAAGGCAGCAGAGGTTCACACAGGTAAAAAAGCATGACTTAGTACAAATCCTTGAATAACCCACTAGATATTGAATTTAATCAACAAATGTAGATAATATAAAAATGCAATAAATGATGCAGGCAAAAGGCAATACAAATGTAAAAAAAATGAGATTGAAAGAAAGTGGAAAATGGCTAAGCAAGAATGACTAGAGGGCAAATGTAAGGCTGTAGAAGCCTGCATAACTAGGGAAAAGATAGATATTGTGTACAGGAAAATTAAATAGGCCTTCATAGGGAAGAGATGCAACTCTACGAATAACAAGAGGTCAGATGACAAGCCAGAACTAAGCAAAGAAGGAAAATCTCAAAGGTTGAAAGAATACGCAGAGGATCTGTATAAAGGGAACAAACTTGAGGACAATATTACGGAAAGTGAAGAAGTAGTAGTTGACAATAAGACGGGAAAGACAATACTGTAGGAAGAATTCAGTAAAGCACTGAAAAGCATAAGTGGAAACAAGACCCCTGGAGTAGATGAGATTCCCTCAGAATTATTGAGATCCTTGAGAAGGCCAGCCATGACAAAATTATTCCATTTGGCATGCAGTATGTATGAGATAGCAGCCTAAATATCCTCAGATATCAGGAAAAACGTAATAATGCCAATTCTAAAAAAGGCAGGTACTGACAGATGTGAATACTACCAAACCTTCAGTTTAATAAGTCTTGGTTGAAGAGTATGGACACAAATTATGTACAGAAAAGTGGAAAAACTAGTAGAGGCCGATCCTGAGGAAGATCAGTTGGGGTTCCAAAGAAATGTAGGAACAGCTTATGATTTATCTTAGAAAATAAGTTAAAGAAAGGCAAACCCTTGACAAAGTGTACAGGACTATGCTCTAAAATTTTGAAGGTAGCAGGAATAAAATACAGGGAGCGAAATATATTCACAACTTATGCAGAAATCAGCCTGCGTTATAAGATTCAAAGGATGTGGAATGGAAGCCATACTATATAAGGGAGTGAGACAGAATTGTGGGCTTGTTGCTGAGGTTTAAATTGGTGCATTGAGCAAGCAGTGATGGAAACCAAGGAGAAATTTAGAAAGTTAATTAAAAGTTCAGGGACAGGAAATAAAACTTCGGAATTTGCTGATGAAATTGTAATTCTGTCAGAGATGGCTAAGGACTTGGAAGAGTGGATGAAAGGAATGGATGGTGTCTTGAAGATGTATTATAGGATAAACATCAGTAAATGTAAAACAAGGTAATGGAATAATATATGAGGGACAGTGAAATGAAAACCGCCACCCGCCACAATGGGACCATGTAATGGTTCTATTCAGAAGTCAACCACCATGCACATTTAGACATTTGTGCCACTGGAAGATGAAACAATCAGTTCCTATTTAGTAGAATGTGATCAGCTGCTGACAGACCCACACCCGCAGTCTTGTACTTCTGCATCTGACTGAAACCGTCATCTATGCATGTCTTTCTTCAGGTCACCAAAGATATGACAATCACACAGTGAAGGACTGGGGGTATATGGAGGATGTTGCAGTGTTTCCACTGAAATCGCAGAAGTGTAGCCTTTGTTCGATTGGCAGTGTTTTGAAGGTGGGCATTATCGTGGAACAGGATGATTCCATCCATCAGTATTCTGATAGCTGAGTGTGAACGACAAAGCCAGCAGTGGAGATATCCCTCATCTTACCCACCAACGAAAAAAGCTGTTCACACAAGTTCCAGGAAGGTAATGATGACCTCCTTTGACTGCAGGGGCCTTCTGTTCACTGAGTTCCTTGAATGTGGATCCGCAATCAATGTGCAGCACTATGAAAATACTTTACAGAAACTGTTGCATGATAATGCCCACCCCAAATTGCCAATCTGACAAAGGCTAAGCTTTATCAGTTTGCTTGGGAAACACTGCAACATCCTCCATCTCAATCGTTCACCATGTGATTTTAGCATCTTTGGTGATCTGAAGAAAGATGTGCATGGATGTTGACTTCAGTCAGATGAGGAAGTGCAAGAGAGGGTGCCTGTGCAGATCCATCAGTGGCTGACTGCGGCTATGGAACAGGAATTGATCATTTCATCTCCAAGTGGGATAAATGTCTGAATATGTCTGTTGGTTACTTTTGAATGGAACCATTCCATGGTTCTGCTGTGGTGGGTGTTCGATTTTCATTTGACTATCCTTTTAGCCAAATTTACTTAGATAATATTAAGGCAATTAAATAAAAAAAGTAAGACCATAAAAGTAGTAGGTGATGATGGCCAAAGAAGGGAAGATATCAAATGCAGACTGAAGAAAAAAAAGAAAGAAAAAGAATAGCAAGAAAAGCATTTAAGGAAAAAATAAATTTGTAAGGAAGACATAGAATGCAGACTGAAGGAAGAACAAAGAAAGAAATTAAAATAGAAGGAAAAGCATTTATGGAAAAACTAAATTTGTGAACATCTAATATAAGTCTTTTATGAAGATATTTGTCTGGAGCATAGTGTTGTATGGAAGTGGAATGTGGGAGTGAGGGGGGGGGGGGGGGGGGGCGTGCAGTTCAGACAAGAAGACAATAGAAGCTTTTGAAATGTTGTGCTGTAGAAGAATGCTGGAATGCTGAGATTAGTTGGGTAGATCAAATAACAAATCAAGAGGTAGTGAATATAACAGGAAAAATACATTATGGGACAACTTGACTAAAAGAGTGCACTGGCTGATGGGACACAACATGACGTATCGAGGGAATCTAAATTTGGTAATGGGAGAAAGTGCAATGGGGTAAAAATTACAGGAGACCAAGGCTCAAATACACTAAGCAGATTCAAATGAACACAGATAGCAGCAGTTAGGCCGAGATGAAAAGGCTTGCACATGCTATACTAGCATGGAGAGCTGCATCAATCCAGTCTTTGGGCTGAAGACCACAGTTACAACACACAATTGTAACTGCTGTTTATAACTGTATGGAGGACTGTTCTGAATAAAAGTGTGAGAAGATGGAAATGAACATTGAGTTGAATTGAATAAGTTAGCAGAGAGGCCACAGTAGTGTGCTGGAAACTAGTAGGTGACATCAGAAGAGGACTGTGAATGCACACACAGTCAGAGAATAATGGCTGTGTATGTAATAATAAATGATATTTGTTTTAAAAATACTTCTTATCACTTGTTTTATAATGAACAATGGTAGGACAAATGTCCTGAAATATCTCCGTGGTATAGTGTGTCTTCATTCAGAATGTCAGATTGCCTAGTTACTGACCTGACTAGTGCACCAAGGTCATCTGGAAAATAAAATGGGATCATTACCCACAGCTTCCTGGTATTCTGAAGAGCAGGATCTTTGCACAAACAGATCTTACCATCATATACCATAAATATTCGTTATATTTGTTGAAATGACTTTTTCTTGCTGAAGTGTATTTAATTTCCTGATTTGTTACACCTTTCTAAGGAATCTCCAGTTTATTTCTTGCGGAGTAATACACAGTTTTGTTTTTACATATATTTTTAGATTTGAAAAAGCTCGCACCATAATTTTTACATAATAAATGTTACCTAGTTGCTTGTCTACAATATTACGAAAAGGATATATTGCTACTCACCATAAAGACATGATGTTGAGATGCAGTCAGGAACATGGAAAAGGCTCACATATTATAGCTTTTGGCCAAAGCCTTCTTCATAAGAATTATCTGTTCAAACTTTGTTTAATGGCTGCTATAGAATTTATGAAGGTACAATCACTTTCAATTGACATAAATAGCCAAGTGAATATTGAATTAATTAACCAATAAATAGATATAAAAACTGTGCAGAAGACATATTGAAAAATAGGGTCAGTTCTGAGTAGAACATGCTGGATTCATTATAAGCATGTGCATGAAAGAATCTACACTCTGACATGTTTGCATAATTAACAGTTAGAAAAATATGATAGATTTCAGGCTGTATAATAATCTGCAGCATGTGACATTCAGTACTGGCATCCTTAGTTGTTGTATAACATCTTCATTGTCATAATCAAAAAATGGAAAGTCCAGAATGAAAATATCAGTATCATTAAAAAAGATAGATTGCTACCCTCCATAAAAAGGAGATGTTGAGTTGCAGACAGACACAACAAAAAGAGTGCTGTACATTTAAGTTTTCAGCCAAAAGGCCTTGTTCTGAAATAGAAAACACACACAGAGATTCACACATGCACAACTTACACACATGGCCATTGCCTCTGGCTGCTGTGACCAGACTGCATTATAACTGCCTGTTGGGAGCAGCAATCTGGTGTGGGTGGTGGGGGTAAGAAGGAGGCACGGAGTGAGGAGGGGGAGGGATAGTTGGATATGGGTGGGAGAAGCTGTAGTGCTGCTTGTGGGAGGGCTGTTAGGTGTAGTCGGGTGGGTTGGTGGTGGGGGTGGTGGGCTGAGATTGGGTGGAACTGAAAAGGATTGGTAGATCCATTGGCACAACAGAAAGAAGGTTGTGTAGTGCTGGAGTGGGAACAGGAAATGGTATATGTAGATGGAGGTGAGGGACTCACAGTTTGTCAGTGGCCATTCATGTGGACAGATAGCTTGTTACCAGTCATGTCCACATAGCAAGCAGCACAGTGGCTGCAGTTTAGTTTGTAGATCACTTGACTTCTTTCACAGGTAGCCTTTGCTGGGATAGGAGAGGCCTGTGACCAGACTAGAGTAGGTGTTAGTGGGAGGCTGTATGGTACAAGTCTTGTATGTAGGTCTGTTGCAGAGATATTAACCTTGAGATGAGGGTCATATACTCACTCGTGATGATTGTGATACTGCCCTCTGAAACACACAGGGGGAAGAATAATAAATGTGACTGGTTGCAATAATTTCAACTGAAATTTAAGACACCAATATCGTAATGCAGACTGCTAGTGAAGAATGTAGTCATAAATCCTGGACATATGCTGCAACGATCAGACAGTATCCAAGGTTCTTGTTGTGCCAAAGATAAAATTTACTACCTTGTCTGTTCGCTCAAAGGAGAACCACATAATGGATATGTTTCCATTGGGAATGCTCTATGTGTGTCGTACACTGCTGTGAAGAAAGGTGATGTGTGTACTGAACTGTTAAATATATGGAGCAGCAGTAGATTAGGGATGGACAAGGATGTTGCCTAGGTTCATTGGGTGGTGGAATACTTGTGTGTGAGGGGTTGATAGGATATTTTCTTTCAGTGCATGACGAGAGGTAGTATAAACCCTGGTGGAGAATGTGATTCAGTTGGTCCACTCCTGCGTGGTGCTGAGCCACGAGGGGAGTGTTTCTTTGTAGCTGGACATTGGATATGTGGAACATAGTAGGTGACTGGAGATAGAAGGTGCGGGAGATCTGTTCTTGTACAAGGTTGGAAGGGTCATTATGATCTCTAAAGGCCTCAGTGAGATGCCCGGTATATTTCCAGAGGGACTGCTCCTCACTACAGATGTGGCAACCATGAGTGGCTGGGCTGTAAGGAAGGGGATTCTTTGTGGAATGGGTAGCAGCTGTTGAAGTGGAGGTATTGCTGGTGGTTGGTAGGTTTGAAATGGATGGAGGTACTGATGTAGCCAATATTGAAGTGGAGCTCAACATCGAGGAAGGTGGCTTGTTGGTATGTGGAGAACCAGCTGAAGCGAATGGGAGAGAAGGCGTTGAGATTCTGAAGGAATATGTATAGTGTGCCCTCACCCTTGTTCCATGCCATGAAGATTTCAACAGTAAATATGAGGCAGGTGAGGGTTTGGGTGTTTTGGTGGTTATAAGGATTCTTGCTGTACCACTGATTTGTTTTTATAAAATGCATGTTTGACCATCAGGTGATTTTATTTTAAACCCAGTTATCAACCAGTGTCAGTCATGGACCATCTTTACGGGTAAGAGCAAAGCAATACTGCTCTGTGTAACCTTGGTATTGGTATGTTCGCCTCTAAAAGTTGCAATCTCCCCCCTCCTTCCTGATTCCATCTGTTGTCCACATTAAACAATGTCCAGTCCAAGTAATTAATAAGCAAAGTATTTTATGAAGATTTGAGAGGAGCAAAGGTTACAATAAATTTTCAGATTTACTTAGCTTGTCATGTTAAAATAGCTCCAGTTCTTCTTGCCTATGGGTCTGATTTTTGAAGCCAAAAATCTCACTTCAGATCCTCACAGTTGGTTTGAACTAAATACATCTGAAAATTGTTGTTTCAGCATTTTCTACGTAAATATATTTTGTCACAGGGAGTGTGCAAGGGATAAGTCCCTGCAGGCACACTATCCTCTGTGCCCTCGTTGGCTCAGATGGATAGAGCGTCTGCCATGTAAGGAGAAGATCCCGGGTTCGAGTCCCAGTCAGGGCAAACATTTGCAACATGCCCCCAGTGATGTACATCAACACCTGTTTCAGCTGGGATGTTGATTTAATTATCATTTCATTCTAGAGAAGCTGCACAGTCATCAATGGTATCTGTTCTTTCGGGAACAGATACTATCTTCATATATATTTTATCACATTTTAGTATATCATACAGTATTTTGATTTTTTACATCAACAAAGCCAAGATTACATTGTTCACACAAAAATACATCTGATCACATCAAAGGTAAGCTTACGACTCTCTCACTCTGCAGAAATAACCATATTCCAGAGGGTTTACAATTTTTCTTAACAAATGAATTTCTATTAGATTCTGTTACATTATTAACTTTGATTATTGTTTAATAAATGAATCCAGAAATAAACATAGTAAACAGTACAGGATTGTATAATTAATAATAGAAATTCACCATATAGCGGAGATGCTGAGTTGCGATATGCACAATAAAAAGATTCACACAATCATAGCTTTCGGACATTAAGGCCTTTGTCAGCAGTAGACACACATACACACATGCACACACGCACTCACGCAAGTGCAACTCAGTACCATCCGGAACTGGAGCAACTGAATTATATTCTCCGCCATGGTTTTGACTACCTCTCGTCGTGCTCTGAAATGAGAAATGTTCTACCCACTATCCTTCCCACCCCTCCTACAGTGGTATTCCGCCATCCACCGCACCTACACAATATACTCGTCCATCCTTACACAACCCCTGCTCCCAACCCTTACCTCATGGCTCATACCCCTGTAATAGACCTAGATGCAAGACCTGTCCCATACATCCTCCTACCACCACCTACTCCAGTCGTCACTAACATTACCTATCACATCAAAGGCAGGGCTACCTGTGAAACCAGTCATGTGATCTACAAGCTAAGCTGCAACCACTGTGCTGCTTTCTCTGTAGGCATGACAACCAACAAGTTGTCTTGTCCGCATGAATGGCCACCAACAAACTGTGACCAAAAAACAAGTGGACCACCCTGTTGCTGAACACACTGCCAAACATGATGTCCCTCATCTCAGTGACTGCTTCACAGCCTGTGCCATATGGACCCTTCCCACCAAACCAGTTTTTCTGAATTGCACAGGTGGGAACTTTCCCTGAAATACATCCTACGTTCCCGTAAACCTCCAGCCTGTGCCATATGGACCCTTCCCACCAAACCAGTTTTTCTGAATTGCACAGGTGGGAACTTTCCCTGAAATACATCCTACGTTCCCGTAAACCTCCTGGCCTCAACCTTGGTTAGTCACTGTCCTCACCCATCCAGCCCCCTCCCTGTTCCCATCCCAGCACTACACAGCCATCATTTCACCGCCACACCTAGTCTTTTAATTTCTTTAATTTTTATTTCTCTCCTTTCCGCTATTTACCCCTTCCACCTCCGCACCTTCTCTCTTACCCTCCGTCTAAACTGCAACACTTCACTGTCCGCCACTCCCACCGTACTATCCCTCCCCCTCCCCGCCCCAGCCTCCTCCTGACCCCCACCCAGTCGCCACTTCCATCATGCACTGGTGCTACTGATCGCAGTGTAGTTTCAGCTCTTTGAGACTGCAGATGTGTGTGCAAGTTGCGCTTGTGTGTGTGTGTGTGTGTGTGTGTGTGTGTGTGTGTGTGTGTGTGTGTACTGCTGACAGATGACTTAATGGCTGAAAGCTACGATTGTGTGAATATTTTTACTGTGCCTATCGCGGCTCAACTTCTCCGCCATATGGTGAGTAGCAACTTTCCTTCTCTCGTATTGTTACATTCCATCCTGGATTTTCCATGGTTAGATAACTAATGAATACATAGTGAATTAAATTGGGGAGAAAATAAATTTAAAAATTTATGTCCCAACTTAACTAATTTTAATGTTTTTTTTCTGAGACATGTTGTATCACTCTTGTGCCACCTGTAATGCTACTGCTACTGCTACTTCATCATCCATTGTAATGGGAGGCTTTAGCAAGAACTTTCTAGTAGATAATAGAAACAGAATAGACGTTGAATGTCTGGTTTACTCTTACAACGTAGTATCAGTGGTACACTTTCCAACTAGAGTAACTGCCAGTTGTTGTTCTTTAACAGATAAAGTGTTTATAGATAAGCATACTTATGTCAAAATTAAGCTGTCAAAAGTAGTATAAATAGCTCTCAGATTGTGATGGACAGTTCCTCGCCATAAACCGAGTAAATTTACATTTGGGAAAGACATCCTTCTAACTAACAGAAAGCAGCAAGTTGTATTGCACAGTCAAGAAAATGTGTATGCATCATTCCAAATGAGATGCTATCACTTGGAGTGCCTCAGTCCTGCCACCCCCCCCCCCCCCCCCCTACTTTTTATTATTGTTTATTAATGACCTATCTCATTGTACAGCATATTTTAAATTGACTATCTGTGCTTATGACACTACAGTTCTTGGTGATGGTTCATCAGACGAACTTGACATGTCAGCTAATAAGGTTTTTAGGGATTAACTGGTTTAACATAAATGGTTTTCCTGTTAATTACAGTAAAACTTTTTTTTTCAGTTTTACACAACCTCTCCTTTGTGGAACAAGTGTGTTTTGACATTGTTGTCTCTCACAGGTTTTGTGTGTTGGGGTTCCTTCAGTCTGGTTTCAGAGTTTTTCTGTGTATTAGTTTACTTACTGGAGCATGTTTTATTGTTCATCATGTGCTCGTTAGTTTTGCTAGGGCAATGTTTTTCTTCGTGTTCTGTTCCCACAGTCAGATGGTAGTGTTCTTTTCATGATTCTTCCACCTGGGTACCGTTTGCCATCATTGCACCGAGTTTCATGGTGGTTATTGTCTTTTCTGCTTAGTTCAGGTGGCTTGTTAAAGTGTAACTTCTCATTCACTCTGCTGGTCTAAATTGTTTCCAGTGTTTCAAGTTTCATGTCTCTCTTTTGCGGACAATGTTCTCATGCACAGTTTACTTGCTCAAGTATAGCATAATGCGTGTTTCATTGTCGGAGCTGCTACTGCCTCAAATCATTTGCTTTCAGCATCAACAAGTAGAGAAATTGTTACTGGGCATAAGCTCACTTATGTTTTGACTTCTACAGCCATTTCTGAGCATGCCATTTGTACATCAGTGCCAACTTTTCATGTTTTTGACTGTCAGAAAGAAGACTGGGACCTGTAATGTCATCAGTTTGAGTTACACTTAGAGCCTACGAGGTACAAGGTATGCATTGGAGTGCTAATTTTCTTACTGGTGGGGGTATATAAATTTTGAGTTTGTGCTGTCAGTTTTACCCCGACTCATGCCCAGAGAATTCAGACTTTGTTTTGTTGGCGGAACAGTTAACTGTTCCACTTTCATTGTGTCAGTCGCCTCTGGCCTAGCAGTCTACATGTCACATCCTTAGTTAGTGTCAGACAGTCTTTTTCACAGTGTTCAAGTGAGCTTGTTCGTGAACAAAGTGCAGACAGGGCATCTATCAGTTTTGTGTTTGGCAAGCTGAGCCATTTTCTGTCAAGTTGTTTACAATTTTGTTGTCATGCCATGTGGCACCCCATGTCTTGTTCTCAGAGTTCTATGGCGGCGATGCTGCCACTCTTGGTCCAGCCCATTCCTGTGACAGGTCAGCTGTCTCGTCATCAGCACTGTCATGTCAGTGGCTGCCCTATTACAGCCAGCCCTCCTCTAAGCACAACTTCTTTCAGTGCTGTCTCTGTCACATATGGCCCCTAGCATCATCATCAAGTCTGTCAGCGATGACGTCAGCTCTGTGGTCAGTCCGGACATCGCTGGCCCTGGCCTGGCCAGCCCTTCCGTCATTGACAATTCTGTCTGCAACAACATCGGTCTTGTCAGCAGTTTGTCTGACGCCAGCCCTCACGTTGCCAAATGTTGTGTCAGCGCCACTGCCAGCCGTCTCACCTGTCCTGCCGATGGTGACCCTGTTCCTGCCGGCCCTGAAGTCGTCACCCGGTCTGTCTGTTACATCATCCGTCCATTTGTCAGTCTCCTTGCCACTGCCGCTGACGTCACAAGCCCTTTTGATGCTGACACCAGCTGTCTTGTCAGTATGTTCAGTGACTGTTGGGCACGACCAATCCACTCCCGCCACCACCGCCATCCTTGTGGCCAACCCAGTCATTCCTGCTGAAGTCGCTGCCACCACCCACACAGCCACTCCTGTTGTTGTTGTTGTTGCTGCTGGCCCAGTCACCAGTTTCACCATTCACACTGGCACTGCTGATCCCATTGCATGTTCTGCAGGGCCCTGGGTTTTTGGCAGTTTCGCTGCAAGCCTCACCAATACGTAACCTTTCTTCCATCGCCACCTACATTGGAGGCCATTCGCCATTCCCTTACACGTGCTTGTTTTGTTGGGATCGTTTCGTGTGTTAATTAGTGGTTCACTTCGGTATTTTCATGTGCCTGGCACTACGCTTTTGTAAAGTTTCTGTACTATTCTTGTGTATAAAAAGGCATGGGTCCTACACCCCTTGCTCAACAGTCTTGGTCATTGTATTTTGTATTCTTCGTCATTGGTTATGTACTTTCCAGTGTTCTTATACATGCATAGTGTTTTTGTTTACTGGAATTAGCATGGAACGCGAGGTTCTATTATTGTATTTTTTTTCTTCTCTCTCTCTCTCTCTCTCTCTCTCTCTCTCTCTCTCTCTCTCTCTCTCTCTCTCCCTCTCTCTTTTTCTGGGCATTTGCTTTCCATTTGTTGGCTGTATTGTTGATCGTTCCAGTTCCCTGGACAGTCAGTGCTGGTGATGGATGGCTTTGCCCATGAGTACAGTGGGTCTCTGAGATGGCAGTACCATCTCTTTCTAAGGGGGCAGTTTGTTGTATCTGTCTGGTAGTCAATTCCTGCTCACACCAGGAAGGCCACTGAGTGTGTACGCATTAGGTGTGATTTAAAATGGAATGATCATATGAAGTTGATCGTCGGTAAAGCAGATGCCAGACTGAGATTCATTGGAAGAATCCTAAGGAAATGCAATCCGACAACAAAGGAAGTAGGTTACAGTACGCTTGTTCGCCCAATGCTTGAATACTGCTCAGCAGTGTGGGATCCGCACCAGGTAGGGTTGATAGAAGAGATAGAGAAGATCCAACGGAGAGCAGCGCGCTTCGTTACAGGATCATTTAGTAATTGCGAAAGCGTTACGGAGATGATAGATAAACTCCAGTGGAAGACTCTGCAGGAGAGACGCTCAGTAGCTCGGTACGGGCTTTTGTTAAAGTTTCGAGAACATACCTTCACCGAAGAGTCAAGCAGTATATTGCTCCCTCCTACGTATATCTCGCGAAGAGACCATGAGGATAAAATCAGAGAGATTAGAGCCCACACAGAAGCATACCGACAATCCTTCTTTCCACGTACAATACGAGACTGGAATAGAAGGGAGAACCGATAGAGGTACTCAGGGTACCCTCCGCCACACACCGTCAGGTTGCTTGCGGAGTACGGATGTAGATGTAGATGTAGATGTCTGGGGACACCAGCGTCACCGACAGGCAGCGTGCCTGTCGCTGCACAGAGTGCTCTTGGCAAGGCACTATTTTGCTGTGCCAGATCAGGTGCACACCACGCATATATCCATCTGCTCCTGACTATTTAGGCCACTGCCAGGACTTGTGAAGTCAGTTATGCCCTAATCCTCAAGTTGACACAACCGAGCGAGATGGCGCAGTGGTTAGCACACTGGACTCGCATTCGGGAGGACGACGGTTCAATCCCGTCTCCGGCCATCCTGATTTAGGTTTTCCGTGATTTCCCTAAATCGCTTCAGGCAAATGCCGGGATGGTTCCTTTGAAAGGGCACGGCCGATTTCCTTCCCCATCATTCCCTCACCCGAGCTTGCGCTCCGTCTCTAATGACCTAGTTGTCGACGGGACGTTAAACACTAATCTCCTCCTCCTCCTCAAGTTGACAGTACCAGTAGTTCAGTCTCAATGCTACCAGTTAGCAGTACCAGCAGTTTTGTTTCCGCACTCGTCATCAGCAGTTCCTGTCCGTATCCTCCTGGTCTTTACCAGCAGAATGTCACGTGTCAGCAGCACCAGCCCAGTAATGCCCCAGGTCTTCTTGCTGCAGTCTGTCATTACTCTAGGTTTTGTCTCAAAGGCAATCACAGACTACATCACAGGAGACACATTTCTAGTCTATGTAGTTGTGTGGATATTCATCCAAGGAGATTATAATTGAGTTTGGTTTTATAAATAAAGTTATTCTTTTAAAAGCGTCTTCGATCACTCCTCACATGTGGACACTTTAATTTGTATGCTTATCTATGTAGTACTGTAAACATACTTATTTTCTGTAATAGAATCTAAGTTGCAGATCAGGTTTGGCCACGGTGTGCCAAGTTGCAAGCAAGCACCATGTGTGAGCAGAGGCTCTGCTTGTGTCGGCTTTGTTCAGACCTTCTCAGATGTAAATGGTACTGTCCAGCATTTCATTTAGCTTTACAGTGCAGAATTTTTCTGTCAGCGTAGCTTTCTTCAGGTTGGCAAAATTGTGGTGTCAGCAATGTTACTCTCTGCTGTTTGTTCGTAGTTAAAGAGAATTCTCAGGTCCAGTGACTGTTTGCAAAAAGTGATGCAATCCAGCGGTCAATCATCAAAGGCCTTCAGCAGTGAATGGGAATGATAGTAGAGATAGATATGCACTTGCATAATTGACAGATATCTCAGATTTGCTATGGAACAACATTACAACACCATGCAGAAAGAATTTGAAGGTATTGTTGATGATGAAAGAACAAAATATTACAACCATCATGAGATAGGATTCATGCCTCTGTACATCAAGAAGTGATTTGTTATAAATTTGCAGGCATATTTCTGAAGTCACACGCATTATTCTTCTGCCAGTTGCAACAGTTTTTATTGAATTGTATGAAGAATGTGGAGACTATATATATTACAAAATTGGTTGGTTAAGTCATGGAGCATGCCTGGAATGATTTTTCATTTAAAAATCATTATTATTGCATTTATGAAAAAAAAAAAGAAGAGCAGGAACATATATTAGCACCTCCAGAATGGATTGCGGATCTCTCATTTTAAGTGGACTTGACTGCACATTAGCCACAGCAGGACACTGTAAGGTGAAAAACAACTCATTTCTGATGAGTTGGAGACTCATTTAAAAAGAAAATTACATTGTGGATCGGAAAAAATTCTGACAAATAACACCTTCCACTACCCCAAGCTCATTGGCGTTGAACAAAATGAGAGATTTGAAGAATTCATTGTGGACTTGAAAGAATTACAAGGATAAGTCTTCTAAATATTTTGAGGGCACTGTCAATCTTACATCTGTTTTCGAGACCGTTTGCCATTTCAATTGAAAGCACCCTTGTATGTGTGCAGATGGAACTTCATGATCTGCAGTGTAGTTCCCATTATGATAAAAGAAAAGATAACGTGAGTGGACCCTCCCAAAGTATCTAGGAACTTAGGTACTTGCATTGTTTAATTCATATATTTCGGGTGTATTATAGTATTTGAGGGTTGTAGCATCGCGCCTTAGTACCTGAATAGTGTAAATTCGCGTAGTCGTCTGTCTTCTGTTTTTGTTTTGAACAGCCAGTGTCGGTTGGTCACAGCCATTGTGCTCCCTGCCGCCGTTGGATAAGCAGCTGCCAGCAGCAAGTCGTATAACCCTAGCTTACTTATTTGTTAGATAGTTTAATTAATTTATTTGCGTGTTTTTGGGTACTTCATTGTTTAATTCATATATTTCGGGCGTATTATAGTATTTGACAGTTGTAGCATCGCGCTTTAGTGTTTACTTGGTGGATTCTTATTTAAATTGGGTGTGAGTTTCGTATAGGAGGTGCAATTTCGAGTTTTAGTAACTGTAATCGTAAATTCAGCAGATTGTAGCGCAGTCGTTAGGCATTTGTACAGGTTAGTTGATACATTCTTTGCGTGTTTCGCTTGCGTTATCTAGGCACGGACTCGTGTTTCACTAACTGTTGTTCAACATCGATTAGAATGGACAGGGACTGCGATTGCTGTGTTCTGATGAGGGCTGACTTGGCATCCCTTGGCTCACAGCTGCAATCGGCGCTGACTTCGGCCGCGCAGGTTGAGGCTGTTGCCAATGGGCACCACTGTGGGGAGCTGGACTTGGGTATCACAGGGATGTCAACCTTGTCCCGTCTGTCCCCAGATCGGTCTGCCGCTGTGGTTGCCCCGGTTGCTGCCCGCAGTGGGGCTGAGCCCTCGCCTGTGGTTGATTGGGAGGTCGTTCCAAGGCGTGGCAGGCAGCAAAAGGCGTCCCCGGAGGCTGATCAGAAAGGCAATCGCAGAGGGTGGGCTTACTGCTAGTTGGGAGCTCCAATGTTAGGCGCGTAATTGGGCCCCTTAGGGATACGGCAGCTAAGGAGGGGAAGAAATCCAGTGTGCATTCCGGGAGGAGTCATTCCTGATGTGGAAAGGGTCCTTCCGGATGCCATGAAGAGCACAGGGTGCAGCCAGCTGCAGGTGGTGGCACATGTCGGCACTAATGATGTGTGTCGCTTTGGATCTGAGGAAATTCTCCCTGGGTTCCAGCGGCTATCTGATTTGTTGAAGGCTGCCGGTCTTGCTTACGAGATGAAGGCAGAGCTCACCATCTGCAGCATCGTTGACAGAACCGACTGCGGACCTTTGGTGCAGAGCCGGATGGAGGGTCTGAATCAGAGGCTCAGACGGTTTTGCGACTATTGGCTGCAGATTCCTTGACTTGCGCCATAGGGTGGTGGGGTTTCGGGTTCCGCTGAATAGGTCAGGAGTTCACTACACTCAGCTGGCGGCTACACGGGTAGCGGAGGCTGTGTGGCGTGGACTGGGCGGTTTTTTAGGTTAGAAGGCCTCGGGAAAGTGCGGGATGGCTGCAATGTCAAAGGGTGCTTGGCAATTACAGGACGTGCTTGGATCAAGGAACAGTCGGAATTATAGTTGTAAATTGTTGTAGTTGCTGGAAAAGTCCCTGAGCTTCAAGCGCTAATAGAAAGCACAGAAGCTGATATCGTTATAGGTACAGAAAGCTGGCTAAAGCCTGAAATAAGTGCTGCAGAAATCTTTACGAAGTCTCAGACGGTGTTCAGGAAAGATAGATTAGGCAGAATTGGTGGTGGAGTGTTTGTGTCTGTCAGTAGTGGTTTATCTTGTAGTGAAGTCGAAGTAGATACTCCGTGCGAATTGGTATGGGTGGAGGTTATACTTAACAGCCGAATTAAGTTAATAATTGGCTCCTTCTACCGACCCCCAGACTCCGATGATACAGTTGCGGAACAGTTCAGAGAAAGTTTGAGTAACAAATAAATACCCCACTCATACGGTTATAGTTGGTGGGGACTTCAACCTACCCTCGGTATGTTGGCAAAAATACTTGTTCAAAACCGGTGGTAGGCAGAAAACGTCTTCCGAGATTGTCCTAAATGCTTTCTCCGAAAATTATTTCGAGCAGTTAGTCCACGAACTCACGCGAATTGTAAATGGTTGGCTCAATACCATTTCTTCCAAATCCATCAGAAACAAACGCAAAATAATTTTATTTAAAAAAGCAGATAAAGTGTCACTAGAAGCCTTCCTAAAAGACAATTTCCATTCCTTCCGAACTGACTATGCGAATGTAGAAGAGATGTGGCTCAAATTCAAAGATATAGTAGCAACAGCAATTGAGATAGTCATACCTCATAAATTGGTAAGAGATGGAACGGATCCCCCGTGGTACACAAAAAAGGTCCGAACGCTGTTGCAGAAGCAACGGAAAAAACATGAGAAGTTCAGAAGAACGCGAAATCCCGAAGATGGGCTCAAATTTACAGACGCGCGAAATTTGGCACGTACTTCGATGCGAGATGCCTTTAATAGGTTCCACAACGAAACATTGTCTCGAAATTTGGTAGAAAATCCGAAGAAATTCTGGTTGTATGTAAAGTACACAAGCGGCAAGACACAGTCAATACCTTCGCTGCGCAATGCCAATGGTACTGTTATTGACGACTGTGCCGCTAAAGCGGAGTTATTGAATTGAACGCAGTTTTCCAAAATTCCTTCACCAGGGAAGACGAATGGAATATTCCAGAATTTGAAACACGAACATCTGCTAGCATGAGTTTCTTAGAAGTAGATACCTTAGGGGTTGCGAAGCAACTCAAATCACTTGATACGGGCAAGTCTTCAGGTCCAGATTGTATACCGATTAGGTTCCTTTCAGATTACGCTGATACTATAGCTCCCTACTTAGCACTCATATACAACCACTCGCTCACCAATAGATCTGTACCTACAGATTGGAAAATTGCGCAGGTCGCACCAGTGTTCAAGAAGGGTAGTAGGAGTAATCCATTTAACTACAGACCTATATCATTGACGTCAGTTTGCAGTAGGGTTTTGGAGCATATACTGTATTCAAACATTATGAATCACCTCGAAGGGAACGATCTATTGACATGTAATCAGCATGGTTTCAGAAAACATCGCTCTTTTGGAACGCAGCTAGCTCTTTATTCGCACGAAGTAATGGCCGCTATCGACAGGGGATCTCAAGTTGATTCCGTATTTCTAGATTTTCGGAAAGCTTTTGACACCGTTCCTCACAAGCGACTTCAAATCAAGCTGCGGAGCTATGGGGTATCGTCTCAGTTGTGCGACTGGATTCGTGATTTCCTGTCAGGAAGGTCGCAGTTCGTAGTAATAGACGGCAAATCGTCGAGTAAAACTGAAGTGATATCAGGTGTTCCCCAGGGAAGCGTCCTGGGACCTCTACTGTTCCTGATCTATATAAATGACCTGGGTGACAATCTGAGCAGTTCTCTTAGACTGTTCGCAGATGATGCTGTAATTTACCGTCTAGTAAGGTCATCCGAAGACCAGTATCAGTTGCAAAGCGATTTAGAAAAGATTGCTGTATGGTGTGTCAGGTGGCAGGGGCTAAATAACGAAAAGTGTGAGATGATCCACATGAGTTCCAAAAGAAATCCGTTGGAATTCGATTACTCGATAAATAGTACAATTCTCAAGGCTGTCAATTCAACTAAGTACATGGGTGTTAAAATTACGAACAACTTCAGTTGGAAGGACTACATAGATAATATTGTCGGGAAGGCGAGCCAAAGGTTGCGTTTCATTGGCAGGACACTTAGAAGATGCAGCAAGTCCACTAAAGAGACAGCTTACACTACACTAATTCGTCCTCTGTTAGAATATTGCTGCGCGGTGTGGGATCCTTACCAGGTGGGATTGACGGAGGACATCGAAAGGGTGCAAAAAAGGGCAGCTCGTTTTGTATTATCGCGTTATAGGGGAGAGAGTGTGGCAGATATGATACACGAGTTGGGATGGAAGTCATTACAGCATAGATGTTTTTCGTCGCAGCGAGACCTTTTTACCAACTTTCTCTTCCGAATGCGAAAATATTTTGTTGGGCCCAACCTACATAGGTAGGAATGATCATCAAAATAAAATAAGAGAAATCAGAGCTCGAACAGAAAGGTTTAGGTGTTCGTTTTTCCCGCTCGCTGTTCGGGAGTGGAATAGTAGAGAGATAGTATGAATGTGGTTCGATGAACCCTCTGCCAAGCACTTAAATGTGGATTGCAGAGTAGTCATGTAGATGTAGAGGTAATGTGATAATGAAGGTAAGTGTGGGAGGGTGTTGTAAGGGGAGACCAAAAATGGAATTAGACTTTGATAGTTATGTAGAGATGAAGAGGCTTGCAGACAACTGTCTAGCATGGAGAGCTGCATCAAACCAGTCTTCAGATAGATGACCCTAACAGTCATTGATTCTGTGCAGTCTGTTCTCTGATTCCTCGATTCCTCTCACCTAGTAATTCCCAGCAAGCATCTCTCCGTTTCTTGCTGAACATCCTTAGTTTTTGAGGGATTTGTGCATTTAAAGTCCATGTCTTACTATTGTGAGTGAGTATTGGAAATACACACGGATTGAAAGTTCTCTTTTTCAGGCAGACTCTAAGGTCAGTTATGAAAAACCTATTCAACTTACCGAAATCACTAAGGTCATTTTTGTATTCTTCTTATCCCCCCCGCCACTCGCCCCAACCCAGTAATTGTCGTCAACTGTCGTAAATATAAAAACTTGTCTACTGGGTCTTCTATGACTACATTGTTAATTTTGCTATTTGCTTTTCAATACATTGGTTATAAATTTTTTGTGCGTATTGTTATTGATTTTCAGTTTAAATCTTTTATTGCATTCATTGTTGGAAGCTTAATCAAACAAGGGAAAGCCTAAGTTTGAACACCAGGATCATTGTGCAATGAGTAGATTGCTAATCACCATAAAGATGACACACTGACTTACAGACAGGTACAGTGAGAAGACTGTTACACATTGAGCTTTCACCCAAAGCCTTCTTCAGAAAGGATACTCACACACATTCAAACAAGCAAGCTCACCTATTGGACACATGACTACTATCTCCAGCCAGAGGGCAACTGCGTCACATTAAACTGAAGCAGGACGCGGGTAGAGGAAAGAAGTGAGCACTGCCTGGTGGAGTGTGCAGGTTCTAGATAGTGCCACAAGACGACTGTCAAGCACAGTGTTGTGAGGAGAGCGGGGTGGGGGGGCACAGGGAGGTGAAAAGGAGAGGAGCAGAAAAAGGGGTGGAAAGGATCTTGGGTTGGATGTCCATCATTTCACGGTATATTTTTACATATTTTTGCATGTTTTTACGTGGTTGTGTGTATTTTAATTCATATTTTTCTGTTATCTAGCTTGCCTCGCAACCACCTGATGCCTTCATTTGCCCATTTCCTATGTCATTTCCATTTCCCGTGTTATTACCATTCCCCAACATCATATCTGCCACAGTACTGCTGAAACTGGAATCCCCCCCCAATGGCGTAACCACAAAAGCCCTTTCTCTGGATCCCACCCCTCCTTTCACAGTGACTTTCACCTCCACACTAGTTTCACCATCATCCAGCTGGATCCACCCCATTCCCCACACAACTAACTATCCCCTGGTCACTTTCCAGGAATTCCTCAACTTAATCTTGGCCACACATCCTTTCCTGCAGCCCTTCCTAAGAACACCAACCTTTCAGCAGAAGCAAAGACAGCCATACATAGCCTCAAAACAGATCCTGATCTAATCATCCTACCTGCAGTCAAAGTTTCTACCACTGTTGGTATGAGTCACAGTGACTACCTTGTGGAAGGCCTCTGCTCTGCCAATTGTCTGATTCCTCCATCTACAAACTCTGCTAAAATGATCCTATCCCATAAGTCCAACAGAACCTCCAATCCCTGCTTAAATTCATAGACCCTTCCCAGAACTTCTTCCCTGAATCCATTCATCCTCAACCCTGTGGTACTCTACGCACATTCACCTTCTCAATGCGTCCCAAATCCACAAACCCAACAATCCTGGCTGCCCTTTGTGGCTGGTTATTGTGATCCCAATGAAAGAATTTCAGCTGTCATTGAACGACACCTCCAGCCAATTGCTAGTACCCCCTGGATCACTGCTTGCCACAGTTGATGCCACTTCCCTATACACCAACAACATTCATGCCCATGATCTTGCCGCTGTTGAACACTATTTCTCTCAGTGTTCTTCAGCCTCAAAGCCGGCTACCTCATTCCTCATACACTTTACTAAGTTTATCCGAACACACAACTATTGCCCTTGGGAACTCAGCATTTGTTTATGGGATACAGGCTTGGTGACTCAGGGTTACTGAGCTAGGACCTTGTAAGTGCCACCAGTCCAGTGTCACTATAAGCTCTGGCCATGCTTCAGCGACCACTGTATGGTGCGGTGATGGAAAATTGTGCGTCACAGGGATCTGGGATCATGGCTTGAGCTCCCAAGACCCCAGGAAGGGAAAAAACCTCTATAGAAACACCCTCAATATCAAGGTGTGCTTTGTGCCAATGAGCCACATTCGCTGTTGAGGGGGGAACAGTCATTAGCAGGCAACCTCTGGGGGACCTGCCACACCTCAGTTGTATAAAGCATACCTAAATGACGTGGGGCTCTGTCTGGGTGGACTTTTATTTCCCTAGCTGTGTGTGGGACCAAGATGGAAGCCTCGTAATTTTCTCCTCCTCTGCCCAGTGGAATGGTTGGGCCACTGGTAGGTACCAACACCCAGTCAACAAGAGGGATAGTGTAGCCAGTCTGACTCAGGAATTAGTTCCAAAAGATTTTTCTGTAGCAACAGAATGCTTGCTGGTAATGAGAATGTGTTTTTAATATTTAAGAGGAAAGAGGGCAGCTTCGAGAAACTTACACTTTTTTCCTTTAAAAAAGGCTTAGAGGACATTGCTAACATCTATTAAAATCAGTTAAGTGATTGTGCAGTGGGACACTGTTGATCAGAACATCAAGTTCCCAACAAGCGACAAACCTGCAGAAAGCCAAAAGCCTATGGGAATATGCCTTTGAGACTGTGCTCCATACCACGTTACAGCAAAAGTGTGGTGACCTGCAGGGCTCTGGCAGACATTCCCAAAAATGAACTTGGCCCAAGAAAGTATTATTAGATTAGATTGAATGTACTTATAGTTCGAAATGATCCAATGAGGAGATCCTCCAGGATGTATAACATGTCAGAACAATGAGAACACACAATAAATATTACTATGAAAAGTAAATATGCTAATGTACCTTCCACTGATCCAAAGTGGAATGATGATCATGGATGTGGAATGAGTCAGGTTGTTTTTATTTAAGTTGATGTGACTTACCAAACAAAAGCGCTGGCAGGTCGATAAATACACAAACAAACACAAATATACACACAAAATTCAAGCTTTCGCAACCAACGGTTGCTTCTTCAGGAAAGAGGGAAGGAGAGGGAAAGACGAAAGGATGTGGGTTTTAAGGGAGAGGGTAAGGAGTCATTCCAGTCCCGGGAGCGGAAAGACTTACCTTAAGGGGAAAAAGGACAGGTATACACTCGCACACACACACATCCATCCGCACATACACAGACCATCCTGGTTACTACAGAGGCCCAGAGTAATTTTAGATTTAGTGCAGTACAGACGAATTTGCCTTCCTCCAAATTTTTTAAATACATTATTTAATGAGATTTAACTGAGCACCACAACTCTGTAGCTGTACTTACAAATGGGTCTAAACAGGGAGGGTCCATTGATTGCTCTGTTGTTTTCCCTGAACATGTCATCAAGCTACAATTGCCTCAGGAGATTATTGTATTTAATATGGAATTATATGGGTTTTTGTAAGCATTGAAGCAGATGAAATATGTTATCAGTGCTAAATTCCTTGTCTTTCAAACTCTATGAGTGCCCTTAAGTCACTGCGACACTTGTACCCAACAGATAAAGTGGTCCAGGCACCAGGGCACATGGTTACTGCGGGGAATGAAAGTGTGGATATAGCAGCCCCAGAATGCATATCGAGAACCTCTGTTTGTTCAGTTAGTTAGTTAGTTAGTTATATTACTTGTTCCATGGATCATGAACACGATTCTTTCGTAATGATGTGGAACGTGTCAAAGTACACAAGATTCATTTATCCCAAATAATCATTGTTAGTCTTATATACGGTACAATTGTTAATGCTTACTGTATTTCTTTGGCCTATGTCTAAAAATTCATCTATGGAGTAGAAATTCATCTATGGAGTAGAAGGAGTTGTCATTCAGGAATTCCCTTAACTTACTTTTAAATGCCGATTGGTTGTCTGTCAGACTTTTGATATTGTTTGGCAATTGACCAAAAATCTTTGTGGCAGTATAATTCACCCCCTTTTGTGCCAATGTCAAATTCAATGAACGGTAGTGAAGGTCACCCTGTCTCCTAGTATTGTAGCTGTGGACTGTGCTATTAATTCTGAAGTGATCTGGGTTACTAACAACAAATTTCATTAGGCTGTATATATATTGTGAAGCTACTGGCAATATCCCTAATTCTTTAAATAATTGTCTACAAGATGATCTTGGATGAGCCCCAGACATTATTCTGATAACACGTTTTTGTGCAATAAATACCTTCTTTCTTAGTGATGAATTGCCCCAAAAGATGATTCCGTAAGAAAGCAACAAATGAAAATATGCATGGTAAGCTAACTTACTGATGTGCTTGTCTCCAAAATTTGCAATGACACTAATAGCATAGGTAGCTGAGCTCAATCGTTTCAGTAGATTGTCAACGTGTGTCTTCCAGTTTAAATTCTGATCAATACAGACACCCAGAAATTTTGAACAATCTGCTTTAGCTAAAGATTTTCCCCCACACTCTATATTTATTTCCGGTGTTATGCCTTTCCCTGTACTGAACTGTATGTACAGTGTTTTTCAAAGTTCAATGAAAGTCCATTTGCGGAAAACCGCCTAATAACTCTTTGAAAAACATTATTTGCATTTTCCTCTGCTGATTCTTGCTTTTTAGGCTTGATTACAATACTTGTGTCATCTGCAAAGAGAACCAAGTTTGCATCTTCATGAATATAAGTAGGCAAGTCATTAACATGTATTAAAAACAATAAAGGCCCCAAGACAGAACCCTGTGGTACCCCATTCTTGATACATCCCCATTCTGAATAATCTGCTGCCCTTTGTGTACTATGTGGGTTTACTGTTTAAACCTTCTGCATTCTACTAGTTAAATATGAAGTATGTGTACTGAACCATTCATTCCATAGTACTTCAGCTTATCTAAGAGGATTTCATGATCCACACAATCAAAAGCCTTAGAGAGATCACAGAAAATCCCAATTGGTGATGTTCTACTATCCAGAGCATTTAAAATTTGATCAGTGAAAGCGTGTATAGCACTATCTGTTGAAACACCTTTCTGAAAACCACTAATGTGTAAAGTTACTCTTGAGTACATTACTTTTTCAAACACTTTTGAGAAGGATGTCAGAAGTGAAATAGGACAATAATTGTTGACGTCTGTCTTGTCACCTTTTTTATACAAGGGTTTAACTATGGCATATTTCAATCTGTCAGGAAATATTCCCTGATTCAATGAGCTATTACATATGTGGCTAAGAACTCGACTTATCAGATGTGGACAAGATTTTAGTATTCTATTGGAGATACCATCAGTTCCATGTGAGTTTTTATTCTTAAGTGAATTTATTATTTTCTTAATTTCAGACGGTGAGGTGGGTAGGATTTCAATTTCATTTGTTTGCACCGGAAATGCCTCTTTCATATAGAGTTCTGCTCTATCTGGTGAGCAACTGGTGCCTATATTTTCCACTACATTTATAAAATGATTATTAAAAATATTTTCAACCTGTGATTTTTCATTTATAAGCTTTTCATTGTGCTTAACAGTAATACTGTTGTCCTGTGACCTTGGTTGCCCTGTTTCCCTTTTAACTATATTCCATATTGTTTTAACTTTGTCATCAGAGGTGCTAATCTCAGACTTGATACACATACTTTTGGATTTTTTTATAACTTTCCTTAATATATTACAATATTTCTTATAATGGTTGAGCTTTTCTTCATCTCGACTGATTCTAGTGTCTTGGTATAGTTCCCATTTCCGGCTACAAGAAATTTTAATCCCTTTAGTCAGCCATGGTTTTTTTATCAAGTTTATCTGAATTATGATTCACTAATTTCTTAGGAAAACTGTTTTCAAATATACCCACAAGTTTATCATGGAATAAGTTAAATTTAACATTTGCATCAGGTTCCCGATAAACATCCTCCCAGTCTACCCTTTTCAATCTTTCCTTAAATTGTTGAACTGTTACATTGTTAATTGGGCGTATTATTATTTTTTTTTTTTCACATTACTGTATGGAGCAAAGTGATGAATTGAAAGTAGCTGTGCATCGTGATCAGAAAGCCCGTTCTTAATAGGATAGATGCTTACTTCTTTTACTTTAGCTTGGTCTATGAAAATGTTATCTATCAGGGTGCTACTGTCTTGTACAATACGAGTAGGAAAATCAATGACTGATGTCAGATTGTAAGGGCAAAGTAATAGTTCACGGTCGTTCTTCTTGCTTGAGTGTTTAAGAAAATCTACGTTAAAATCTCCACAAATGATAATGTGTTTTCCCTTTTCTGACAGATAACACAGCAAGAGATCTAGGTTTTTAAGAAACATTTGAAAATTTCCAAGTGGGGACCTATACACAGTCACAATTATGAATTTACCACTTTCCAATTTAAGCTCACAAGCACATACTTCAATGTGCTGTTCTACACAGAATTTTGTGGTTTCTATGTTTTTTAAACTATGTTCCCCCTTAACATAAATGGCAGCTCCTCCTTTCTCCATATTGTCTCTACAAAAATAAGTTGCTAGTTTATACCCATTAATATTTACATTTTCCATTTGTGTAGTTATATGATGTTCATACAGGCACAGTACATCAACTTCTGTTGTATTTTTAATATTCTCAAAACAAATTATTAGTTCGTCTATTTTGTTCCTTAATCCCCTGATATTTTGGTGAAATATATTAACACAACTGTTTCCTCTACCTTTATTCAAACCATTTATTTTTTTACCTTGAAGAGCTGCCTGTCTGGACGTCTTGTTCAACCTAAAAAAGGTGCCCCTATGCCCTCTCGTGTCACAGGGGTTTTGCCTTGAGTGCTAGTGGCCCCCTTTAGACGACCTACAGTTAAATCAGCTAATCTATCCTTCCCTAGACTATTTAGGTGCAGGACATGTCGAGTGTATCCCCATCTCCCAATGCTACCAACAGGCACTGTATAAATGTGTGTTTTTGCACCGTCCAGCAGCTGCTCGCTCAACTCTCAGTTAACTCGCCACACAGAAGGGTTAACCGAGGGCTGATCGTAACGCTGCAATACCTCAACAAAACCCACATTCGTACATCCTGTTGCAGCTCCTATTTTATCCAGGTCACTCTTAATATCATAATTCCTATCCTTAGCCAGGCTGTTTCCTGCCCCACCTATTACTATCACCTCATCATTCTTGTCAAAGTCCCTACAGAGTGGTCCTATGTCTTCTATCACCTGGCTAAGCCTAGCACTTGGCTTAAACAAACTTGTGACCTGGTAATCTGCTCCTAATTTCTCCTGCACTAGTTGGCCTACACCCCTCCCATGACTGCTACCTAGCAGCAAGACTTTTCTTTTCCTATTACTAGATTTTCCCGACCTAATGCTGTTACCAATTTTAGTAGTCTGCTGCACCCTATTTTCAACTACTCCTGTTTTTAGCTCCTCCCTTCCTACTTCAGGTAACAAGGAGAATTTATTCATAACTGGAACTTCGACAACATCTACATAGCTGGTCCCTTTTCGCGATTTCCTTGTTACCAATTCCCATTTCCCATTTCCCGCAGTCTTTTTCCCCCTTTAACTTAGCTAATTCAGTTTTTACCGAATCTAGTTCAGCCTGAAGGGCACACATCTTTTCCTCCTGTTGTACGAATCTTATTTCTATACTACAGAACCTACAGTTCCATGGGAGAGCCAAAAGCATAATCTCGTCAAATTTCCCGCTACATGAGCCCCAATGAAAAACAGCCCCACATACCACACCCGATTCTATCTTCCTACGGCAGCTTCCACACTTAGTACTCATGGCAATGTACAGTAATAAAATTGAAACAATGATCTCTTAATACAACAAACTATATTCTTAAATCAGTAAGATAATGAACCTACAATGGATGTAATCTAACGAGCTACATGAATTTAAACAATCGTTACCTGAAAGTAAACAAACGCCAAATGGAAAGTCTATGAACAAATAAATTTGAATAATCTACAATCCGACGATAAAAAGTCTTTAATTATTGACCAAAGCAGTATTTAAGATTATAGGCGCAAAGTTAAGTAATAATAAGAGGTCTACACACGCACGAAATTTACGCCTACAAATGTAAACAAACACTGACGAAAACCGACCGTTTAGTAAAACCTTCTTTACGGGTAAAATACGCTAATATTCGCGAAACCTTCAATACACAGTCTAACACAGACGTTAATTTAACTATCTAAACTATAATTTACACTAAGTTTAATATTATTCTATTACTGAACACTTAACTTTTGCCAGAGCTGCGAAAGTGCGCGCACCGCTTGCTGTTGTGTAGTGTGCTACACTATGTGATCAAAAGTATCGGGACACCCCCCCCCCCCCCCCCCCCCCCCAAAACATACGTTTTTCATATTAGGTGCATTATGCTGTCACCTAGTGCCAGGTAATCCATATCATGACCTCATTAGTCATTAGACATCGTGAGAGAGCAGAATGGGGTGCTCCGCGTAACTCACAGCCTTTGAACATGGTCAGGTGATTGGGTGTCACTTGGGTCATATGCCTGTATGCGAGATTTCCACACTCCTAAATATCCCTAGGTCCACTGTTTCCGATGTGATAGTGAAGTGGAAATATGATGGGACATGTACAGTACAAAAGCAAACAGTTTAGCCTTGTCTGTTGACTGGCAGAGACCACCGACAGTTGAAGAGGGTCATAATGTGTAATAGGCAGACATTTATCCAGACCATCACACAGGAATTCCAAATTGCATCAGGATCCACTGCATGTACTGTGACAGTTAGGTGGGAGGTGAGAAAACTTGGATTTCATGGCTGAGTGGCTGCTCATAAGCCACAAATCATACTGGTCAATGGCAAATGATGCCTCGCTTGGTGTAAGAACTGTGAAGATTGGACGATTGAAGAGTGGAAGAACGTTGTGTGGAGTGACGAATCACAGTACACAATGTGGCGATCCAGTAGCAGTGTGGGGGTATGGCAAATGTCTGGTGAACATCATCTGCCAGAGTGTGTAGTGCCAGTTGTAAAATTCGGAGGCAGTGGTGTTATGGTGTTGTTGTGTTTATCATGGAGAGTGTTTGCAACCCTTGTTGTTTTGCATGGCACTATCACAGCACAGGCCTACATTGAAGTTTTAAGCACCTTCTTGCTTCCCACTGTTGAAGAGCAATTTGCAGATGGCGATTGCATCTTTCAACGTGATCAAGCACCTGCTCATAATGCATGGCCTGTGTCGGAGTGATTACACAACAATAACATTCCTGTAATGGACTGGCCTGCACTGAGCCCTGACCTGAATCCTGTAGAACAGTTTCGGGATGTTTTGGAATGCCGACTTCATGCCAGACCTCACCAACTGACATCGATACCTCTCCTCAGTGCAGCACTCCATGAAGAATGGGCTGCCATTTCTCAAGAAACCTTTCAGCACCTGATTGAAAGTATGCCTGCAAGAGTGGAAACTGTCATCAAGGCTAAGAGTGGACCAACACCATATTGAATTCCAGCATTACCGATGGAGGACACCACGAACTTGTAAGTCATTTTCAGATTTTCAGCTAGCTGTCCGAATACTTTTGATCACACAGTGAATCTTCCTACATGCTGTCATTTTGCTGTTAGGTACACAGTCACGCATCGAGGGAAGAAAGAGTGGCTGAAAGTGACGGACAATAAGCTCCGTCTAGTAAAGACCACAACATGGCTGCGGTGTCACTCCTTCCAGCCATGCAGGCGGGATGAGGTCCTCCTTACTTGCCTTCTCATAGGACACAGTCCTAATGCATGGCTTCTTGCTCCTGCAAGAAGTATTTTGCTTGTAGTGTACAGATCACTGTGTGCTACATTTTATTAGACTGTTTTATTTTCAGATGAGAGGGCTTCTGCAGATTTGCCAACAGATCTGCCCTCTATTTTAAATGATGTTCAAACAAATGTGACGAGAGTTTTAAGTTTGTGTGTGTGTGTGTGTGTGTGTGTGTGTGTGTGTGTGTGTGTGTGTGTGTGTGTAAGTGGTTTACTCCTCACTGTGTGATAACCTTTTTAGCCTTGCATCCACAGTAAACTCCAAACACACACACACACACACACACACACACACACACACTATTTTCTCCTTTGGAGGGAAGGTATGTAAATAAATCCACAGTGCAACATGGCACTCTTCTGTGCCAACCTGTTTGGGCCTTCTAGAGGAAATCTTCCTAACCTTCCAAAAATCCGAAACCCCTGATTAGGTTCATGTTCATTTATGATCTCTTTATGAGTTTGACTTAGGGCCAAGATACCCTATCGTGATTCCTTCACAACCTCAACAACTTTTATCCCACCCTCTTCACCTGATCCCCTTCAACCCAGCGGTGCACCTTCATAGACATCAACCTCCCCTCTCTGATGGCTCCATCCTCACATCTGTCAACATTAAAACCACCAATCCTCCCACCGTCATTGTGTGCCGCTCTCTGCGAACTGAGCCACCAGTCTCTTCCCCTTCTCTGCTCTACATCTACATCTACATGACTACTCTGCAATTCACATTTAAGTGCTTGGCAGAGGGTTCATCGAACCACAATCATACTATCTCTCTATTATTCCACTCCCGAACAGCGAGTGGGAAAAACGAACACCTAAACCTTTCTGTTCGAGCTCTGATTTCTCTTATTTTATTTTGATGATCATTCCTACCTATGTAGGTTGGGCTCAACAAAATATTTTCGCATTCGGAAGAGAAAGTTGGTGACTGAAATTTCGTAAAAAGGTCTCGCCGCGATGAAAAACGTCTATGCTGTAATGACTTCCATCCCAACTCGTATATCATATCTGCCACACTCTCTCCCCTATAACGCGATAATACAAAACGAGCTGCCCTTCTTTGCACCCTCTCGATGTCCTCCGTCAATCCCACCTGGTAAGGATCCCACACCGTGCAGCAATATTCTAACAGAGGACGAATTAGTGTAGTGTAAGCTGTCTCTTTAGTGGACTTGTTGCATCTTCTAAGTGTCCTGCCAATGAAACGCAACCTTTGGCTCGCCTTCCCGACAATATTATCTATGTGGTCCTTCCAACTGAAGTTGTTCGTAATTTTAACACCCAGGTACTTAGTTGAATTGACAGCCTTGAGAATTGTACTATTTATCGAGTAATCGAATTCCAACGGATTTCTTTTGGAACTCATGTGGATCATCTCACACTTTTCGTTATTTAGCGTCAACTGCCACCTGACACACCATACAGCAATCTTTTCTAAATCGCTTTGCAGCTGATACTGGTCTTCGGATGACCTTACTAGACGGTAAATTACAGCATCATGTGCGAACAGTCTAAGAGAACTGCTCAGATTGTCACCCAGGTCATTTATATAGATAAGGAACAGTAGAGGTCCCAGGACGCTTCCCTGGGGAACACCTGATATCACTTCAGTTTTACTCGACGATTTGCCGTCTATTACTACGAACTGCGACCTTCCTGACAGGAAATCACGAATCCAGTCGCACAACTGAGACGATACCCCATAGCTCCGCAGCTTGATTAGAAGTCGCTTGTGAGGAACGGTGTCAAAAGCTTTCCGGAAATCTAGAAATACGGAATCAACTTGAGATCCCCTGTCGATAGCGGCCATTACTTCGTGCGAATAAAGAGCTAGCTGCGTTGCACAAGAGCGATGTTTTCTGAAGCCATGCTGATTACGTGTCAATAGATCGTTCCCTTCGAGGTGATTCATAATGTTTGAATACAGTATATGCTCCAAAACCCTACTGCAAACCGACGTCAATGATATAGGTCTGTAGTTAAATGGATTACTCCTACTACCCTTCTTGAACACTGGTGCGAGCTGCGCAATTTTCCAATCTGTAGGTACAGATCTATCGGTGAGCGAGTGGTTGTATATGAGTGCTAAGTAGGGAGCTATAGTATCAGCGTAATCTGAAAGGAACTTAATCGGTATACAATCTGGACCTGAAGACTTGCCCGTATCAAGCGATTTGAGTTGCTTCGCAACCCCTAAGGTATCTACTTCTAAGAAACTCATGCTAGCAGATGTTCGTGTTTCAAATTCTGGAATATTCCATTCGTCTTCCCTGGTGAAGGAATTTCGGAAAACTGCGTTCAATAACTCCGCTTTAGCGGCACAGTCGTCGATAACAGTACCATCGGCACTGTGCAGCGAAGGTATTGACTGCGTCTTGCCGCTTGTGTACTTTACATACGACCAGAATTTCTTCGGATTTTCTACCAAATTTCCCCCACAACCTCCCAATGCTGCATCTGGAACTATGTCCTGGTATTATCTAGAACCTGCAAGCTCTGCCAGGCGGCACTCATTCAGGGTGCCTACGATCCGGGGAAAATCCGGGAATTTTTCCGTCCAGGAGAAGGGAAAAACCCGGGAATTTTGTAGAATTCCGGGAATTTTTCATTGTTTTAGTTACCAGTTAAATTTTTGTGATTTTGACTGGTAAGAACCAATACTCTAACGAAGGATATTGCAGCATCCTGCTTTTGCAGAATAATACTGCAGCAACAAAACAAGAACGACAGGGGAAAAAAACGAAAATAATACTTAAGTCGCAAAGGAAATGCGCCATATACAATAACAAAACACAGTGCTCATGCAAGCGGCTGCTAACCAAAGCATGTCAAAGGCTATAGGAAGAATATGCAGTGCTTCCTAACAACAAATTGCCTTCGATTAGCGTGACGTGAGAGCTGTTTACATTAGATTCATTGGAGCAGTTGCGGGTGGGCTCTTGCGCATGCGCAGGTGAGTCGCGTATAAGTAGCACCTTCTCCCGCTTCTGGCTACAGATGTGTTTACGTTTAGTGATTTTGCTGTTTCCTTTTCGTTTATTGCTCTCACATTAAATGAAAGCAAAACGGATTTCTGTGGCCAGGAGCTACCAAATGAATTAAAATACGTTCGCATAATTACGGAAGGCTAAAATATGTTGTTAGTTTCAGGTTTTATTTCCACCTTTCTGACAGTCTAACATTAATGGCCTGGCAGAACAATGAAGTTATTTTGTCGGTTTGCTAAAGAGATTTGGCTTTTATTAATCTTTTGCGCTGAGGCAGTCAATGTATTTGAAACGAAGTGTTTAATTTCACATTGTTGGCTAGTTTCAACTCTTCGCTGCATTTCAAATGCACGTTTTCCATCTTCTAGCTCGTGTGGCATTATGTCATAATAAAGAACCAAACATGAGATAATACAGTACTGGTACTCAAGAAAATTTACATCCGAATCTGCACATATGAATATGCACTTTAAGCCGAATTATGTATTTTAGTATTATTTACGGAATTACGATGCTCTTGAAGTAGCCTTTGATGTCTTGTTTCTTTTATGGCATAATGCAAGATCTTTTAATGTTTTACACGTACGAACATGTGGGCTTCCTGCGTCATCGGAGTTGCGCAGGCGCAGTTACGTCTATCTGGCGCTTTCTGTCAACTGTTGAAACGAACCACTTTCTAACAGGCCACAGAAAAATATTGCGAATGGTGGTTTAAAAAGTGTTACTTTCAAAGTAAATTTCCTTTTACGCAAGATGAACTATGTGCGAGAATGTACGATGAATTTCTTAAATCACAGAGCGTTTGACTCTCATTTAAAAACCATCTAGAAGAATTTAGAGCCCAAAAGGTCAGACATTTACGTCGTTGTTAAAAATTTGTGTGATGTATCTTAAAGTGTAACACGTGCAAAAAGATAAGCATTATATGTGGAAGCTTACCTTCTCTTTGCAGCTTATTAATCTTCGAGACCAATATTATTTGTGAAAGCTTTGTTTTTCTTGTAGCAACACTATATAAATTTAAACCATTAACTTTTCTTTTTTATGTGTTCGCACTATTTAAGAGTGATCTTGCTATTGGTTGACTACATCACGTGTCCTATGCTGTCATCAGCTGGCGAGATCACGTGACATGAGCTATGATTGGCTTAGAAAAGCGCGTCGCAATCTCGATTTGATTGCTTCGGAAGTAACATGCAGTGTTTGGCGGAACTCGAATTTATATCTCCGTAACACGAAAAAATGGAGCGTACATGTTCTTGCACATCAAAGATCTTTCCAAAACGCCCACCCCCGGGTTTCGTTTTCTAAAGTGCCGGCAAATTCTGCGTCTGTGTAGAAAACCATAAACATTCTAAGGATTGATGAGTTTTACAGTGCCAAGGAAAAGTATACTGTCACTTAACATGGAAAAAGTGTATTTTCATCCGGGAAAAATTTGGGAATTTTTTGTCCTTATTCTCGTATACACCCTGCTCATTTCTCTGTCCCATCTGTTCTCTGTTATCCCTCTCCCTTTTCTGCCCCACTCCTGAGGGAATTTTTTGTCCTTATCTATGTATACACCCTGATCATTTCTCTGTCCCATCTGTTCTCTGTTATCCCTCTCCCTTTTCTGCCCCACTCCCAATTGCTGCTTCAGTTCAACAAAGTTGCATTCTGGCTGGAGCAGCTGGAGATAGCGGTCATGTGTGCAAGAAGTGTGTTTGCTTGCGGGAATCTGAGTGTGTTTCCTTTCTGAAGAAGCCTTTGGTTGAAAGCTCAATGTATAACAGTCATTTCACTGTGCCTGCCTGCAACCCAGGGTGTCATCCTTACAGAGATTAGCAATCTATTCTTTTCATAATGTTGTTGAAGTTTATATGCACTAGAAGCAAACAGTACACTCATTTATTAGTATACTGCTTTAGTGACTTTTATTTTTAACAGATGACATGACCACCAAAACGTATAGTGGTGTCAAAATGACTGGAGCATTGTACCAATAATTGTTTGCATGTGAAGTGTCTCAGCCCTTAAGAAGCAGTCTTTTATGAAAGACTTAATTCGGAACAGTACACCATCATCAGCAAAACATAGATGGTTCAGATATGGACCATGTATTCTTACTTTCAAAAGTTCCTGTAGAACTGCTGGGAATAGTTGACATTGGAGCTTCATGCATGAGTCCTCTTTCAGTTGTGAATTTACCACTATCTTAATGAATTCTATAGCATTAATGTTGATATTCTTCAGCATACCATAATAATTTTCATCTGTGCCTTTTATCGTAAGGCCCATCACTTAAGATTTTGTGAAGCGGAGTCAAAAGCTTTCCCAAAACCATTGATTTCCAGACAAAGGGTTCCGTAAGAGCTGCTCTGCTGCCGATAATCTGGTGAGCCTGGAGTCTGCACTTCCTCTCGCTGTCTTTTTTGACATGTGGAAGGCATACAATACGACATGGCGACATCACATCCTCTTTACGCTTCATGGTTGGGGTCCTCGGGGTCCAATGCCGATTTTCATACAAAATTTTCTGTCACTTCATACCTTCCTGTTGTGAGTTGCGGCCTCCTATAGTTCCTCCCGAGTTCAGGAGAATGGGGTACCGCAAGAGTGTCTTAAGTGTCTGCCTCTTTTTAATTGCAGTTATTGGGCTCGCTGTGGCGGTGGGAACGCCTGTCTCAGCTTCCTTGTACACTTACGACTTCTGCTTATACTGTAGCTTCGCTGGCATTTCAGTTGCTGAACGGCAGCTGCTGCGGGGTGCCATCCGCAAGGTGCAGTCTTGGACTGTAGTGCATGACTTCCAGTTTTTGGCTGCCAAGACCTGCATTATCCATTTCTGTCGGCGAAACGCTGTTCACCCTGAGTCGTGGCTTTATCTTGACGGTGAACCTCTTGCTGTGGTGGAGATGCATCGGTTTTTGGGGTTGGATTTCGATACCTGGTTGACTTGGCTGCCTCATATTCAGCAGCTTAAACAGACATGCTGGCGGCATCTTAACACTCTTCGTTGCTTTAGCCACACCAGCTGGGGTGCCGGTCAGTCTACTCTTCTACAACTGTACCAGGCGTTAATTCAGTCCCATCTAGATTATGGGAGCCTGGCTTTCGGTTCGGCATCCCCTTCCGCATTGCAGTTACTGGACCCCATCCTTCACAGCAGGATCCGACTCGCCACTGGAGCTTTCTGGACAAGCCCTGTCAACAGCATACTTGTGGAGGCAGGCATCCCTCCAATGCAGTTCTGGCACCAATAATTACTGGCCACTTATGCTACACACATTTGTAGCTTGCCTGGGCATCCCAATTATTGTCTCCTGTTCCCTCAGTTCGGTCATCCATCTTCTGGAACGGCGTCCCCAGTCAGGGTGTACGATAGCGGTCTGCATCAGAGCTCTTCTCTCTGGGCTTGAGGTCTTCTGTCCTCCACCTCTTTTCCAGGCCCCTCTGCATACACCCATGTGGTATGTGCCTCGCCCATGCCTTCGGCTCGATTTTGCACAGGGTCCGAAGGACTCAGTCCCTCCTGAGGCCCTCCGCCGCCGCTTCCTTTCAATCCTTGCCGCGTTTCAAGGCCCTGAAATTGTCTATACTGATGATTCAATGGTTGCTGGTTGTGTTGATTATGAACAACACTCATTGCCCACTGGCTGCAGTGTTTTCACTGCTGAGGTGGTCACCATCTCTCGCACCCTAGAGTATATCTGCTCCTGCTCAGGTGAGTCCTTCGTTATCTGTAGTGACTCCCTGAGCAGTTTAGGAGCTGTCAACCAGTGTTTCCCTCGCTCTCGTCTGGTGATGGCTATCCAGGAGTCCTCCATACTCTTACCCATTGCGGCCGCTGTGGTCTTTGTCTGGACCCCGGTTCATGTCGGCATCCCGGGAAATGAACATGTTGACACGCTGGCCAGACAGGCTGTCTGTGTATCAGCCTTGGAGATTAGCCTTTCAGAGAGTGACCTCAGGTCAGTTTTGTGGCAGATGGTACTTCGCACCTGGAGTGAAGAGTGGCACACCCTTCCTTCACCCAACAAACTTCGGGCCTTCAAGCAGGCTACTGGTGCATGGTGCTCCTCCTTGCGGGTCTCTCGCAAGGAGCCTGTTCTTCTCTGCCGGCTGCGCACATCCAGGATTACGCACAGGAAGTCGTTTCTGAAAGTATTTGTATGGAGTGTAGCCATGTATGGAAGTGAAACATGGACAATAAATAGTTTGGACAAGAGGGGAGTAGAAGCTTTCGAAATGTGGTGCTACAGAAAAATGTTGAAGATTAGGTGGGTAGATCACGTAACTAATGAGGAGGTATTGAATAGGATTGGGGAGAAGAGAAGTTTGTGGCACAACTTGACTAGAAGAAGGGATCGGTTGGTAGGACATGTCCTGAGGCATCAAGGGATCACAAATTTAGCATTGGAGGGCAGCGTGGAGGGTAAAAATGGTAGAGGGTGACCAAGAGATGAATACACTAAGCAGATTCAGAAGGATGTAGGTTGCAGTAGGTACTGGGAGATGAAGGAGCTTGCACAGGATAGATTAGCATGGAGAGCTGTATCAAACCAGTCTCAGGACTGAGGACCACAACAACTGCAACACTTATTGCTCCGTGGGAACCCTCCTTTATGTCGCTGTGGGTCAGCTTTGACGATAGTCCACATTTTGTTGGCGTGTCCCCTTTTAACTGCACTCAGGCAGACGTTTGCGCTGCCTGATACACTCCTTGCACTTTTAACATATGACGCTACCATGGCAGGTTTAGTTTTGCGTTTTATTCGGGCAGGGAGCTTTTATCACTTGATTTAACTGTTTGTCCTTTTTTGTGTTGAGTCTGGCCTTTGGCCTTCAATTTTAGACTGGGTTTTTAGTGCATTTCTTGGTGGTTGGCTTTTCCTTTTTTGTCTTTATAGTCGGCCAACCACTGTCACACACTGTGTGATTTTAATTCCTTTTGTCTGGTCTGTGTCTGAGTCTTTCTTGTCCTGTGCTGTCTCTTGTCAAATCCAGTGTTTGTTTTTATTCTTTGTGGGTGTTTCACATTCATGGAAAAAAGGACCAATGACCCAAGTAATCTCGTCCCTTCAATCCCACAAACCAACCAACCAACCCAGACAAAGTGGTAATACACACTCATTGTTGGTTATCGTGCAAATAGTCAATTGTGACAAATCCATTTCTAAAGACAGCATGTTCATTTGCCTGATTAAAATCTTGAGTGTTTTCTATGTGGTTGGTTATAATTTTTGTTTATACCTTGCACATTACAGGAGGAGACTGATAAGTAAACAGTTTTGTGTGCCTTGTCTGTTTCCTTTCTTGTGAAGGAGAATAATTACAATGTTGTTATAGTTTTGAGGAACTGTCTTCTTCTGCAAACAATCTCTAAATAAATCCCTTCCATTCAACTTTTCATTCGGCCTTTAATTGTTTGTGTTGAGATACCATCATCTGCTCTCATCTGGCATTTTTTTGGTATTTTGTTGTTTTCATTATTATATATCTGTGTTTCTGATTCATCTCTTTGACTACATAAACATTTAAAGAAATCTTTGAATGCTCATACAATTTTCTCTCTGTTGTTAGTTACTATGCGGTCTCCCATTTCAACTGACAAAATAAGTTAATGTTTTGCTTTCTTCATACTTCGTTTTTACGAATTTCTCATATCATATTTTCATTGTAGCCTCTCATATCCTATCAAAGACATTTTTGAATAGTTTTGTTAATTTGCCATGTTTTATCAAGTTCTCACTACGATTTTCACAAAACTCCCAACTTTTCTTTAATACGTGCCACGTTCTGTTTGAGATTTTCTCTTCTTGTGTTGTCTTCATTGCTGCAACATCTTTTGTTATTTGCATTAAATATGTTAAACAATTGCTGCTTTCATCTTTGTATAATCTGCATTTTTCATCATTCTGGATTTGCAGCAAAATTAATCTTGTTATAGAGAATATGTTTTCAGATACCCAAACAGGTTGTTTGGCTCACTTATCAAGCAGATCTGAGACAATCACTTACAGTATTTGGTGGGATACAGCAGAATCAATTGTTGAAATCTTGAGTACAAAAATGGATTTGTAATCCTGTGCAGGCACTTAAAAATATACGATCTCCCTGGAGGATTTTATGTTTTAAGAAGTTAATTATGTTCTTAATTCCCCAGTAATCGATAACTTACATTGAGTATTGTTACATATGCTCCATTTTTTAAAGTAATGTATGGAAAGTTCTGTTTGAGAATTATGAATTATTTAGGAGTAAAGGAGACAATGCATCGAAATCAAGAAGAACTACGCCATTGATTGGTACACAAACAGAAGGTACAGAGCTTTGCTAGCTTTCAGAATACTCTTTATTTTTCAAGCTTGTAGGGAAAAACACACACACACACACACACACACACCTGTCTCCCTACATCATGCTTTTTTACTCATGAGCTGTCTGTACTAGTTTTCTGTATTGCATCGAGGAAATGTTTAATAAATTGATTGACATGAATATGTGGAAGAAGGAAGAGGATTGGGCCAGAGCAGTAGCCAAGAGATGGTGAGACGATCATGGAAGATGCAGAGAGGCTTGTGTTCCAAGCAGACCCTGCCAATGGTGGGAAACCGTACGAGATTATTACAATTATTATTGTTATCATCATCATTATTATAATACACATACTTTAACTCACTGTTATATAACTTGCTTTAAAGCTAAATTTATCTTATTTATCAATCCACGCCAGCCTAAAGATGAAGAGATATAACTATCTTGATCATTTTAACCATGTTAATTTAATATGGAACACTTGTGTCATTTCACATACGTAAGTAACAGGTAAAATGGCACAATTAGTGTCACACCGAGCTGACATTCATGGCAATTGGAGTTCAGAGTGGCATTGGCTTATTTAGATGATCCAGATTTCTCTAAATTGCATAAGTCATAGTCTGGTATCGTTCCCTTCTACAGCTTCATCTACATGTACACCATGCAAACCACCGTGAGGTGCATGCCAGAGGGTACATTCCATTGTACCAGTTGTTACGGTTTCTTCCTGTTCCATTCACATGTGGAATGCAGGAAGAATGATTGTTTGAATGCTTCTGTCTGTGCAGTAATTACTCTAGTCTTATCTTCACGGTCCCTATGTGTGTGATACATAGAGGTTGTTATATAATCCTAGAGTAATCATTTAAAGCCGGTTCTTGAAACATTGTTTACAGACTTTCTTGAGATAGTTTACATCTATCTTCAAGAGTCTTCCAGTTCAATTTCTTCAGTATCTCTCTGACTCTCATCCACAGTTTAATCAAACCTGTGACGATTTGTGCCGCCCTTCTCTGTGTACGTTCAATATCTCTTGTTGGTCGTATTGGCATGGGTCCCACATACTTTAGCAATATTCTAGAACCTATCACATGAGAGATTTGTAAGCAATCTCCTTTGTAGATTGACTGCACTTCCCCATTATTCTACCAATAAACTGAGGTCTACCACCTGCTTTACCCATATCCCTATGAAGTCTTACATCCATGTATTTGTATGAGTTGGCCAGTTCCAACAGTGACTCATTGATATTAAGTCATAGGATACTTTTTTTTTGTGAAGTGAAAAATTTTATATTTTGGAACATGTAAAGGAAGTTGCCAATCTCTGTGCCATGTTGAAATCTTATCAAGAACTGACTGAATATTTATGGTATATGTGAAGATAGTAACTGTTCTCGAAAAAACAGATACCATTGATGACCATGCAGTTTCTCTAGAATAAATGATAATTAATTGAAACCCTCAGCTGCCGACAGGTGTTGTTGATATACCTCAATGGGTACAGCTGAAAATGTGTGCCCTGACCGCGACTTGAACCCCGGGATCTCCTGCTTGCATGGCAGATGCTCTATCCATCTTAGCCACCAAGGACACAGATGAATAACGCGACTGTAGGGACTTATCCCTTATCTTCATATATATGGTTAAAAGGCTACCGAGCCATTGACCTTCATCTGTGCGAATGAGCACAGGTTGCCCGAACTCTTACGGGAATCATCACCTTAGTGTGCATGAGTAATGAGTGGATGGGCAAATATCTACTAGGTACATTATGTATGTAGATTGTGGATAGTTGGGAATGTGGGTCTCACAGGATGCGTGCAAGGGATAAGTCCCTGCAGTCGTGCTATTCATCTGTGTCCTCGGTGGCTCAGATGGATAGAGCGTCTGCCTTGTAACCAGGAGATCCCGGGTTCGAGTCCCGGTCGGAGCACACATTTTGAGCTGTTCCCATCGAGGTACATCAACAACACCTGTCTGCTGCTGAGCGTTTCAATTAATTTAGAATATTAGAACATTAATTTAGAACATTTATGGAGCTTCTTTCACATATTACTTCATTATTGATAACTGCATCATCTAGAAAAAACCTGATTGTGCTATTAAAGTAGTCTGCAAGGCCATTAATATACAATGTGAACAGCAAGGGTCCCAACATACTTCCCTGAGGCAGTTACTTCTACATCTGATGATGCCTCTCCATCCAAGACAACATGCTGTGTCCTCCCTACCAAAAAGTACCTGATCCAGTCTCATATTTGACTTGATACCCCCTATGATCATATTTTTGACAATAAGCATAGGTGTGGTACTGAGTCAAATACTTTTTGGATATTAAGGAATACAGCATGGACCTGATTGGCTTGACCCAAAGCATCCTGTATGCTACATGAGAAAAGTGCAAGTTGGGTTTCACATGATCGCGTTTGGCATTGAGTAGGTCATTCTGTTCAAGGCACCTCATTATGTTTGAGCTCTGAATATGTTCTAAGATTCTACAACAAATTGATGTCATGGATATTGGATAGTAGATTTGTGCTACCCTTCTTGTAGGTGGGTGTGTCTGTGACTTTTTCCAGTAAGTGGGAATGGTTTTTTCCTTGAGAGATCTACGATAGATTTTAATTAGAGGGGGAGCTAACTCAGCTGCAAATTCAGTGTAGAATCTGATAGGGATTCCTTCCATCGAGCCATAGAGCTTTGTTCAATTTTAATGATTTCAGCTGGTTTTCAACACCGCTGAGACTAATACTTATTTCATCTTTTCAGTGGTGTGAGGATTAAATGGAGCAATTCTCCTAGGTTTTCCTTTGTAAAGGAACATTTGGAAACTGAGTTAAGCATCTCAGCTTTTGCTTTGCTACCCTCAGTTTCAGTTCCTGACCCATACACTAGGGACTGGACCACTAACTTTGGTGCCTTTTCATATGACCACAATTTCTTCGGGTTCTGTGAAAAATCACTTGACAATATTCTGCAACAGTAGTCATTGAAAGCATCATGCATTGCTCTGTTGACAGCCAAATACATTTCATTCTGCATCTATCCATCTGTAGCCCTACACTTTGTTTTACACCTGTTATCCAATAATCTCTGTTTCTTTTGAAGTTTCTTTACAGTGACTGTATACAATGGAGGTTTCTTCCCATTATGAACTCTTCTATTGGGTACACAATTATTAATGCATGGTCAACTATTCTTTCAAAATTGAGTCAGAGTTCCTCTACATGCTCCTGCCCTGTGCTGAAAGTTTCAAATTTCTGATTTTTTATCTAGTTTACTGAACATATACATCTTTCTGCTTGTTTAGTTATCGTTTGTACGAGTGTTGCCCAGAAAGTAATGCACCACATTTTTTCTCCAACATTTCTTTATAAAACGTAAAGGGAATTACACACACGAAAGAATGGTGTTTCATCTACATGCCCTACTTTTCCTTGTAATCTCCATCCCGTTCTATGGCCTTCCTCCAGTGTGAAACAAGGGCGTGTATGTCCATTCGGTATCAATCCTTGTCCTGGTGGTAGAGCCAGTGCTTCACTGTGTGAATCACCTCCTGATCGTCCTCAAAATGTCTTCCATGAAAGGCATTCTTTAATGGCCCAAGAGTTTTCTGTACATTGAAGTCATTTAGTAAATTTCATGCTTTAGTTTTCAGCTAACGTTTCTTATTGTCTCTAGTGATATATAATTCATGGCCTGCACCTCAGTAGGTATAGGAAGGGAAGGCTGGCAAAGCTTATAGGTGACTGTGTAGTGGGTGGTCGTGGAATCACTCACGGAAAAATTCCTGTGGTAGTTGGTCTTAGAGGTATACCTTTTTTTAGATTGAAGTCAGCTGATAGGTATACCTGCTTAAAGGAAGTCTCTGTAACTAAGGGCTCACCATCAGATGATGTCATGTTACCAAGTAGAGAAGGAATTAGCATATTTCATCAACATATAAGAGGTGTTAGAGATAAAGTTAGTGAACTGCTTATAGATATTGACTCTGAAATTATTGGTATGTCAGAGCACCACTTTAATAACTGTGCAGTTCAGAGGCTTCCTTTACCAGGATACAGATTAGCCGGCTATTTTTCAAGGAGCTCCTTGTGGGGTGAGGGAGTGGCTATGTATGTAAAAAACAGTATTCCATTTGAGTCCATAGCTGTATCATGGCACAGCATTGAACAGATATTTGAATGTCGTGGAGGGGCGTTTGAATTTAGTGAAACTAAACTTTTAATTGTTCTTGTTTATAGGTCTCCTAACTCTGACTTCAGAGCATTTCTGCTCCATCTAGAGAGGGGTCTTGATTCACTTTGTAGGAAGTAGCAGAAATTAGTTATATGTGACGACTTCAATATAAATTTCGTATATGGTGGTGCAAGAAAAAGGATTTTGGCAGATCTCCTAAATTCGTATGATATGTTGCAGATTGTGTTTTTTCCGACTAGGGTGCAGGGGAACAGTAGCACAACCATAGACAATATTTTTATTCATTCTTCATTACTATATGGTCATTCTGTTAGTAAAAGGGTGAATGGCCTTTCAGACCAGGATGCACAAATTTTAACACTAGAAGGCTTTTGAACTCAAACAAATGTCACATGTAATTACAAACTATGTAGGAAAGTTAATCCAACAGCAGCAGAGAGTTTTTTAAACCTTGTCAAGGAGTGGCAGGATGTTTATAGTGGCGATAACATAGATGATAAGTATAATGCTTTCCTTAACACATTTCGTGCTCTTTGAGAGCTGCTTTCCATTAGAACGTTCTAAATGGGTTACTAACAGTAATAGGCAGTCTGGATGGCTGACTAGTGGGATAAGGATATCATGTAGAACAAAGGGAGAATTATATCAAAATGTTAGAAGTAGTCACAATCTAGCTACAGTAGCTCACTACAGACAGTTTTGTAAGGTGCTTAAAAATGTTATTCGGAAGACAAAGAGTATGTGGTATGCTAGGATAGCTAATTCACAGGATAGAATTAAAACAATATGGTCAGTTGTGAAGGAAGTGTCTGGTCAGCAGCACAAGGTTGACGATATAAAGTCAGTTTGTATTAAAAATATTTCTGTTGCTGATAAATCAGATATATGTAAAGTATTTAACAATCATTTTCTGAGCATTGCTGGTGAATTAAATAAAAATTTAGTATCTACAGGGACTCATATAACTTTCGTAGCAAATGCCTTTCCGAGATTGATGTCTGAAATACTCCTCTGTGATACAGACAAGGGGGAGATTGAGTCAATAAGCAAATCACTCAAGAGTAATGATTCTCATGGATATGATGGAATGCCTAGCAGAATATTATATGGTACTGTGCTGCACATGTTAGCCCTGAATTTAGCCATATTTGTAATTTTTCCTTTAGGAATGGTCAGTTTCCTGAATGATTGAAGTACTCAGTAGTAAAGCCGCTTTATAAAAAGAGAGGAAGAGTTAATGCAGACAATTTTAGACCTGTCTCTATGCCATCAGTGTTTGCTAAAGTTATTGAAAAGGTGTATGTATGTATCTATCCCTTAATCGGGCAGGTAGGTTAGAAAATTTAAAAAGGGAAATGGATAGGTTAAAGTTAGATATAGTGGGAATTAGTGAAGTTCGGTGGCAGGAGGAACAAGACTTTTGGTCAGGTAAATACAGGGTCATAAAAAAAAAAAAAGCATATAGGGGTAATGCAGGCGTAGGTTTAATAATTAATAAAAAATAGGAGTAAGGGTAAGCTACTACAAACAGCATAGTGAACGCATTATTGTGGCCAAGACAGACACGTCGCCCACACCTACTACAGTAGTACAAGTTTATATGCCAACTAGCTCTGCAGATGACGAAGAAATTGATGAAATGTATGATGAGATAAAAGAAATTATTCAGGTAGTGAAGGAAGACAAAAATTTAATAGTCATGGGTGACTGGAATTCAAGAGTAGGAAAAGGGAGAGAAGCAAACGTAGTAGATGAATATTGATTGGGGCTAAGAAATGAAAGAGGAAGCTGCCTGATAGAATTTTGCACAGAGCACAATTTAATCATAGATAACACTTGGTTTCAGAATCATGAAAGGAGGTTGTATACATGGAAGAACCCTGGAAATACTAAAAGGTATCAGATAGATTATATAATGGTAAGACAGAGATTTAGGAACCAGGTTTTAAATTGTAAGACATTTCCAGGGGCAGATGTGGACTCTGTCCATAATCTATTGGTTATGACTTGTAGATTAAAACTGAAGAAACTGCAAAAAGGTGGGAATTTAAGAAGATGGGACCTGGATAAACTGAAAGAACCAGAGGTTGTACAGAGTTTCAGGGAGAGCATAAGGGAACAATTGACAGTACTGGGGGAAAGAAATACAGTAGAAGAAGAATGGGTAACTTTGAGGGATGAAATAGTGAAGGCAGCAGATGATCAAATAGGTAAAAAGACGAGGGCTAGTGGAAACCCTTGGGTAACAGAAGAAATATTGAATTTAATTTATGAAAGGAGAAAATATAAAAATGCAGTAAACGAAGCAGGCAAAAAGGAATACAAACATCTCAAAAATGAGATCAACAGCAAGTGCAAAATGGCTAAGCAGGGATGGCTAGAGGACAAATATAAGGATGTAGAGGCTTATCTCACTAGGGGTAAGATAGATACTGCCTACAGGAAAGCACTTGTATGAATATCAAGAGCTCAGATGGAAACCCAGTTCTAAGCAAAGAAGGGAAAGCAGAAAGGTGGAAGGAGTATATAGAGGGTCTATACAAGGGCGATGTACTTGAGGACAATAGTATGGAAATGGAAGAGGATGTAGATGAAGATGAAATGGGAGATGTGATACTGCGTGAAGAGTTTGACAGAGCACTGAAAGACCTGAGTTGAAACAAAGTCCCGGGAGTAGACAACATTCCATTAGAACTACTGACAGAACTCTTACCATCCGGTGAGCAAGATGTATGAGACAGGCAAAATATCCTCAGACTTCAAGAAGAATATAATAATTCCAATCCCAAAGAAAGCAGGTGTTGACAGATGTGAAAATTACCGAACTATCAGTTTAATAAGCCAGGGCTGCAAAATACTAAAACGAATTCATTACAGACAAATGGAAAAACTGGTAGAAGCCGATCTCGGAGAAGAACAGTTTGGATTCTGTAGAAATGTTGAAACACATGAGGCAATACTGACCCTACAACTATCTTAGAAACTAGATTAAGGAAAGGCACACTTATGTTTCTAGCATTTGTAGACTTAGAGAAAGCTTTTGACAGTGTTCATTGGAACACTCTCTTTCAAATTCTGAAGGAGGCCGGGGTCAAATACAGGGAGCGAAAGGCTATTTACAATTTTTACGGAAACCATATGATAGTTATAAGAGTCGAGAGGCATGAAAGGGAAGCAGTGGTTGAGAAGGGAGTGGGACAGGGTTGTAGCCTCTCCCTGTTATTCAATCTGTATATTGAGCAAGCAGTGAAGGAAACAAAAGAAAAATTCAGAATAGGCATTAAAATCCACGGAGAAGAAATAAAATCTTTGATGTTCGCCAGTGACATTATAATTCTGTCACAGGCAGCAACGGACTTGGAAGAGCAGTTGAACGGAATGGACAATGTCTTTAAAGGAGGATATCAAATGAACATCAATAAAAGCAAAACGAGGATAATGGAATGTAGTCAAATTAAGTCTGTTGATACTGAGGGAATTAGATTAGGAAGTGAGACACTTAAAGTAGTAAAGGAGTTTTGCTCTTTGGGGAGCAAAATAACTGATAACGGTCGAAGTAGAGAGGATATCAAATGTAGACTGGCAATGGCATGCAAAGCATTTCTGCTGAAGAAAAATTTGTTAACATCGAGTATAGATTTAAATGTCAGGAAATCGTTTCTGAAAGTATTTGTATAGAGTGTAGCCATGTATGGAAGTGAAACATGGACAATAAATAGTTTGGACAAGAAGAGAATAGAAGCTTTCGAAATATGCTGCCACAGAAGAATGCTGAAGATTAGACGGGTAGATCACATAACTAATGGGGAGGTACTGAATAGAATTGGGGAGAAGAGGAGCTTGTGGCACAACTTGACTAGAAGAAGGGATCGGTTGGTAGGACATGTTCTGAGACATCGAGGTATCACCAATTTAGTATTGGAGGGTAGCGTGGAGGGTAAAAATCGCAGAGGGAGACCAAGAGATGAATACACTAAGCAGATTCAGAAGGATGTAGGCTGCAGTAGGTACTGGGAGATGAAGAAAAAAGGTTTCGAACACTACACATTTTTTTTGACTTAGCTAAGGCATTTGATTGTGCTGATCTCAAGATATTGCTCCAGAAGTGGGACCATTGTGGAATATGGAGAGTAGCTCACAATCGGTTCACCTCTTACTTTAGCAACAGACAACAAAAGGTCGTCATTATTCACAACGTTGAGAATTACTGTTATGTGGGGTCTGAGTGGGGTACAGTCAAGTGGAGGTTGCCCCAGGGATCAGTCTTGGGGCCACTCCTGTTCCTTAATTATATAAACGATATGCCCTCTAGTAAACAGGTAACTCTAAAATATTTCTGTTTCCTGATGACATTGCCTTGGTAGTAAATGATGTGTGCTACATTGGCTTAGTTTCGAATTGTGCAGTTCATGACCAAAGTTCGTGGCATGTAAAAAATAAACTAACACTAGATCTCAGTATGACTCAGTTTTTACAGTTTTAACACACAATTCAGCAAAACCTAACGTTTTAATTTCACAGAATGGGCATATGATTAGTGAAACTGAACAGTTCAAATTTCTAGGTGTTCGGGTTGATAGTAAACTGTCGTGGAAAGTGCACATTCAGGATCTTATTCAAAGACTTAATGCTGCCATTTTTACTATTCAAACGGTGAATGATCGTTCAACGTGAAAATTAGTCTACTTCGCTTATTTTCATTCGCTTATGTCATATGGTATTATATTTTGGGGTAAGTCTTTCCATTCTAAAAGATATTTTTGACTCAGAAAAGGGCAGTTCGGACATTAAGCAGTGTAAGTTCACGAACCTCTTGTCGACCCCTGTTCATGGGTCTGGGTATTTTGACATTGGCCTCTCAATATATATATATTACTTACTGTCATTTCTAACAAAGATTCCAAGACTTACCAAGCGGGAAAGTGCCGGTAGATAGGCACAATGAATAAAACACACAAACACACACACAGAGAAGTGTTTTATTCATTGTCCCTATCTACCGGCGCTTTCCTGCTTGGTAAGTCTTGGAATCTTTGTTTTTAATGTATTTTTCCCATGTGGAAGTTTCTTTCTAATTTATTTACTGTCATTTCTTGTTGACAATATTAGCATATTCCCAAGAATAAACAACTTTCACTCCGTTAATACTCGGCAGAAATCAAACCTGCATTTGGATAGAACTTCCTTAACTCTTTTGCAGAAAGGTGTGCCATATACTGCTGCATCCATTTTCAATAAGCTACCACTCAGACTCAAAAATCTTAGCAGTAATCCACGCGCTTTCATATCGAAACTGAAGAGCTTCCTCACTCCTCCTATTTTGTCAAGGAATTTCTTGAAAAATTAAGCTGATTCTTGTTGTATTGTTGATTATGTTTACTTAAATTTATGGATTGACTTTTTCCAGGTTCATAAACTTTTATTTTTATCTGTTATTACCTGTATGTTGTAATTTCATGTACTGATACATTCCATGACCTTGCAGATTTGCTCCTCAATTTGGTACTACGGTACTTGACCTGTAAAAAAAAAACTGGAAATCTGAAGGAGGATAGGTAAGAGCTGTAGGGTAGATGAGGTAACACTGTTTTGCGATGCATTCAGTAGACCTTGGACTTGTGTGGGACTGATCATTATTGTGTTGTTGCAAAACATCTCTTGAAATGCTGTGACGCTGAAGTCTCCAGAAGTGTGTCTTGAGTTTTGTTAATGAGTTGATATATGCTTCTGAATTAATGGTACCGCATCTTGGCATCACATAAATGAGAATCACACCTTCACAGCCCCAGAACACGGTGATAATGACTTTAGTGGCAGAATGAGTTGTTTTGAGGTTTTAGGCTGAAAATGATGAATCAGGTTTCATCACCTGTCACAATCTGGGACAAGAAGGACTACTTCTCAGCTTCAAAATGTTGCAACAAATCAAGACAAATGTTTTTATGTAGGATTTGTGATCCACTGTTAGACACCGTGGGACCCGTCTTGCACACACTTTTAAATATCAAAGAGTGCAGATGAATGCATCCATACTACCTTTGCTGATTGACAGACACAGTGCCAACTTCTGAGTTGTAATGTGTCTGTCCTCATGAATGACATCTGCAGCTTGCTGCAACATGTCAGATGTGACAGCCGTGGATGGTCTCCCCGACAGCTGCAAATCGTGGAGCTCTGCCGAACCACCTTCTGATGACCTCATTCTTCTTCCCTAGCAATTAACTGTACTTCTGTTGACAGCAGATGCTGTCTAGATTTTTCACAAGCGTTTGTGAATATTCCTCAGAGTTTCTTTCTCTTCAGTGAGAAATTCAGTGACGGTACTTTGCTTGTAACGTATATCAGCTGCAGATGCCATTTTGAAACTATCCTGCAGTTGTGCTATATGTTGGAAGTGACTGAATCTTGGCACTCTCACTCAGGGGGCATCAAATAATACATACATAACATTCACATTTATAGCATTGTTTTTGGCTGAGAAAAAAGAAATTTGATGCTTTACTTCCTGGGCAAACCTCATACTTTGGTAATCATTGCTGCCAAAGCCATATCATGCTCACTGATACCATTTTCGATGTGGACAATCCTCGAAGCGGTCAGATCTATTTGTTGCCTTTAGATCCAATGTATTTCCATCACGAATGGGGTTCCTAACTATCTGTTCTAGGTAGTTTTCAAAGAAGGCATTTAGTAAAGCTTTCATAGAATGTCTTATCACACCGACCCCTTCAAAACTGTAATTTTTCCAATTGATTTTTTGTATTATTAAAGTCTCCTCCACTGATTACAGTATGATTGGGGAACTGAGGTTTTCTCGAAAGTTTTCAGTTATATCAGGAGATGAGCCTGATGGGAGGTAAAAGGATCCAATTATCATTTTATGCCCACCCCTGATACTGAGTCTTGCCCAACAATTTCACATGCAGCTTCAGTTTCTACCTTGGTGGATGTGAGTTTCTTCTATGCTGTGACAGATACGTTGCCTCCATTTTCGATTTGATTATATCATTTCAATATACACTTAAATTTTCCCCAGATACCTAACTGCCATCAATTTCAGGTGTCAAACAGCTTTCTGTACTTAGTATTATGTGAGCTTCACTGTTTTTCATGAGCACTTCAAACTCCGGCACTTTGTTGCAAATGCTTTGGCAGGTTACCATTGGGATTTTAATAGTCCCACCTGTGGGAGGTGCCCTCAGAGGCTCAGCAATCATTTGCCGAACAGCGCGGCAGTGGAATGTTGTTTTTTTTTACAGGGAATGGGGATCTCTTTACTTCCACATGGGAAAAATATATCGAAAAACAAAGATGATGTAACTTACCAAACGAAAGCGTTGGCATGTTGATAGGCACACAAACAACCACAAACACACACACAAAATCAAGCTTTCGCAACCAACGGTTGCTTCGTCAGGAATGAGGGAAGGAGGAGAGGGAAAGAAGAAAGGATGTAGGTTTTCTTTTTCATCTTTTCCTCTCCTCCTTCCCTCTTTCCTGATGAAGCAATCGTTGGTTGTGAAAACTTGAATTTTGTGTGTGTGTGTTTGTGTGTCTATCAACATGCCAACGCTTTCGTTTGGTAAGTTACATCATCTTTGTATATATATATATTACTAGGAGGGCTAGCCTCCCTCATTCGTTTGGAGGAGATGATGATGATGATGATGATGATGATTTCGAGGGTTCCATCTTGGTCCCAAGGGCAGCTAGGGAAACAAGGGCCCACTTATACAATTGAGGTGTGGCAGATCCCCCAGAGATTTCCCACTAACGACTGTTCGACCTCAACATCTATGCATCTCATCAGCACACAGCACACCTTGAGATTGAGGGATAGACTTACCAAGCGGGAAAGCGCCGGCAGACAGGCACATGAACAAAACACACAAACACACACACAGAATTACTAGCTTTCACAACCGATGGTTGCTTCTTCAGGAAAGAGGGAAGGAGAGGGAAAGACGAAAGGATGTGGGTTTTAAGGGAGAGGGTAAGGAGTCATTCCAATCCCGGGAGCGGAAAGACTTCCCTTAGGGGAAAAAATGGACAGGTGTACACTCGCGCGCGCACACACACACACACACACACACACACACACACACACACACACACACACACACATATACATATCCATCCGCACATACACAGACACAAGCAGACATCTTTCTTTTTCATCTTTTCCTCTCCTCCTTCCCTCTTTCCTGATGAAGCAATCGTTGGTTGTGAAAACTTGAATTTTGTGTGTGTGTGTCTGTGTATGTGCGGATGGATATGTATGTGTGTGTGTGTGCGCGCGAGTGTACACCTGTCCATTTTTTCCCCTAAGGGAAGTCTTTCCGCTCCCGGCATTGGAATGACTCCTTACCCTCTCCCTTAAAACCCACATCCTTTCGTCTTTCCCTCTCCTTCCTGAAGAAGCAACCATCGGTTGCGACAGCTAGTAATTCCGTGTGTGTGTTTGTGTGTTTTGTTCATGTGCCTGTCTGCCAGCGCTTTCCCGCTTGGTAAGTTTTGGAATCTTTGTTTTTAATATATTTTTCCCATGTGGAAGTTTCTTTCTATTATATATATATATATATATATATATATATATATATATATATATATATATATATATATATATATATATATGAAAGTGCTGGCAGTGACAGGTCGATAGACACACAAACATGCACACAAAATTCGAGCTTTGGTTGCTTCGTCAGGAAAGAGGGAAGGAGAGGGAAAGATGAAAGGATGTGGGTTTTAAGGGAGAGGGTAAGGAGTCATTCCAATCCCGGGAGCGGAAAGACTTACCGTAGGGGGAAAAAGGGAGAGGTATACACTCGCGCACACACTCACATATCCAACCGCACATACACAGACACAAGCAGACATTTGTAAAGGCAAAGAGTTTGGGCAGAGATGTCAGTCAACGCGGAAGTACAGAGGCAAAGAAGTTGTTGAAAGACAGGTGAGGTTTGAGCGGCGGCAACTTGAAATTAGCGGAGGTTGAGGCCTGGCAGATATCGAGAAGATAAGATATACTGGAGGGCAAGTTCCCATATCCGGAATTCGGACGGTGTAACACTGTGCCAAGATGTGCTGTCCGTGCACCAAGGCATGTTTAGCCACAGGGTGATCCTCATTACCAACAAACACTGTCTGCCTGTGTCCATTCATGTGAATGGACAGTTTGTTGCTGGTCATTCTCACATAGAAAGCTTTACAGTGTAGGCAGGTCAGTTGGTAAACCACGTGGGTGCTTTCACACGTGGCTCTGCCTTTGATCCTGTACACCTTCCGGGTTACAGGACTGGAGTAGGTGGTGGTGGGAGGGTGCATGGGACAGGTTTTACACCGGGGGCGGTTACAAGGTTAGGAGCCAGAGGGTAGGCAAGGTGGTTTGGGAATTTCATAGGGATGAACTAAGAGGTTATGAAGGTTAGGTGGACGGCGGAAAGACACTCTTGGTGGAGTGGGGAGGATTTCATGAAGGAGGGATCTCATTTCAGGGCAGGGTTTGAGGAAGTCTTATCCCTGCTGGAGAGCCATATTCAGAGTCTGATCCAGTCCCGGAAAGTATCCTGTCACAAGTGGGGCACTTTTGTGGTTCTTCTGTGGGAGGTTCTGGGTTTGAGGGGATGAGGAAATGGCTCTGGTTATTTGCTTCTGTAGCAGGTCGGGAGGGTAGTTGCTGTAGGGAAGGGACCATTTGATGTGGAATGGGTGGCAGCTGTCATAATGGAGGTACTGTCGCTTGTTGGTGGGTTTGATGTGGACGGATGTGTGAAGCTGGCCATTGGACAAATGGAGGTCGACGTCAAGGAAAGTGGCATGGGTTTTGGAGTAGGACCAGGTGAATCTGATGGAACCAAAGGAGTTGAGGTTAGAGAGGAAATTCTGGAGTTCTTCTTCACTGTGAGTCCATATCATGAAGATGTCATCAATAAATCTGTACCAAACTTTGGGTTGGCAGGCCTGGGTAACCAAGAAGGCTTCCTCTAAGTGACCCAAGAATAGGTTGGCGTACGAGGGGGCCATCCTGGTACCCATGGCTGTTCCCTTTAATTGTTGGTATGTCTGGCCTTCAAAAGTGAAGAAGTTGTAGGTCAGGATGAAGCTGGCTAAGGTAATGAGGAAAGAGGTTTTAGGTAGGGTGGCAGGTGATCGGCGTGAAAGGAAGTGCTCCATCGCAGCGAGGCCCTGGACGTGTGGGATATTTGTGTATAAGGAAGTGGCATCAATGGTAACAAGGATGGTTTCTGGGGGTAACAGATTGGGTAAGGATTCCAGGCGTTCAAGAAAGTGGTTGGTGTCTTTGATGAAGGATGGGAGACTGCATGTAATGGATTGAAGGTGTTGATCTATGTAGGCAGAGATAATTTCTGTGGGGGATTGGTAACCAGCTACAATGGGGCAGTCGGGATGATTGGGTTTGTGAATTTTAGGAAGAAGGTAGAACGTAGGGGTACAGGGTGTCGGTGGGGTCAGGAGGTTGATGGAGTCAGGTGAAAGGTTTTGTAGAGGGCCTAAGGTTCTGAGGATTCCTTGAAGCTCCACCTGGACATCAGGAACGGGATTACCTTGGCAAACTTTGTATGTAGTGTTGTCTGAAAGCTGACGCAGTCCCTCAACCACATTCTCCCGACGATCAAGTACCACGGTCATGGAACCCTTGTCCGCCGGAAGAATTACGATGGATTGGTCAGCCTTCAGATCACAGATAGCCTGGGCTTCAGCAGTGGTGAAGAAGGATTGAGAGGCAAGGCTGGAAGTCAGAAATTTCTGGAAGGTTTGGAGAGGGTGATTTTGAGGAAGAGGTAGTGGGTCCCCCTGTGTCGGAGGACGGAACTGTTCCAGGCAGGGTTCAATTTGGATAGTGTCTTGGGGAGTTGGATTATTAGGAGTAGGATTGGATCATTTCTCTTCATGGCGAAGTGATATTTCCAGCAGAGAGTACGAGTGTAGGACAGTAAATCTTTGACAAGGACTGTTTGGTTGAATCTGGGAGTGGGGCTGAAGGTGAGGCCTTTGGATAGGACAGAGGTTTCGGATTGGGAGAGAGGTTTGGAGGAAAGGTTAACTAATGAATTAGGGTTTTGTGGTTCCAGATTGTGTTGATTGGAATTTTGAGGTTTTGGAGGGAGTGGAGCTGGAAGTGGGAGATTGAGTAGATGGGAGAGACTGGGTTTGTGTGCAAAGAGAGGAGGTTGAGGTTTGCTGGAAAGGTTGTGAAGGGTTAGTGAGTTGCCTTTCCGGAGGAGGGAAACCAGGAGATTGGATAGTTTTTTGAGGTGGAGGGTGGCATGCTGTTCTAATTTGCAGTTGGCCTGTAGGAGGATGCTCTGAACATGTGAAATGTCTGCTTGTGTCTGTGTATGTGCGGGTGGATATATGTGTGTGTGTGTGTGCGAGTGTATATCTGTCCTTTTTTCCTCTTAAGGTAAGTCTTTCCACTCCCGGGATTGGAATGACTCCTTACCCTCTCCCTTAAAACCCACATCCTTTCATCTTTCCCTCTCCTTCCCTCTTTCCTGAAGAAGCAACTGTTGGTTGCAAAAGCTTGAATTTTGTGTGTATGTTTGTGTGTGTATTGACCTGCCAGCACTTTTGTTTGGTAAGTCACGTCAACTTTGTTTTTAGATATATTTTTCCCACGTGGAATGTCCCCCCCCCCCCCCCCCCCCCCTCTCTCTCTCTCTCTCTCTCTCTCTCTCTCTCTCTCTCTCTCTCTCTCTCTCTCTCTTATATATAACCCTCAATCTCAAGGTGTGCTGTGCGCTGATGAGGTGCATAGCTGTTGAGGTCGAACAGTCGTTAGTGGGCAACCTCTGGTGGACCTGCCACAACTCAATTGTATAAGTGGACCCTTGTTTCCCTAGCTGCCCTTGGGACCAAGATGGAACTCTCGAAATCATCATCATCTCCTTCAAGTGGGAAGGGTGTACTGCCTGGGAGTATCCACATCCAATCCTCCAAACGAATGAGGGAGGTTAGCCCTCCTAGTAATCTGTGTCAGTTGAATTATAGTAACAAGGTTTCAGGAGTTATAAATTGAAATGTGTTTTTGGTCATTAAGAGGAAGGAGGGGAATTTTGAAAAAGTGTCTCCCTTCTACATCCATGAAGGCTTGGAAGGACTTGGTGGAAGCCTGAAGTCTATTAAGCGGTTGCAGAATGGTTCTCTACTGCTCAAAACTAACAGGGCAAAGCAAGTGGAACTACTTACGAAGCTTCAAAAATTGGGTGAATATGATGTAACTGTTGAACTGCATAACTCCCTTAACTCTAGAAAGGGTATGGTCACATCCCGTGACATTATGGATATCGACATAGCTTAACTTAAACAGGAATATGCATTACAGGGGATAGTGGACATACAGCAGAGGATACGTAGGAATAATGGAGAAATTGACAAGACCGACACCTTCATTGCGACTTTTCATTCTCAAACATTACATCACATCACAGTGGGTGTCCTCCGACTTAGGGTTAGGTCTGATGTAGCTAACCGTAAGCAGTGTACATCTCCAGCAGTGTGCGTTAACTGCTCTGGGAGCCACCCAGTCTGGAGCCGAGACTTCCCTGTTTTTGCAGAGGAACGAGAAATTCAGTCACCAAGCAGATACCCTATGCTGAAGCCAAAAAGGAATAAAAGGCGACAAAACCTCCCGTCTTTACCACTTCTTATGCTTCCATGGTGCAGAAACCTGTTCCTAAGGTCGGTGCCTTGACATAGACATCGTCCAGTGTACAACCATCACCTGTACATGCCACGGCAAAGTGAGTAACAATAAAGCAATCCAAGCATTTATCACAGAAAAGACCAGCAGCAGTTCCATTGTGAGTGTCAAGAAGGCATACAACAAGCATTGTGCTTCTTAACACCCCTTTCCCCCTCATCCTTGAAGGGACAGGGTGCAGGGAAAGGTTCACAACGTTCAGGTCAAAAGTTGTCCCGAGTGCCGTCAGGTGTCATTCATTCACATATGACTGATAAACAGGACATCATGGAGTTAGATGTCTTGGATCCAGGCAGCCCCTCCACTCCCCCTCGTTCTACAAGTGCTTCACCTCCACGGTGGAAAGAGAGGGGTAAATTACAACCACATTTATGAAATTGCTCCCATTCTACAGTCGAACTTGGAGGGGTTCGGGATGCATGTGGAGGAACTCTGTCTCTTATCTCAGGGTAGACCACTGTGTCTGTTTCTCCAGTAGACTACTTTCCATCAGTCGTACACCCCTGAGCTAAGAGGTTATGTACTCCACGAAAAGGACAACCTGAGCGGAGAGAGAGCTAGAGGAGGTGTTGGTATTTCATCAATACCTACTACCACTCCTTGTCTTTCTCACTTACAATGACTTTAAAAGCAATTGCTGTATCAGTCCAAGTATGTCATCGGTTGACAATATTTTCCCTTTACTTGCCTCCACATGATGCACTTGATGAAGAGGCCCTAACCGACATTATTACATGCCTGCCCTGCCCCTTTGTCCTCAGTGATGATTTTACTGCACACAGTGTGCTTTGGGGCTCTGCAGCTACCTGTCCCAGGAGTAGAGCAGTTGAGAGGCTTCTCGTGTCATCATGTGCATACTTGATAAATGTGAGACAGAGCACTCACTTCTGCACAGCAACTGGGTCGTTCTCTATCACTGATCTCTCACTTTCCTGTCCAACTCTTGTTCACACTGTTCAATGGGAAGTAGTCAATGACTTGCACAGAAGTGATCACTTCCAGATCTGGATTCACGTGTCAGATAGGATGGAACTCGAAAGCAAACTGCTGTGGTGGGTGCTCGGTAGAGCTGACTGGACATTTAATAGCCAGTTGGTCCAGTTGAAACATTGTGCAAATGTCAAGGCATGGGTGGATCAATATTACCAAAATGATCCACCATGCCACTGCAGCATCCATTCCTCAGTCCAAGGGACTACAGAAGAGGCAACCTCTCCCTTGAAGTGCCGAATGCTGCACTGCAATCACGACCAGGCGTGCGGCTATGTGTAGGTTCAAGTGTTGGCCAACTGCAGAGAATTTTGCATCCTTTCGGGTGGCGAGGGCAAAGTGTCACAATGGGGAACAGTACTCTCCAAATCAATCCACGAGTCATTGCCCAGACTATGGCAGCATATTTTGCCACAGTTACTGCAAGCCAGTCACGATCTCCAGGTTTCCAGTGCCATAGAGTAGTTCTGAAGATTACAACTGCCCATTTTCCATGTGGGAGCTGGATTATGCATTGTCTGTGGCTCATGACACATCCTCTGGTCATGACAGGATCCATTACAGTATGCTGCGGCACATCACAAGGCGGAACAAAGATATCCTCCTCGCACTTTTTAATGCCATTTGGGCATCAGGTCGCTATCCCGACTCGTGGTGTGAGGCAATTTTAATTCCTCTTTTAAAACCTAGGAAAGGCCGTACATGCCAAAGTAGCTATCGTAGTGTTGCCTTCATTAGCTGCATGGTGAAGACCTTGGAGCGGATGGTCAACCACCGCCTTGTCTGGATCTTAGAATCCAGGCAACTCCTTAGTCGCTTTCAGTGCGGGTTCAGGAGGTATCACTCCACCTTTGCCCTCCTGGAGGCAGCTAGACAACAGGCTTTCCTACGCCAGCATCACCTTCTAGGTATATTTTTTGACATCGAGAAGGACTACGGTACTACTTGAAGGCATCTTATCCTGGAGCAGCTTCACAAATGGGATTTTCGTGGTTGTCTTCCAATTTTTATTCAGTCCTTCCTCTTGCCACTGTATTTTAGACACCAAGTTGGTGACGTCCTGTCTGATCGCTTTGAGCAAGAGGACGGTGTCATTCAAGGTAGCATTTTAAGTGTGGCTGTCTTTGCCATACCTATTAATAACATTACTTCCATAGTGAAAAGTCCTGTCTAGTGTTCTTTGTTTGTGGATGACTTCTCTGTGTTTTTCTCTTCTTCAAGCCTCACAACAACAACATGTCAGTTGCAACTAACTCTTCGACGTGTGGACGAATAGGTGCAGAAGAGTGGTTTTAAGTTTTCTGTCCGAGAAGTCTGTGTGTGTTCTTTTTAACCATTCTCGTTCCATTTTAAACTTCCTGAGCTTAGGATGAGGGTCACTGACCTTACTTTTAAAGACAGTGAGGTTTCTGGGCCTCATAGTTGACTAAGCTTGCGTGGTTACCACATCTTAAGGACCTGAAAAAATGGTCACTTAAGGCTTTAAGTATTTAAAATGTTTTAGCCTCAGCACATGGGGAGCAGACAGGACTTGTCTGCTTCAATTTTACACGGTATTTGTGCAATCTCGGCACGATTATGGGTGCACAATGTATGGGTGCGAGACCCTCATAGTTACAGATGTTGGATGTGGTGCACCATGAAGGGATTCAGTTGGCCACTGGGGCATTCAGAACGAGCCCCATACCAAGCCTCTGTGCAGAGGCTGGTGAACCACCACTTCATGTCAGGCTATGGCTACTTACAGTGTGCCAGGCTTGTAAAACTGTCTGTATCATACACACCTGGCTATCGTACCATTGCCCAGCTTCCAATGGAAAGGCTTTTTTGTAAAAGGCAATGAGGCCCTATGGGATTCGTCCACAGGATTCCCTTCTAGAGGTGGGTGTGGCCGGTCTTCGTGTTTTACATGACAGTGGGAGAAGATTTCCACCTTGTCATCTCCAGAGACCCAAACTTATTTTAGACTAGACGAATTTTAAGAAAGATTGTATGTCAGATTTTACATTTCAGTCACTGTTTTTGAAAATTTAGATATGCATCATGGTTTCACAGTAGTATATACTGATGGCTCCAAACAAGGGAATTCCCTTGGCTGCTCTGTGATGTTCCCCAACCATGTCACCAGGATTCACCTTCGTGATGAGTATACCATTTTCTCAGTGGAGCTCCACGTAATCCTGAAGGCTCTGGGGCAGATGTGTTGTATAGGGGGCAAGAAGTTTCTTATTTGCTCTGGTTCCCTTAGTGCCTTACAATTATTACAGAACCTATACCCAGCTGAGGAGCTGGTCTGGCTAATATATGACCATCTGTACTTGCTCCAACAGCAGGGTAAGCAGGTGTCATTCTGCAAGGTGCCAGGTCATGTAGGGATAAGGGGAGATGAACAGGCTGGGTTGCCAAGGAGGCTTGCAGAGGATAGGATGTGGCACAGTGTCCTATTCTTTTGCAGGGTATTGTTCCAACACTGCACAGGAAGTGCATGCAGTTGCGGGATGAGGAATGGCTGGCGGTGATAACCAATAAGCTGCAGTTGATGAAGTCAACAACTCGATTGTGGTGTTCCTCGTTCCAGTTCTCAGGCGGAATGAAGTGACCCTCATGTGTCTCAGAATTCGGCGCTGCTCTCTTACATATAGCTTTTTACTATGGCGAGAGAATCCTCCGTTTTGTGATGCTTGTGGCGTGCACATTTCTATCTGCCATATTTTAATGAAGTGCATTTTATATCATGTTGCAAGGGCAGAAGCAAATTTTGGTACAGAGCTGTCCTCTATTTTAGCTGATAATTAGATGAGTGTGACTAAGGTTTTAAAGTTTTGTGATATGTCTGCACTCTGGCCTAAACTTTTAGTTTGGAGGTGTTAGTGTGTTGCAGAATGGCTGGCTTCTCCTTTTCTTATTCTTGTGGTCAGCCAGCCATGTCCATCTGCTATATTGTGTTGGCTCCTTATACTACTGTCTTCCTGTGTTGTTAATGTTTTAGTTCTGACACAATACTTCATTCCATGGTTCTGCACAGGTACATATGTAGTTTTCCAACTTTTGTTACCTGTTTTGTGTATTTTACTGACACTCATCTCAATCCGTTTTCGTGCCAGCGCTAAAGTCCTTGCTGCTGTATGCCTATACGAACGTGTCCATGTCATGTCCACCTGTGGGAGGCATTTCTTTCAGTCTTACACTAATACTTCTGGATTTCCTACAGCTATCATTATCTGGATTGGATAGAGTGTTGCCTAATCTAAAAGACCCTAGTGTGCAACCCACACACAGTCAGCTACCTGAGCAGCAGCCTCTGATGTGTAGTGCACACCGGACCCATTTAAGAGGACCCTACAGTTCTCAACCGTGTGGTGCAAGTCAAGGAACTCGTAGCTAGCTTGCCACAGAACTTTCAAACTCCATTGTTGAGTCCTTCCACTCAACTCGGAGTCAAAGGGCCATGATAAGTTCTGGGGACAATGTTGCAAATTGTGGGCTTTGTTGAAACTCCATGTGCAAGGTTAGTCTTCTCAACCTTCTCTGTCAGTCGCTGGAATGACCCAAGAATGACCTCAGAGCCCAGACGACAGGTGTCATTTATTCCAATGTGTACCAAAATCTGCAGCTGGTTGCACCCTGTTCCTTCAGTGGCTGCTGGAAAGTTGTTGTTGTTGTTGTTGTTGTCTTCAGTCCTGAGACTGGTTTGATGCAGCTCTCCATGCTACCCTATCCTGTGCAAGCTGCTTCATCTCCCAGTACCTACTGCAACCTACATCCTTCTGAATCTGCTTAGTGTATTCATCTCTTGGTCACCCTCTACCATTTTTACCCTCCATGCTGCCCTCCAATACTAAATTGGTGATCCCTTGATGCCTCTGAACATGTCCTACCAACCGATCCCTTCTTCTGGTCAAGTTGTGCCACAAACTTCTCTTCTCCCCAATCCCATTCAATACTTCCTCATTAGTTATGTGATCTACCCATCTAATCTTCAGCATTCTTCTTTAGCACCACATTTCAAAAGCTTCTATTCTCTTCTTGTCCAAACTATTTATCGTCCATGTTTCACTTCCATGCATGGCTACACTCCATACCAATACTTTCAGAAATGACTTCCTGACACTTAAATCTATACTCGATGTTAACAAATTTCTCTTCTTCAGAAACGCTTTCCTTCCCATTGCCAGTCTACATTTTATATCCTCTCTACTTCGACCATCATCAGTTATTTTACTTCCTAAGTAGCAAAACCCTTTGACTACTTTAAGTGTCTCGTTTCCTAATCTAATTCACTCAGCATGACCCGATTTAATTTGACTACACTCCATCATCCTCGCTTTGCTTTTGTTGATGTTCATCTTATATCCTCCTTTCAAGACACTGTCCATTCCGTTCAACTGCTCTTCCAAGTCCTTTGGCGTCTCTGACAGAATTACAATGTCATCGGCGAACCTCAAAGTTTTTACTTCTTCTCCATGAATTTTGATACCTACTCCAAATTTTTCTTTTGTTTTCTTTACTGCTTGCTCAATATACAGATTGAATAACGTCGGGGAGAGGCTACAACCCTGTCTCACTCCTTTCCCAACCACTGCTTCCCTTTCATGCCCCTCGACTCTTATGACTGCCATCTGGTTTCTGTACAAATTGTAAATAGCCTTTCGCTCTCTGTATTTTACTCCTGCCACCTTCAGAATTTGAAAGAGAGTATTCCAGTCATCATTGTCAAAAGCTTTCTTTAAGTCTGCAAATGCTAGAAACGTAGGTTTGCCTTTTCTTAATCTTTCTTCTAAGGTAAGTCGTAAGGTCAGTATTGCCTCACGTGTTCCAACATTTCTACGGAATCCAAACTGATCCTCTCCTAGGTCCGCATCTACCAGTTTTTCCATTCGTCTGTAAAGAATTCGCGTTAGTATTTTGCAGCTGTGACTTATTAAACTGATAGTTCGGCAATTTTCACATCTGTCAACACCTGCTTTCTTTGGGATTGGAATTATTATATACTTCTTGATGTCTGAGGGTATTTCACCTGTCTCATACATCTTGCTCACCAGATGGTAGAGTTTTTTCATGACTGGCTCTCCCAAGGCCGTCTGTAGTTCTAATGGAATGTTGTCTACTTCGGGGGCCTTGTTTCGACTCAGATCTTTCAGTGTTCTGTCAAACTCTTCACGCAGTATCGTATCTCCCATTTTGTCTTCATCTACATCCTCTTCCATTTCCATAATATTGTCCTCATGTACATCACCCTTGTATAAACCTTCTATATACTCCTTCCACCTTTCTGCCTTCCCTTCTTTGCTTAGAACTGGGTTGCCATCTGAGCTCTTGATATTCATACACGTGGTTCTCTTCTCTCCAAAGGTCTCTTCAATTTTCCTGTAGGCAGTATCTATCTTACCCCTAGTGAGATAAGCTTCTACATCCTTACATTTGTCCTCTAGCCATCCATATTCACCTACTACGTTTCCTTCTCTCCCTTTTCCTACACTCGAATTCCAGTCACCCATGACTATTAAATTTTCGTCTCCCTTCACTATCTGAATAATTTCTTTTATTTCATCATACATTTCTGCAATTTCTTCGTCATGTGCAGAGCTAGTTGGCATATAAACTTGTACTACTGTAGTAGGTGTGGGCGACGTGTCTGTCTTGGCCACAATAATGCATTCACTATGCTGTTTGTAGTAGCTTACCCTTACTCCTATTTTTTATTAATTATTAAACCTACGCCTGCATTACCCCTATATGCTTTTTTTTTTTATGATCCTGTATTTACCTGACCAAAAGTCTTGTTCCTCCTGCCACCGAACTTCACTAATTCCCACTATATCTAACTTTAACCTATCCATTTCCCTTTTTAAATTTTCTAACCTACCTGCCCGATTAAAGGATCTGACATTCCACGCTCCGATCCGTAGAATGCCAGTTTTCTTTCTCCTGATAACGGCATCCTCTTGAGTAGTCCCCGCCCGGAGATCCGAATGGGGGACTATTTTACCTCCGGAATATTTTACCCAAGAGGAACGCCATCATCATTTAATCATACAGTAAAGTATGGAATAGCTTCTTCAATATTTAGAATGAGGCCCCCAGGCATACACACTGAGTGTATCTGATGTCCTTTCTTGCCTCTTGCTGCCATTTCCCTTTGGGGTACTGTCATTCACCATACATTTGAACTGCCAACAATTAATAGACCCTACTCTTATCTGTTTGCTTGTTTGTGACACCAGAAAAAACAGGTTTCCCCAAAACAGGTGAAGTGAGTCCCACTGTCTAAGTTGCAGTTTCAGTGAAACACAGCACCCTTAACTTGTTGTTAAGGGGGATCAGTACAATATTCTCTGAGTCCTCCCTGGTCCCCATCCTCCCTGTACAGGCCATCTAGTTCTGCCATTGACATGCCACTTGCAGTCAAGTGAATGAGTAATAACAGATCCTGTACGTTCTGCAGAGGAGACAGGATCCATGAGAGAAGTTAATACTTGATGTACCTCTGGTCCAGGTATCACAGGTACATGACTCTTGGCAGCTCTTCCAACACACTTATTCGCAGCAGCTGCCAGTTGTTTGACAATAGTCAGGGCAATTTCCAGCTGCACATGAATGTCAGCCAACGCATCCCATGTTCGAGAATATTGTTCACAGTGGGGCTGCATTTTGGCTGGTGCAGTGAACAAATAACTTGAAATTAAGTCTTCTGATTATCTTTTAATTTGTTGAGCTTAAATGTTGCTAATTCCCTATAAGAATTGAAGCAAATACACAAAACGAGATTTCTATTTAGGCAACACAGAAACCTGTGGTAAAACTACTAATTTCCTAAAATATTTTGATGTTTATTATAGTCATTAGCAAACTTGAAAACAGAGTTTATTTATGATAAAAAATAAATTTCCTGAGGACATGGCAAAAACAGAGAGAGAAGTAATAGAAAAGAAGCAATATGGAGCTAGTAAAATATAGATCAATTACGTTTTTCTACAGAAAGAATAGTAGATCTTTAATTATCTAGACTTTATTTTCTTTAGACAATAATAATAAAATATTGATCTTTCCACTGTTGAAAAAGTGCTGCCTTTCTGTAATCTGTTACACAACCTTATTACTTTTCCAGTGATTTCACCTAATGATTGACTATTTCTTTATATTGTTTTAATTACCTTCCGCCTGCAACTTTCCCTGATCGTGTTTTTCTTTAACGTAAATGATTTAAGTTATTTAACTTCCTTTGCAGACTTCATAGAAACAGGGGTTGGACAAAAGTATGGAAACTCCAAAAACACAACACATTATCATGCCTAATATGGCGTAGGAAACCCATTGACATTCAAAACAGATTCCAGTTGTCTCAGAGTGGATAAATACTGGTCCTGCATGGTTTTCAAAGGCATTTTACACCATTCTTCCTGTAAAATAGAGGCTAATTTGAGTAATGGTGATGGAGGTAGACATTAGTCGCACACTTCCCTCCAAAATAGACCACAAAGGCTCAGTAGTATTGAGATCTGATGACTGATGGCCAGAGGAAATGCGACAGTTCATCCTGGTGCTCCGAAAACCAATCTTGGACAATGTGAATTGTGTGAACAGGGACCCTGTTGTATTGGAACACAGCATCATCATTGGGGAACAAACATTGTACCATGGGATTGACCTGACAACCAAAATGATCACATAAGATGGCCTTGAGAGTAACCATGGGGCCTGTGGAATACTACAGTTTGGCTTCCCAAATCATCACTGAACACCCCACCATGGTTCACTCTTGGAATGTGAACTGACCCAGAAGTTGGTGACAGTGTGAAACAATACTCACCTGATGTAATGACTTTCTTCCATTGCTCCATACTCCAGGTTTTACAACTTCAGCACCACGTTTTCCTTTAATGGGCATTCACATCACTGATGAACGGTTTTGGAATTTCACCTTGCCCTCCAGTTCCCAGGTTATGGAGCTCCCTTCATGTTGTTTTGATGCTGACTTGGTTCGTGAGGGCAAAACTTAGTTTTTAAGTGACTTTTGCAGCTGTCATCCTCTTATTTTTCATCAAAGACCCATTCAATGACTTCACAATCACTCAATGCACTTTTTTCTGTATTGTAAATTAACGGATGATGTTTTTCCACTTTCCGTGTGTGCAGTATAAATCTTCGATATAGTGCAACTCCAAACACTTTGGCTATCTTGATTAAGGAAGCACTCACCATAGGACCACCATCAAGTTGCCCAAGTTCAAATTCATGTAGCTGTGACATAATGCACTCACACTGTCACAGAACACTGTTCTGGCCGTGACTGACACTGGCTATGTACTGAGGACATTGAACAGGTTCCATTCATGGTCAAATTCATCAGTGCTGCCTGCAGGTTTGGCTAGCATCTGCAGTTAAGTTCAGGCATGCATTTCTCACAGTGTTACCATGTTTTTGTCCAGTCCATGGCGTATTTGACCATTTTCGTGATCCTGCTACATGTTTAACAATTCTAGTGAAGGTGCCTATATTTCAGCATTCATTTCTCACTTTTTTTGGTAGGTATTTAAAATGTGCAGTCTATTACTGCTATTTTCCATTGTAATAGGTTTATGTTAGAAGGCAATGTTTCACGAATGATTGTCCTCTCCTCAGGAATGGGCCAACAGTCAAAATATAACACTAAAAGTATTCCATCCATTCTCATTAAATTATATTGTAATCACTGTAAGAATGGATGACACTCTGAAAACAACGAATTGTGGATCAGTGAATCTGGTAATCCATTATGATTCAGATTGTTACCTACCAACAACAATTGATATTGAGAGCAGTGGTGAGTATGTTCTGCTGATACTGGCAATATTTTCCTGTGATGACATCTTTCCCACTTTCATCAGAGGAATCTCCTGATATCTTTTATTTCAACAGAAATGGAGGAGGAAGAATTAGCTGTTGCAAAGGAACAGTTTTCAGGCTTCAAATTATATTATTTGAGAGAAGCTTTTGAAATATGCTGCATTAAAACCGAAAGATTTTCATTGTCTACAAAGGTAGATGTACCAAATGAAAACTTGAATGAAGAGGTGAGAACACTTGGAGATAACTGTCAGCAAACAAATAAATAAATTCAGTGATTAATTAAGTATAATGACATACATCGTCATAATTTTAGCATATCATTTGCAATTACATTGTATTCTCAAAACGAGGTCACCATTTAAAAAAAAATGTCATATTCTTAATTTTACAGGGTAATGATAGCATCTCAATATCAGAGGATGTGAGCAGCGATGCTGTCCCTGAACAAGTGAACAGAGAAAATAGATTGTTGCCAATTGTGGAAGAAGCAAGAAAGTCCAAATCAGAATTGTCAGCAAAAGGAGAAAGAAACAGAAATGGACATAATAGCTCAGCATCATCTGAAGAAATTATTGCGGAAAGGAGCACGACTGATGCACCTGAAATGATGGAGACAAGAAAGTCCAAATTAAAATCTTTGCCAAAAAGAAGAAGAAAAAAGAATAAAGATACAGGCACATCCTTAGCTGAGGATGATGATATTGCAGAAATGAGCACAAGTGATGCCTCTGAAAAGATTGCTGAGGTTCACTTACAGTTGGAAGCCAAAAGGAGTTTAGGCTCGGTCCTACAGAAAGCAAAAAAATCAAGGCCTAAATCTTCTACCAAAGGAACAAGGAAAAAGAAAAGCCCACATAACCATTCCACAAACCAAGTAACAAAAGAAATCTGTACACCTGACCAAACAAATAAAATTACACGTTACATTTTAAGAAGTAGAAGATAATAAGTCAATGATGCTGTGTGTGTGTATGTATGTATGTATGAATGAAAACCATTTGGTAAAGCACTATGTACTATGTAATATAGATGTCTCTAAAGCTGTGTTGTATGAAGTAATAATCTGTTACTACCCTTCTCTCTCTCTCTCTCTCTCTCTCTCTCTCTCTCTCTCTCTCTCTGTGTGTGTGTGTGTGTGTGTGTGTGTGTGTGTGTGTGTGTGTGTGTGTGTGTGTGTGTGTCTGTGTTTGTAAAACTTACAAATGATAAAAGTGATAAAATATAGGTTGTCAGTTTAAAAAAATTAATTTAAACCTTGATGATTTTGTAATTTTTTGTCACCTATCAAAATAAGGTAACTTGAAATATTTAAGACTGTTGGACTTTTCATTTTAGAGTTTTTTAATCTCCAAAATTATGTGATTTTTGACAAATTTTGAAACCACAGATTGGCCATATCTTCAACACTATTTGACTTGCAGACCTTCTAGTTTCTTATAAGGTTTAGAAATATGTGTTACTTGACAGTACTCATAAGTGTACTAAATTTTCTCAAACCAATTTTTTTTAAATTGAAAATATTTTAATAACACATTTTTTGTGCTGAAAAAATTTTCTGTTGTATACTATTTACACCAAATTACATGACAGTATTCCAATGGGAAAAATTGTGAAATAAATTTTATTTGATTGCAGTTTGCTTTGCCAGCTGTACCAAACTGCCCATGGTTTTTAGGCTGTTTCGTAAAACTAAAGTTAATATCAAATTATAGAGCACAAATTAAGCACACTTTATTTTATCATTTAAACAATGTCATAATCCATGCAATATAAAATAAGCCTAAATAATGTAAAGGATATTCAAACAATAGAAAGTGCAGGATGGAATAACAACAGTATTATGAAAAGAGTAGATTTTTTACCCACTGTATAGATGAACCGCCCAGTTGCAGACAATCACAACAATGAGACTGCTATACACATAAGCTTTTGGCAAAAACACCTTCTTCCAAACTAAAACACACACACACACACACACACTCTGTGACTGCAGACTGTAACTGCAACTGATGGGAGAAGCAATCTGGCATCGGTAGTGGGGTAAGGGGCCAGCATAGAGTGGGGAAATAAGGATAGCAGGTTAGGGGTGAGGGAACGTGTAGTGCTGCTTATGTGGCAAGCAGAGACATGGTGGGAACAAGGTAGGGCTGCTAGGTGCAGTAGTGAGCTTGGGGGAGGTGGGAAGGAGAGGTGTAGAGAAGCTGGAAAATGCTAGTGGGTGCATTGGTGGAATAGAAGGCTGTGTAGGTGGAGCAAGAAAGGGGATAGTTAGTTGGTGCCAAGGCCTGCCGAAGGTTAAGGGTGGGTGGGGTTATAGGGACATACAGTATATGAGGGCTGTTCAATAAAGAATGATCATAATTTTTTCATGGTCATAATTTCTTGCACTAAAATTTAATCTTATGATATTCTGTTTGCTTAACGTGCAACAAACACACCATTGTAGTTTCAGTGTTGGGACTCCTGGTTCCCACCTGTGAGAGGCAGGAAAGGTCAGACATGTTCAGTATTGCCTACCGCTGCAATGGAGGTAACACACAAGGTTCAATATATGGCTTTGAAATTCTACTTTTATCTCAACAAATCTTCAGCTGAGGCATATACAACGTTACAGGAGGCCTATGGAGAGTCTGTTCTTCCCTACAGCACAGATCGAAGATGGTTTGAAGTGTTTAAAGAGGGAAGACAATCAACTTCAAAGGAAGATGGACCCGGTGCTCTAGTTACTGCTCTTACGGAAGAAAAACGTCAACACTGCTGCTGTTATCACGAGAGAGGATCGACAAATTACCTAAGATCACTTTCTGAAATACTGAACATTTCATTGTGTGCCACCCACATGTTGGTGACAGAAAAATTACACAACACGTGTTTGTGCGTGATGGGTTCCAAGACCGTTGATTTCCGAACGAAAAGACATTCGCGTACAGGTCTGCATGCAGTTAAAGTTGATGTTAGAGGAAGATCCAGAGTTTCTTTTAAATGTAATCACTGCTGATGAAATTTAGCTACATTATTTTGATCCTGAGAGAAAAAGCAAAGCTCAGTGTGGAAATTTCCTTCATCACCAATCCCAAAAAAGGAAATGTGGTCACTTTTGCTGGGAAAGTTATGGTCATCTCATTCTTTGATATTCATGGATGGTTTATCAGCATGTTGTACCTGCACACACATCAGTAACTGCACAGGAATGTCCTGGAAACATTGCAAGTCCATATCAGGTGCAAAAGACCATATTTCCATGAAGGCTGGGTGCTGCACCACGATAATGCGCAGACACTTATTGGCAATGTTGTTGCTGAATATCTTGCAAAAATCAACATAAAGTGCATCCCTCACCCTCCCTGTAGTCCAGATTTAGCCCCATGTGACTTATTTCCATTCCCTAACATGAAGAAATGCCTTCGTGGGAGGCATTATCAATCATCAGAAGCAGTGGTGAAGGCTGCAGAGGCAATTTTGAAGAACCTCTGAAAAAATGGTTTCCAGCATGTATTTGAAGACTGGCAGAAATGCTGGAGCAAGTGCATTGCATTCATGGGAGACTACTTTGAGAAGGACCATCACTAATTATGAGAATGAGTAAAGGTATGTTTAAAAAAATATCATTCTTAAATGAGCAGCCCTCGTATATTACAGGGAGACTTCCCACCTGTGCAACACAGAAAAACTGACATTGGTAGGAAGGATCTAGATGGTGCAGGCTATGAAGCTGTCATTGAAGTGAAACACATTGTGTTGAGCAGCATGTTCAGCAACTGGGTGGTCCAGTTGTCTCTTGGCCAGTTTGTCGGTGGACATTCATTCAGATAGGACGTTGTGTTGGACTGCGTGCTCAGCATCTGAATGGTCCAGCTGTTTCTTAGCCACAGTTTGTCGGTGGCAATTCATGTGAACAGATAGCTTGTTGCTTGTCATGTCCACGTAAAAAGCAGCACTGCAGTCACAGCTTAGTTCATTGATCACTTGCCTGTTTTCACAAATGGCCCTGCGTTGGTGGGATAGGAGATGCCTGTGACCAGACTAGAGTAGGTGGTGATGGGAGGATGTCTGAAACAGGCTTGCCTCTTGGCCTGCTGCAGTGATATGAGGCTAGGGGTTGGGACAGGATTTCAGTAGGGATGGACAAGGATATCATACAGCTTCAGTGGGTAGAATACCAATGTGGGGGAGGTGGGTAGGCTATGCTCATTTCATGGCATGATGACAGGTACTCAAAACCCCAGTCGAGAGTGTGATTCAGTTGCTTGAGTACTGGGTGGTACCGAATGGTGAAGGGAGTGCTCCTTTGTAGCCAAAAAGTCGGTATGTCGGAGAGACAAGGCATGAGAGAACTGTTCCTATATGTTTTGGAGGTAATTTCAGTCTATGATGAAGACCTCAGTGAGACCCTTGGGATGTAAGGGATATTATCTTCTGCATTGTATATGACCTTTAATTTACTTTTTACTTTTATAACACAACAGCAACGTACACTGTAGCGGCAAAGAAACTGGTATAGGCACGCGTATCCAAATACACAGATATGTAAACAGGTAGAATGTGGCACTGTGGTCAGCAACACCTATATAAGACAAGAAGTATCTGGCACAGTTGTTAGATCGGTTACTGCTGCTACAGTGGCAGGCTATCAAGATTTAAGTGAGTTTGAATGTGGTGTTATAGTTGACGCACGAGCGATGGGACACAGCATCTCTGAGATAGCGATGAAGTGCGGATTTTCCTACATGACCATTTCACAACTATACTGTGAATTGGGCCCATCAACAGTGACATTGGACTGTTGATGACTGGAAACATATTGCCTGGTCAGACGAGTCTCATTTCAAATTGTATCAGGTGGACGGATGCATATAGGTATGGAGACAACATCATGAATCCATGGGCCCTGCATGTCAGCAGGAGCTCTTCAAGCTGATGGAGACTCTGTAATGGTGTGGGGCGTGTGCAGTTAGAGTGATATTGAACCCCTGATACAACTAGATACAACAGGTGGCACATACGTAAGCATCCTGTCTGATCACGTGCATCCATTCATGTCCACAGTGCATTCCGACGGACTTGGGCAATTCCAGCAGGACAATGAGACACCCCACATGCCCAGAATTGCTACAAGCTGGCTCCAGGAACACTCTTCTGAGTTTAAACACTTCTGCTGGCCACCAAACTCTCCAGACATGAACATTATTGAGCATATCTGGGATGTCTTGCAACGTGCTTTTCAGAAGATATCTCCACCCCTGTGTACTCTTTCAGATTTATGGCAGCCCTGCAGGATTCCTGGTGTCAATTCCCTCCAGCACTACTTCAGACATTAGTTAAGTCCATACCACCGTCAATTGCAGCACTTCTGCGTGCTCGCAGGGGCCCTAAACGATATTGGGCAGGTGTACCAGTTTCTTTGGCTCTTTAGTGTATATTACCAATGTATTATAATTGATGAAAAATATTCACTTCTGTTGACCCAATAATGCATTTCAGTAGAGATGAATGAAATTAGCAAAGCACTGAATTTGGGAAGAGGAGCAGGTTGTTGCCTGCAATACATGATGCGCAAGTCAAGCATGCATGTTGCAACCTGTTTAAAACAGTAGTAGTGACACAGAATGCAATCAGTTTCATTACAGTCTAAGGACTCCAGCATGAAACATCACTCTACTGCATTACTAAGTTTGTAAAATGGTATGTTGAAAAAATATTGCTTTTTTATTACTCTTCATAATTAATATGTTAATGTAATTAATCTAACACATTTTACGTTTTTATATCTCATATAATTCTCATCTTTTTTGAACTCGTGGTTTATCTTTCAGTGACTTCTTGAGAATTTTGCAAGCTGTGGCTGAAAATGGTCAAAATTTTGTTGCAATCCCTCCAAAAGAAATTTACACTCGGTGAGTTAGAATTGTAGTAATGTTAACAACAATAAAGGTAGCACATATACAGATGCAAAAGAACAAATTAAATTAATAGAATACATGAAACAGGACAGATCATGGTCATGTCGAAATAACATGAACGTACAAGAGCAAGGAGAACAAAGGTTAAGAAAGTCAAAGATATCACTTGTCCTTGTCAGCTACTGTAGGCAGCGGTTAGCAGTTTCTCTGTGGAGGATTGTCCTGAGGCAGCAGATAGGTGAGCTTTACTTGCTCTAATGTAGTAGGTTCCCCATTTAGGAGAATTTTTGTAGTATGCTCAACACGTTGCCAGAAGTGGATAACGTCCAGAGTGCAGTGGTTGTAACATCACATGGGAACATGTATGCAAGTCTTTGTGAACAAAAGTGGTGTCAGTGTGTTGATATGCCATAACTGAACAATACTTATAAATCCATTATTTCACTTGTTGAAGAAGGAATAACTGTTCCTGTTGAGAAAGCTCTTGATGTTGCATCGTAAACTCCAGTGGAAGTTGCACTAGATCACTGTTAACAAATTCTGGCAAAAAGATGTCAATGTCCACAGTCTGAGTGGTACAAATGGCAGTTCCAATATACAGAAAGTATTGTGGTGCAATAACGATGCTTCAAGAGTTCTATTCCACTGCTGTACCATCCCATTACTTGCAGGGTGGTAGGCAGTAGTATAGGGATGCTGGAAAATGAACATCTTGACAAATTTGTGGTACACAGTTGATTCCAACTGCTTTGAGCATTTGTTGGTCAACCTTTTCTGACAGACCAAGTTTGTTCTAATGCCCAAACAGCAGTCTTTTCTCACAGGTATCTGTTGGCAATCATTCTAATTGTGCAGGTTGCTCCACGATGTGCGAGGCCATGTATTGAATCTCACACCTCTCTTCGAAAACTAGCAGACACATACAGACAAGGTAATTTTCTGGAGATGTCACACCACAAGAGAGTTGTTTTAGGATCTTGGAAGGGAAGTTTTCTTTAGTTTCAAAACTCTTTTCTCAGCTTTTGTGAGATCCCATAGTTGAGTATCTGTGGTTTGTGCTACAAGCTTAAACTGCTGATAATTCCCACATTTTATAATACATTTATCTTCTTCTTAGCTGCAGCCTGTCTGTCAGTTGGCAGTTGGCGAGCCTTATAAGTGATGGGAGTGCCAGGTGTAATTTGAATATTGTAACGTGTGTTGTGCATGACAACATTAGTAGATGACAGTTGTCCATTAAGAGGTGCAGCAGGTGTTGCGCAGGATATCAATCTAATCTGAGGTTGACACTCCTTTTGCAGTTTTTGAAGTCCTGATTGAGCAGCATCTAAGTCATTTGTGGTCAAACACAGTTTAAATAACAGCACTTCATTTTCTGCAAAACTTTTTGTATTTTCCCCTCATATGCATCTTAATTTCTCTATGGTGTCACAACATCTATGCAAGATAATCAAATGTATATTCAAAGGTGTGAGAAAATGCATCAAGTGAGGCCACCTCAGTTGTCTTACACATGATAGGTAGAATGTGCATCAGAAGGTTCATTTATGCTGAACTACATCTTCCACTTTGAGGCACAATTTTTAGCAGCCCTCACTAGAAATCTTCCAACACCTTCATACCCAGTTCAAATTTGTAACTAACACAAATGTATTTCGACACCATATTGATGCAGCAAGTCAGCACCCAAAATAAGTGAAGTTACTTCTGATGGTACAAAAGCCCACTTTACAGATGGTTTGAAATGCAGATCAAACGCTTCTGTCTATTCTCCTTAGTTACAGTTTGGGAAGCTATTAGCTGCTGTATGACTGTTAACATGATAACTTTGGACCTGAATTTAATTAGGTAATTAGAATTATATTAATACCTCCAGCTTCTGATGGGCATTGATATATATATATCAATGGGGACAGTTGAAACTGTGTGCCTCAACCGGGACTCAAACCCGGGATCTCCTGCTTACATGGCAGACACACTGTCAATCTGAGCCACTGAGGGCACAGAGGATAGTGTGACTGCAGGGACTATTTCGTGCACGTCTCCCGGCGAGACGCACATTCTCACCTTGTATCTCCACACACTACATTTGTACTGTTCCACCCCAACACACTCATTCCTCGTTGCAGACATTCTTACCAACTCCAGTAAGAGTTCGGGGAATATGTGTGCATCTGCACAGAAGAAGGAGGTCATGGCCGGTGTTGCCAGAACTATATACTTATATGGATATGGTGTCTGTTCTTTCGTACATGTCCGAAAGAACAGACACCATATCCTTATAAATTAATTAGGTAAGGACACGGTATGTGAATGTCCATAACATATAACCGTTGTGATCCACGTTACACACCCAAAATATTCTCATGTACCAGTAATTCACTGGCGTTCACATTTCCAATGCATGGCTTGGTGGCAGGTCTATAGTATGAAGCATGAAAGGATATTTGTTGTTGGAAAACAGTAACAGCTATGTAAATACCTTTTTGTCGAAGTTCCAATGCTTACTGCAAAACTTCAAAAAGAAATCAAGAAAAGAGTCATAGTAACTGTTGATTTCAACATAGATTTAGCCAGTGAAGCCAACAATTCAAAAAAATTCATTGACATGATTCAAATATTGTGTTTCAGTGCTAATTTCACTGATTTTACTTGAGTAAACAAAATGTCAGCAACGTGTATAGATAATATTTTAACTAATTATAATAAGGTAAATAAGTTTTATGTAGATTAGGATTTTCCAGTCATTATTGTGCTCCGTTGATGGAGTTACAAAAACAATAGAACCTTGCTGGAAGAAAATCTACACAAAGAGCCAGGTCAGCAAAGAAAATAAGAACTTATTCCATCACAGATTTAATAAGGTGGAGTAGGCTATAGATCATAGTACTTCAGGTTCTGAAAATTTTGCTGCTTTCTTGGAAAACTTCCTACACATTTTAATGAAACTTTTGCCCCTTACTATACACCATAAAAAGTGGGAAATAAAGTAAAGTGGATTACTAAAGAAATAAAAATCTCTAGTGCAAGAAAAGGCAGCCACATAGCGAACTAAAACATAACGAGTCTTGATTTTATTGCCTATGCAAAAATTACAAACATATTTTTAAAAAGTTGTAAAGGCAGCAAAAGAAATGGCAAATAATAGTTTTATTTTGGATAGTGAAAACAAATTGAAGGCATTATGGTCAGTGGTCAAAGCTAAAACAGGTGCCACAGCTAGAGGACATGATATTCCTGAAATCAAGATAGAGGACAAAACTATTGTAACTCCTGCTGAAATTTCTGAATTATTTATTGGATTCTGTATAAACATAAACAAACAAATCAAAGATCAATGTAGGAAATTACTCAGATAAGGCAAATTTCTTTAACAGTGAGCAATTTGAAGGTGAACTTTTCAGTACATTTACCATAATTACTGTAAAAGATATAGAAAATGTGATAGTATCACTAAAACTTCAGCAGGATGGAATGGGATACCAACAAAAGTGTGAAAAACAGTCTCTAAAATAACTGCACAGCAACTGTCTACAGTGATTAACCAGTTCCTTCAAGAAGGTTATTTTCCAGACACACTTAAGTACACAGTAGTTAAGCCACTATTCATGAAAGGCACAAAAAAACATATGAGAAACTGTCATCCAATCCCTCTTCTCCCATCACTATCAAAAAAATTTGAAAAGATAGTCACCATACAAATTAAAGATTTTGTAGAAAAATTTAAAATAACCACAAAAAATCAGTAAGATTTTCAAAAAGTCAAAACCACAGTATTTGCTATAAATCAAATTGTAGATAAAATTAACTCCATTCTATACAATTCACTGCATGCCACAGGAATTTTTTGTCACCTAAAAAGGTCTTTGAGGTGTGAACCACTTCTTGCTACCCTGTAAACTGGAAGAGTATGGAATTAAGGGCACTGTATTAGAATGGTTAAAATCCTACCTAATCAACTGAAGACAAAAGAGTGGTTATATCACCAAAGAGAAGAACTTAACTGTTCAAAGTGGAAAACCATTTCACAAGGAGTACCCCAAGGTTTTGTCTGAGGTCCCATTCTGTATCTGTTTTACATAAATGATATATCACTTAATACTGAGTGTCGTCAAGTTTTATTTACAAATGACACATCTGTAATCATTGAAAGTAACAGTACTGACAAAATTCCTCAAACTGTATGAAATACTTTAGAAAAATTAGATACCTGATTTGATTTAAACAGGTTAAAATTAAATATGGAACAAACTCATTTAATGCAGTTTAAAACAAAAGAAGCAAAATTAAATGATATTCAGTCAGTCACAGAAACCAGGATTTACAGGGAGTAAAATTCCTTGGAATTCAATTGGATAAAAACCTATCATGGGGCTCAAATATACAGTACCTTGCAAATAAATTAAATACCCTAGCATTTGGAATGAGGATATAGTACAATGTACCAGCATTGACATAAGAAAAGAAGTATACCACAGCAACTTTGAGTCAGTAATAAGATTTTAGGGTAACTCAAACCACATGTGTCAAATATTGAAACTTCAGAAATATGCACAATGTAGGGCATAGAAAATCATGTTGCCCACTCCTAAAAAAAATTAAGTGTACCAAGTGTTCCCTCACTGTACATCTATGAGATGATTATCTTTGTACACATTAAACATAATTTATTTGTAGCAAGTCATTTTCAACATGATTACAAAACCAGAAATGAAAATAATTTTATGCTGCCCATCCACCATTTAAAACTTTATGCTCCAACTCCACTGTATATGGGTATGAAAATTTTAACAAAGTGAAAGGAACAGAATTGCTCAGCATAATTTTAGAAACACTGAAAAAAACCTTATGCGAGAAACTAATGCAGAAAAGTTAATATTCAGTAAAAGATTTTATTTTATTTATACCTATGGCTCACATGCAATTTAAAATTACAGGTATATAACATTAGTAATAATATATATAACGGGAATATGAAAATACAAAGCTACATGTAAAACTAACTAAATGTTAATATAATAGAGGGAAACATTCTATGTGGGAAAAATATATATAAAAAATTAAGATGCTTTAACTTACCAAACGAGAAAGCGCTAGTATGTTGATAGACACAATAAAATAAAAAACACACAAATATCTAAGCTTTCACAAATGTGCGGATGGATGTGTGTGTGTGCGAGTGTATACCTGTCCTTTATTCCCCGTAAGGTAAGTCTTTCCGCTCTCGTAATTGGAATGACTCCTTACCCTCTCCCTTAAAACCCACATCCTTTCATCTTTGCCTCTCCTTCCCTTTTTCCTGATGAAGCAAGCTTGAATATTTGTGTGTGTGTTTTTTATTTTATTGTGTCGATCAACATACCAGAGCCGCTTTCTCGTTTGGTAAGTTAAAGCATCTTTGTTTTTTTTTATATATAACTAAATGTTAATATCTAGGTTCTTAATCCATATAAGAGCCGCATCATCAGCTTTCATGAGGTCGCTACATTACCCCTGGTAGGAACGCAAGGGGCATTAATTCTAATGTGCTTGATTGTCTGGTTCGGAGACCCACAGTCACAAACTGGAGACTCTGTAGCACTCTATTTGTAAAGAGAGTCTGCGCACTGTCCATGCCCAGTGCGAGCTCTGTTCAGTTTTACCCACAGCTTCCTGTCAAGTTATGTGCCAGCAGTATCACAGTTATACCTTCTCAGTATCACAGTTATACCTTCTAAACAACACGCTCTTCAGGATTTTCAGTAAGTTGACAGCTCTGGTTCTACAGGTTTCTCAGCCTGGTATTACTGACATCTAGTTATTCTGCTTGCTGTAATAGTGAGCTTCTTGAATGGAGTCTATTTCATCATAAACTTGGTACGTCTTCCTGTCGAGGTAATTCCAGGTTCTCCTGCAGCTTGCATTATTTCCTAATCAGGCCTCACTTCTGCAAATTGCAGGTGGATGGACATTGCTCAGCAGAGGAAGCCAATAAGTTGGTATTGGTCAGCTTACCACAACTATTAACCATATAGTGTGGTTCAAATGGACGTCAGTTGAGTTGGTGTGGCAGCTATTTAGCTACACCGGGCCACAATACTCGGCTGCGAGATCAGCGCTGTGGATGATGTGCACAAGGTATATGCTGAGGCTCCCCATGTCATTCCACACAATTTTTGAATAATATTGTTACAAGTTCTTAACTTGGCAGCAGCATTTTCAAAATATTTTCTATATGAAAGGGTGTGGTCAATGGTGACACCAAAGAACTTAGGTTACTTGTTATGGCAAAGTGTGTTTCCGTTAAGTTTCATGAGCTCCATGTTTGCTTGTCATATGGTATGTACATTCTTCAATTTTACTTGTGCTGGGTTTAAGTCACCACTTTCTAAAACAGGTGTGCATAATGGCTAGATCTTTTGTGAGAATTGTCTCTGCTCGTCCAAGATCCTTGGTTCTACAAGCAAGACCAATATTGTCCGCAAAGCAAAATTTTGTTGACATGGTATTGGAGAGATCGGAGATATATAGGTTGAATAACGGGGGGGCTAAGACAGAGCCCTGTGGTAGACCATTACTTAAATTGCCCTCTTTGCTCACATTTTCTCCCAAGTAAATATGGAAATTCCTATTGTTTATCATGGTCTGCATGAGAAGTTACACTTTTTCGAGATCAGATTGTTTTTAGTAATTGTATATCATCCCTTCTCTCCACACGGTGTCATATGCCACAGTTAGGCCTACAAACGCGACAGATGTCTTCGTGTGTTCTTGGGAACCAGCCTCTATGAAAGTTCACTGTGGCATGAAACCCGCTTGCTGTTGGGATATGCTCCAGAATGAAGCCACTAATTGTGTTACAGATGAGCCTCTCCAGGAAATTATAAGTACAGCTCAAAAGAGAAATTGGTTTGAAACTTCGAGGGTTGTCAGCTGGTTTACCTGGTTTCAAAAGTGCTCATTAGGCAGTGATCCACTGCCTAGGATGAAGCAGACCAGCCATTTTTTCCTACTATTACCCATGTTTATCAGAAATTACGGGTGTATATTATCCATACCAGGTGCTCTACCACGTTATAGTTAGTTTCAAGGCCTCATCCAATTCAGTCAGTGTAAATGGTGAAGAGAAATTTGATTCCTTTGAGTACTGAGCTTTTGAAGAGGTGAGTTCTTGTTTTATTTTGGAAGTATGTTGGTTATCACAGGATGATCTAGATATTTCAAATGTATGGTTAGCGAATTAGTTACCTCAAAGTCAGGTTTGCCCACGTCTATTGGAGGCCCTGCCAAGCTTTCAGAAAAGACTCCATTCCTTTCTACTTCGATGTCTAAAGTTTATATTTTCTACCACCTCTCACCAACGTACTCTTCCAGCAGCATCAAGACTTTGGAGGAGGTTGTCTGCAATATTGCTGGCACCAGTTTCACTTTACTGTTCATAAAGTTGTTTACGATGTGCATTCCAGCCTGGTACATATGCCTTTCTGTACCCACAGTAAGAACAGCCCTGACGAATTGAGGGTAGTTCCTAGGTTCTGGCGGAATAAGGCAGTTGTATTTATCGAGTGGTCAGCAAAACTCCCTCAGTCAGCCCTGCTCTGAAATTCCTTCTGGGTTGCGGTATAGATCTCACTATTGGGACACAGCACCCCATATTGATGATTACTGGCCTGTGCTGTCTCTATGGGAAATTAGGTATGACTTACCTGGATATAGGCAGCCAGACCAGATATTGGATTTACTGGGTACAAACATGCAGACAAATCAAAATCTGTAGAATAATTCATGAATGACAACCTGAAAATTTGAGCAGGAGAGAGCAAGTACTTAGGACCGTTAATTTTTAAAAGTTAGTTACTTTTTAAGAAAAATTATTAAATGTGTAATTAATTAATTATCCAGTACTGCATATTATATTAATGATATTATAAGAAAAATTGTAAACCAGTTTTTGTGTTTTGATGAGTCTCATGTACATTAAGTCAATTAATTGATATTGTATGTCACAAGATGATAACCTTCTGTTCTGTTCTGTTGCGTGTCACTGTTGGCAGGTAAGCACATTTTCTTTTTTCCTGAAACTGGTTGCACCTACACCCAGTCTTTGTCATCTTCTGGGTAAATGTAAACGTTAATGCACTTTTGGTCTGCGGCAGGTGCTGCCATCTTGTAATAGTCGACGAAGTTGCTGTTGTGAAGCCATTACAGGCTTGTAACACCAGTTCATCTTGTCATATTGAATACTCTCTCCACTTTATTTGCAGTGTCCAGCCGTAGTCACACCTAACATTGGAAATCACAGCACTTTTTACAGGAAATGGCAATTGGCTAAACCAAACTTGATGCGAGGTTGTATTAGATACTTCGGATTCAGTAATGAGTGTTTGTAGGCGACATCATAGTTCTGAGAGTAATTTATCAATGATCACTTCACTGCTTAGTACCTGCATTGGTCTTGTGATATGCACACTCAACGCTGACAGTGTTGTGTAATATCATTATCTAAAATCTTTCGAGTGATTTCCTTAACCTGACTTAACGGAGAGTTTTAACTGAATTGTGTTGTTCAGTAGTCAGTTACCACCTAAACAGTGGTAATATCACAAAACCAGGAACATTGTATTCCAGCGCTCGCAATATCACAGTTTTATATAAATGTTGTACAGGGTGTATACGATCCGGGAAAAAGCCGGGAATTGTGTAGGAATTTTTCATTGCTTTAGTTTTCAGTTAAATTTTTGTGATTTTTGACTGGTATGAACCAATACTCTTAACAAAAGATATTACTGTATCCCGCTATTACAGAATAATACTGCAGCAACATAACATGAACGAGAGAAAAAAAAACGAAAATCTAACTTAAGTTGCAAAGGAAATACATCAACAAAACACAGTGCCTCCGATGAGCGTGACTTGACAACTGTTTAAATTAGATTCGTTTGAGCAGTTTTGGCGGGCTCTTGCGTATGCGCAGTTGAGTCGCGTATTAGTAGTATCGGTGCCTTCTTTCGCTTCTAGTTACAAAAGTATGGCTGGGCGCCACTATTTAACATTGCCCCGGTTCGGAAATATAGTCAATTAGGCGCTGATGCCCAGAGCAGTCTGAGTTGTGGCGAGGAGATGGGTCGTCTCCACGTGACCTGTGTTTATGTTCAGTGATTTTGTTGTTTCCTCTTCGTTTACTGCTCTCACTTTAAATGATAAACGGATTTTTGCGGCCTGGAGTTATCAAATGAATTAAAAACGGTCGCATAATTACGGAACGCTGAAATATTAGATTTAGATTTTATTTCATTTCCACCTTCCTGACAAAGGGATTTGGCTTTCATTAATCTTTTCTGCTTTATTTGAAACGAAGCGTTTAATTTCACACTCTTGGCTAGTTTCAACTGTTCGCTGCATTTCAAGTGCACGTATGGCATTATACCATAATAAAGAACCAAACATGAGATAATACAGTACTGGTACTCCAATAAAATTTACATACGAATCTGGACATATGAATGTGCATTTTAAGCCGAATTATGCATTTTAGTATGGTTCACGAAATTCCGATGCTCTTGAAGTATCCTCTGATGTCTTGTTTCTTTTATGAGATAATGTAAGATCTTTTAATGTTTTACACGTACGAACATATGGGCTTTCTGCGTCATCGTAGCTGTGTAAGCGCAGAGACGCCTATTACTTGGCGCTCTCTTCCAACTGCTGAAAGTACCTATTTCCAACAGACTGCAGGAAAATATTGCGAACGGTGGTTTGAAAAACGTTACATTCAAAGTAAATTTCCTTTTACGCAAGATGAATTATGTGCGAAAATGTAAGATGAATTTCTTACATCACAGAGCGTTTGACTCTTATTTACAAATAAACTCTTTGAGGACGACCATCTAGAAGAATTTAGAGTCCAGGTGATCAAACATTTACGTCGTTTTTAAACATTTTACTGGCACATATGTATCTTAAAGTGTAACACGTGCAAAAAAGATCAACATTATATGTGGAAGCTCAGCTTATTAATCTTCGAGACCAATATATGTGAATGCTATGTATATTAATGTAAACCATTGCTTTTCTTATTTGTGTGTTCGCGCCACTTAAGAGGGATTTGATATTGGCTGACTACATGACGTGTTCTATGCTGTCATCAGCTGGCGAGATCACATTAAATGAGGTATGACTGGAATACAAACGGCATCGCAACACGATTTCAATGCTTCGGAAAGTGACATGCGGTGTCTGGTAATACGGAAATAAGCAGTGTATATGTTACTGCACTTCAAAGGTCTTTCAGAACGTGTTTTTTTTCCCCCCTGAGTTTCGTTTTCCAAAGTTCCGGGAAATTTTACGTTGGTATATAAAACCATAAACATTCAAAGAATTGATGAATTTTACAGTGCCGAGGAAGAGTATATTGTCACTTAACACAGAAAAAGTGTATTTTTAACCGGGAAATCCGGGAATCTTTTTTCCTTGTTCATGTATACGCCCTGTTGTAGTTCGACAAAGTCATGTTACAGATTAAAAGACTTGTGGAACTCCAATCAGTGTACACAGCCATTAGTATTTGGTTACAAAACGTTTCGCCTTAACTACAGCTGCACAGAGTGATGGCGTGGAGTCAATGAGGGCAGCCAAACGATGCAGGAGGATTTGCTGCCATTCTTTAACGAAATAATGCAATAACTGGTCATGGCTGGAGAATTTTTGTCGCCTTAGCCTTGGGTCGAGTGGCTTCTGCCTCCCACAGGTGTTCAATCAGATTGAGATCTGGGATTGACAAGGCCATGTAAGCATCCTTTCTTGCATCCTTCTCAAAAAGTCTGAAACATGAACAGAAGAGTGCGTGCTTAGGATCATTGTCGTGCAGAAATTCCCTGTTTTGTCCCATTTTCTTTTTGGCATGGAGCAATATGTGCAGTTTCAAGATTTCACAATATTTGAAACGATCCATAATGACTTCAGTATGCACCAGAGGGCCAACACCTAAATGAGAGAAGCATTCTCGCACCACAAAATTCCAACCACCATGGTAAACAGTGGGAACTTAGTACTAGACATTGTGTCTTGCAATGACTAGTCTTCAATCATATCGAATCCCATCCATCCAGAGCAGATGAGACCATATTTGAGGTGTCCAGTCCGGCAAATTCACTTCGGTCTTTCCTATTCTTTGCCGATATTAATGGCTTTTTGTTTGGTGCTGGCTATGAAGAGCAGGGTCTTCATGCAGCTCTCTCTCTCTCTCTCTCTCTCTCTCTCTCTCTCTCTCTGTCAGCAGCAGCAGTCTTCTTTGGAGCGCCCTGACATCCTCCTTACTAGATTCCTCGTACGGAGTGTGACTTTGCTGGGCCTGAGGTTTGCTAAATACCCTTTGATCTTTGTCATGTTGCAAGATGCATAAAAAATAAAATAAAAGGTAATGTAAACTAAGGGTATTTGACGTAATAGTGGCATAGGCATTTGTTTTGCAACAATAAACTACAGTGTCAAAATACTTTTGGACTGATCACAACAATATTGTCAGTGCTGTACCGAATGCCACTGAGCTGAATCCTGATGAATGCGTCTATATGGACACATGCTGCTGAATAGTGAACCGAGATGGGCTGGCTAGGCAGGGAAGCACCTGACATGTCCTAGTAGTGAAAATGTGTGTCAAAATATTTATTGTCATTACTGTACACAATTTGAAAGTGTGAAGTTGTAAGTTGTTTTAGTGTTTTTTGCAAACAACTTTCATTCCACATACACAATGTGAGATACTACAAATGTCAATGAGATAATCGAATTATTGCCACACGTGGGCCATCATGCCTTCCGAGACTATGGCTATTGCTTGTTCAATTCCACAACAGTACCTGGAAGAGGAGGTGCATTAACAAGATCATTTACATAACCCCTTATAAAGGAATCATAAGGAGTAATATATCTGGAAACCTAGGAGGCCATTTTAGCACACACTGGTTGTTACTCCACCATGGGAAGCACTGTGTTCATATATGCGCTAACATCATGGTGAAAATGTTAGGGTGCACCATGTTACTGAAGGACAAAGTTCTCTGATTCTATTTGCAACAATGGCATTAACCAGTTCTGCAACAATTGAAGGCAGGATGGCATCTCCACTAACAGCTTGTTCTTCAAAGAAGAAGAATGGCACAAAGTTTCTTGTGAGGCAGGCCACAAGAACCTTCAGAGAATCTGGTTTGTGTTCAGCAATGTTATATAGGTTTTCTGTTCCCCAAATCCTACAATTGAGCATATTTACTTTCCCATTTGTATGAAGTTTTGCCTCGACCGAAAAAATTATTGAATTCACAAAGCCATCATCTTCGAGCTGCAGTGCACAGCAAAAGTCTAATCGCTGGTCTTTGTCTTTACGATATAACTTTTGCACTAACTGTAATCTGGTTGGTTTCACATTTAATTTTTTGCACAAAACATGCCACACAGTCCTCTCACTCATTAAATATCATTTGCATTTTCACTTGGCTCATCGCGTTCCCTTCTTGTTTCACCCAGTTCCAACGAATTTTACATGCCAGCTGTAGATCGTCTTTCTGGCTGGTGTTGCTTTCCTGTACTACAGCCTAAATTTTAGTTCTGCGTCCATTGCACATTCACTTTCGTCAAATTTTAGCATGCACTTTTATTGTGTTATCAATCACGTATAAGGAGGTATGTTTTTCTACGTAGGTGCTTAAGTTTACAGAAATTCTAATTTTTGTAGGACTGTATGGCGTGACAGGGTGACCATTGTGTTAGGATGTTCAAACTGCACAGTTGGCCACGGGGCATGATGGGAATTAGTATGCGCTTGCATGCTTTTGTTTAGCGATGATGGGTTTGTCAATACGTAAAATTGGTGCATTTGGGAGACTCAAAATTCAAATTTTGTGATTGAGAAGTCTCTTCGCCCTTCATGGGTGACTCTGTGGTGTGCAATGTCCTGTCACAGAATAATCGGTGCAATATTCCTTGATGGCACAGTGACTACCAAAGTATCCAAAAGTGACCCCGATTTCCACACGATGTAGTTAATGCAAGACTAAGCTCGACCCCATCTAAGCAGGAGAGTGTTTGATGTTGTGGTGGAGCACTTTGGGGACCGCATTCTCGCTCTGGGGTACCCAGATGCCACTGGAATGGCCCTCGATTAGTTGCCATATTCTCCAGATCTGAACACATTGACTCCTTTTTGTGGGGCTATATTGAAGCCAAGGTGTACAGCAATAACCCCAAAACCATTGCTGCACTGAAAACAGCCAATCCATAGGCCATCAACAGCATTTATGTTCAGATACTTCGGCAGGTTTTGCAGAATTCCGCTATTCGTCTGCACCACATCATCGCCAATGATGACGGGCATATTGAACATGCCATAACCTAGATCCGTATCTCTACAGTGAGATTTACATGTTGAATAAAAAGTGTGTGCAAGCCATACTTTTTACTAATTTACTTCCCCTCCCTCCCTATATAGTTCAATAATTATCACCCAGTATGTTGGAGAGGACAGTTACCTCCTGTGGTGAGAGAGGAGAGTATGTGCAAATAAGCAGAATGGTTTTAAAGGATAAATCCTTACATGTCTCATTTATTTTGTATATTCCTCATAATACTAAAATATTCATTGTAGAACAATTGCATAATACTTCATATATCACTTTATTTGTATATGCTTATGTTCAAAGTTCTACTACCTGCATTGAAGTTTGTACGTACCACCTGTTGTCTATCTCATGGATTGCCTGGAAGAGTTTTTACCTTCCTGTGGGTGCAGAGTACTCTTAGGGGGAGTAGTCAAACATAATGGATTAGCTTAGACAGCGAATTAAATGGTTCGATACCACGACTCTTAGTTCAGTTAGGTCATGTAATCACCCAGATTCCAATTTACATATGTAATTATAGCATAAATGAAATGTCAGTACCAGTAATCCCTACCTTGTGAATGTTATGATCTTGAAACAGTCTAAAGATCTCTTAATTGGTAGGAACATCTGGCACATTCAGTTTTAATCAGCAGATCATGAAATTGTGTTTTCAGGAATTGCTCACTTTCACAAAGTTTACTCATCTTGTGTACAGCTACTGTTTATTTGTATGATCAACATATGTTACAGTTTTAACTACTTTGGCAATAACTCAGTTTCATAATTATCCCCAATCAGAAACTATAAGTAAATAATGGAAGCCTGCTTTCTGTTTCAATGTCAGAACGTCTGGTAATACTGATAAAAAGGGTCTGTTCAAACAGGTGCTTAAAATATGATAGGAATACTGTGTCTAATTTATTTGTTGTATAATTAACAAAACTATAACAAGCATTGTTTGTGTTGTGTATTTGATACAAATTCCTATGATAAATTCTTTTTCATACTGAATTGTGTGTAGTGAGTGAATGACAGCAGTTGTGACATTTCCAGTTGTATGTTAAATTAACAAGATGTGACTTGTAAAATCAGTTCTATCTAATTGTCAATGAAGCGTATATAAGCAGTTGAGTTATGAGAGGAGGGGCTCACTGTTGTTCCGACTTCCACAATATAAGATCTGTGTTGCACTATCAAATAAAAAGTTTTTTGGTTTATCCTGACCCTGTTTCACATTACACATGTAAACTTCTCGACAAGATCTCCAGAACAACGAACAGATCTCAGACTAAGTATTAGTCACTACTGAGTTACACCACTCACATAAGACTTGTTTTATTTCATTGAGCACATTAGGTTGCAATGTGAATGAAATATATATAAGAACAGAAATTCAGCAGGGTGATGAAACATAGCAAGGTGGCCTCCCCCTATCTGCTATTATTCTTCATCTCTTAAATTACAACAATTTTTTTCCCCTTAGCTTTCATTTAGAATCAGTTATACACATCACATTCGAGCATTTTGTACCCAACCTGCCAAAACATTTTTCATGTCGCATTTTGGACGAATTAATTATGATGATTTATATGAATTAATGATTATTTAACATTCACCTATTACAATGGTATATCTAGTCTTTCTGAAAACCATGTTAATCAAAAGTAATGAATAATTTAAAATCTTATTATAGCATGTAACAATAAATTTCGATTAAGCTACTCAGAGATTTTGGATGTACTGACACATATCACAGTAAAGTCGTGAGTCTTAGCTTTCTGGTAATATGTTTGTTTTCTTAAAAATGAGTACCTTAAAAGACCATTGCAATTAAATTTTGAATATACTCCAAATTACTTATGCCTGTTGGATTCCTAAGTTTGACACTGTACTTTTGTTCGCAAATTTTTTTTTGGGCCATATTGCACCCATAATTAATTAACCCATTAATTAAGGATCTGCAAAATTATAATAATTTTCATATAGGTTCTGTACTCATAAATAGGTAATTTAAGGCACAGAAATACAAAACAGCCCTGTGATCTTTTGTATTTTAATAACTCACTATACGAGGTGCAACAAAGGAATGAGACTGATGTAGCGGGAAAAAAATAAATAAATAATTGGTGCTTACCGTTTTAGTCAAGTTTAGTGTTGTCTCCTTCAAAGTAGTGCCCTTCTGATTGCACACTTTTTTCAGAACTTCTACCATTGATGGTAACATTTCTGGAACTCACCTTCTGTAATATCCTCCAAGACCCTTGTCACAGCTTTTTGAACATCTTGTGTTGTTTGAAAATAGTGTCCCTTGACCACCGATATCTGGTGAATAAGGTGGCTGTGGTAGTACTGAAATTTTGTTTTGAGGTTAAAAATTGCTGTACTGACAGGGCAGTATTGGATGGAGGATTATCGTAATGCAGAATCCAATTATCAGCAATGTTGGCACGGACACGAAAAACTCTTTTACAAAGTCTTCCTAAAATTTCTTTGGATTTATGTTGGTTAACAGTTTGTGCAGGAGGCACTCACTCTTTATGAACAATTCCCTTGGACTCAAAGACGCACACAGGCATGCAGTACACTTTTGACTTTGACATGCGAGCTTTTTTTTGGTTTCTGCGGTCCTTTTGAGCACCATTGCAAACTTTGGCGTTTTGTCTCTGGATCATACTGAAAAAACCAACCTTCATCACCAGTAATGCGGCTCAACAATTCTGGATTGATTTCTGTTTGCTCTAACAGATATGCTGCCACATTTTTCCGTGCTTCTCGCTGTTGTGGTGTTGGGGACCATTTTTTGCACAAATCTTTGTCATACAAAGATCTTCAGTTATTATTAGATGAACCATTTCTCGACTGATTGCAGAAGAACTGAACATTATTTTCATGGATAATCTTCGATCATATTGTACGAGCTCATGCACCCTGGCCAAGATGACATCCGTCCGTGAGATTGATGGTCGTTGACTGTGGTCTTCATCTTCAACTTTCATTCTGCCTTCACTAAACATTTTATGCCAAAGAAAAACTTGGGCTCTTGACATAACCACCTCTCCAAAAGCCTTCTGAAGCTTACCATAAGTTGTCATCGGCCGTGTTTTCACCCAATTTAATGCAAAAAGTTATCGCATACCGTTGCACAATATTATGCGGTTCCATTTCCGTGACTAGAGACACAAATACATGTTAACTTATTACAGCACAACTCACAACTGAGCACTTGCATTGATGTGCTGCTTGGACTAGAAGCAGCTTATAGACAACGGTCAAAGATTGTGCCTACGCAAGCCTGCAGGGTTGCTACATCTTGCAAAGAAAATCAATCTCATTACTGTATTGTCGCACCTCGTATATTATGTAAACCACATCACTGCTGCAACGTAACTCACCCAAAGCCAACAATATTCATACACAAATCTTTATATAAGACATCTCCCCCCAAAATTCTACAGCCCCGGACCAAGCTAGCACACAAGGAACAACTAGTCTGCAGCCAGCATTGATATGAGCAATATTTTCAGAATTGTAGTAATTTTCATTCCACTTGCATGCATCTTTGTATCAATAACAAGGACATTTGTGCATTGTTGTCATGTATCTGGAAACTTAAAGAGTTAACGGGCTGTGTAAGCTACAACTATTGTGGTGATATTCTTTTGTCAGACTTCATATGTCAAGTGCACTGTAATTACCTTGTCACTATCTTACTGCTTTGTGGGGACTATCTGGGATAAACGTTTGTGTGAGATCTGAGACTAGACATCATGTTTATATTAGTGGCAATAAACATAAAAAACATTCAAATCTATTTAAAGCTGTGAGGGATATGTTATTGAAGGACTCACCATAAAACTAGCTTTCGGCAATACGATTATCTTCCACCAATGATACACCTAGAGCAAACTAGAAATTGCAGGTAGGCAACCTTCACACGGCATTATTACATACTGATATATTCAAAACATCATGCAAAAGTAAACCACAGAATAATTGTGACCTTTCAGCCTTTTCCGACAGATTTGTTATAGATATACTACTCAGGTTGGCCACTGGATAACAGCCTGGATTTTCTACAATATTTCATTGCTACAGCTGTTCAACGTCTTCAATTTGTGGTAATTGCTTTTGTTACTGCTCCAAGACAAGACTGATAACAGGACAGGAGCAGGAAATAGTCACAGTTGGATGAAAATGGCACTCTTAGTCTCATGCAGGGAGTTGAAGTTACATTTGCCATGAATGCACAGTGGGCAATGACTGTGCTGTTAGACGCTCCTGTGGTTAAAAGCTGAACTAAATCTCTGAAATGTGCTGTGTCAGGTCATGAACTGGAAGTTCACTTCCCACTGCAATGACCTCCTTGCTGTATTTTGGCAGCATGTCTTCAACAATAGAAAGAATCCTCAAGAGACATGAGATAATATGTAAGATGCCAATCCAGGAACCTTATATAGGGCAGACATGTTGAACGTTGTGTTGAACACTGCTGTCATATACACCTGGGCCAACCTGATAAATCAGCACTAGCAGAGTACAGCATTGCACATTTTACGAAAAGACTGAAGTTTTATCCTCAGCGTCATCACTCTGGGTCTGTGTTTTCAAGGAGGATATACATACCTGTATAGTGAATAATCTTAATAGGGATGCAGTCTTCAATTAAGCATCACATGGCACCAAATTGAAACAGAGAAACCAGAATGTCCAATTCATGACTGGACACAGCACACTGTAGAAAATAAATTCAGCTCTTAACCACCGGAGCACGCAGCAACACAGTCACTGCCCACTACACATGTGCGCAAGTCCTCTCTCTGGCACCCGGCAGGGGGCACTAAGAGTACTGCTTTCATCCAACTGTGAGTGCCTCCATGCACGTGCATATTTCTTGCTTCTGCATTGATAAATTTTGACACTGCCATCATCAGTCCCATTCTGCAGCAGTAACAAGACTGACTACCACCACCTGAAGATATCTAAAAGTTGTATTTACAATATATTAAGGAAACTGTACAATATTATCCAGTGGCAAACTCAAGACATATATTTACAACAAAATAATTCTAAAAACTCATTTCGGTTTTGTACAGACAGGTTTGCCAAGTGATAACTATAAGAAACAGACACAGGGAAAAAGAATCGGAATAAACAAACTATTATTGTTTAAATAGTCATGTAGTACACATTTCATCTGTTTATTTGCATTACAGCACAAATGGCACTACAGCTTATTTTACAATGCACACTGCAGTATACACCATCTTGTACTTCTTACACTGACTCAAACCTTGGAAATAATGGGTCACTGATAAAGTTTCATGTTTACACATTCCTCTGTGAGTAGATGTATCCAAATATATACAGAATAGAATCACAGCTTTTCATTTATCTAATGACAAAGACATAATATCCAAAGGCAGCAGCACTTCCTCGATATTTCTCCAAAAGAAATGAACACACAAACTTTTGATTTTTGTTTTTAATATATCAATGGAGATGGGTAAAATTTCATACTGTCTGCGAATAGTAAAACATATTACGTATCTTTGTCACTCAATGGCCACATGCTAAACCAAGCACACTGCATTAAATGACAGCTCTTAACTGTAAAAAATCCAATTCAAAATCTTACAGCTACCTGTACAAAATATAAAGACAAAAACGAGATAAATTTAAATTATGAACAAACAGTTTTTACAGTTGTTGCTCTGATTTACATCAGTGCTCAAAGAAGCTTTAATGGTCTCTGGAAGTAATTGCATGACAGCCTTTCCTGTAAGGATACCAGTGACCACGATACCTAAGCATCAGGTCCAAATTTCTTTCTCGGATTTCGTGGAACAAATCTTCAATATCTCTTTCATTTAGTCCAGTCCACATCTGGAGTTCACCTAGGAACCTGAGTTCTGGGCAGGAGTTTATCATCAACTGAACAGCATTGACAGTGAAGCTACACTCTGAATTCATGAGAAACACACGCAATTTTTCTGGGACAGAATTATCTGCTAATGCCTGTGCAATTACCATGTCATCAAACACATCTGGTGTATCCCCAACAGCATCTTCTTCTAATGTCAGCTTTGATGAATAATAAAATATAAAAAGTATCGTATTATTTACACAATCATAACTTAGTTTTAATAAAAGGAGGAAGTATTTACTTAATATCAAAAAACTACATTAAAACAACCTGTATGTAATATGTTCTGAATTACATAATTAAGCAAGTGAAATGAAAACACCTTGAAGAATAAAGAAGATGGTGTGAGGACTAAACTGAATGTTAATATAGACATTCTATGTGAAAAAAATTATGCCAAACTTTTGAGACTAAATTGTCCTTTTTGTTAAATTACAAAGTACAAGTGTGTATGTGTGGTGAACTCAGCAAATGATAATTCTCAGAAACCACAGGATACAGGCATATCTGACAGATGCCAGTGCACCAGATTTTGATAAGAGACATACTATTTAACAGGTCTAGAAAACAGTAAGAATGATGAGTAAATTAAAAGTAAGGTCATATGAAACTGTAAAATAAAAGCACGTTTTTTTAAAAAAAAAGTTCTTTTAATGTCTGAAGGCAGAGATGTAAATTGAAGCCACCATTAAGAAATTTGAGCTGTTACTAAACAATTGGCCTTAAGAATACTCCTTAAATCCTCGTGACCTGTAATCTTTCAAACAATGAAGGAAGTTAATGAAACTACGGAAAGACTATAGGCATCTGTCTCAGTTTTGACAATTTTTAGGATCCTTTTAAGAGAGAGGTGCAACATTCTCAACTTACAGCAGGCATTCAGAAATGGTAACTGATGCATGCTACTGTTTTCAAATTTGCTTATTTTTGGTGGAAATGAGTAAAATATTTAAGAATGAGCGGGGAAGAACATAATGCACGACAATTTCCAAGGTAAGCAAATAAGAGGAAACTACATGCTTTAGAAATAAATACAGTATGAGTCAAAAAGGACTTTACAAATTTGGAAGGATATCTAAATTTATTGAGATAACGTACAGAATCAGTAGATGCATCATTTTGTAGCAGACAACCCCAAGTTTGATGCATGTAATGCATCAGTACCCAATTCCACCACCAAGAGTGCCAGCATAGAGCATAGTTAAAATGGTACTTTCACTGGTGCAGAGTGTCCTCACTGTGTGTTTTGTATTGGATATGCTTGAAAACTTTTTAATTTTCCAGATCGATGAAGAGGACTGAGATGGGATGGTTTATTACCAGCAAGATGGTGCACCACCTCATTTCCTCATAAAGATTCGAAGTTTCTTCTACAATCACTTCCCAGTTCATGGATTGGCCATGAAGGGCATATCACATGGCCACGCCGCTCCCCGGACGTGACATCACTGGATTTATTTCTCTGGTGTGTCATTGAAGACTGTGTGTATGTGCCTCCCCTAACAACAATTTAGTCAACCTGAAAAAATTGAAACTAATGTTGCCTTTGCACGAGTTATGCCCGATTTGCTGCAAAGAGTGTGGGAAGAAATTTATTACTGGTGGAATGTTTGTTGCATCACAAATTGTAGTCACATTGGACCAAAATGACGCTTGGTGCTTTTATGTGAAACTTGAGATTGTTTGCTGCAAAATAGCACATCTACCAATTCTGTATGTTATCTCAATAAATTCCTATATCATTCCAGATTTGTAACGTCCTTTTTGACTAGCCCTGTACAGAAAGTCACAAGAGCTTATCTCCTCAAGTTTCCACATAACAAATCTTAACATATAACTGAACATAGCCAGCTCCTAAAAATTATAGTAATGCAAAGAAACTAGAAATTACCATAGTATAACACAGTTGCATTACAATCCACATCAGTGTATGTCCATGAACAAAAGAGCAGGCGCTTCTAGCATAAATATTCACCAATAATTTCACAGATACTCTAAAATCAAAGAAAGCTTATCCAAATGAATGAAATTAAAATTCCTTGTGAGATTGAGGCAGAAAATGTAATGTAAATGAACATTCAGACACTAATTATCAGAGAACAGCATTTTTCAAACAAATATGACTGTCAGATACAGTACATATGAAGACAAAATGTAGACATTATAAATGTGTTTTATGTAACGATGCACCATCTGCAAACTGCCTTACAGTGTACAACGAAAGGTGAAACATAGCAAGTTGAAAACTACTCAGTCTCTCATGTTTTCTACTCGCATGAGTAACCAAGGTTTTTTTCATTTTATATCTAATTCAGATGCATAGTAATATGTAATACCTATAAGAAAATTTCAAATTGTTATTTAAGCAAAATGTAATTTAAATTTATAGTTAAATTATCTATATTTATTTTGCTGATCATAACAATGCAACTATTCTAACTACAGTTACAACAATGTCATCTAATAGGAAAACATTTTGAGCTAATGGGCAGGATGAGAAATATTCGCATCATTCAGTCTGAAGCAGACATTCTCTTTCCAAGAAAGTACTTTTTAATTATTTGAAACTAATTAGCTTCTCAATAATTGGAACTGAAACAAAGTTCAGACACTCATAATTTTGACTTCTTAGAATCATAAAAGATTGATTTCAAGAAGGATGCTGTACTCTTGAAGTTGGGGATTTCAGACTATCGAAGCATAACAATGTTCCTACTGTATGATCTACTAACCTTCAACATTTTTCATAAACCAGATAATAGTAAAGTCTTAGAGCCCATACAAAATACCAAAAATCTATCCTAGCTGATATTCAAAACGTAGTAATTTCAAAAATCACATAACATTCTCACACCTATCTTTAGAAATAGCTGCCCCTCCTCCAAAGTAGTCAGTCTAAGACCTGCAAGAAACTGGCAATGTTCCTATGTCAGATCATGTTGGAACAAGCATCATCTATGTGTCAGTCTAGTCTGTGACTAGGTTGGCATTTGGATAACATAAGTATGTCTGTTATAGTGAAAGTCCTGTGGGAGCTACCGAACACACAAGATTTCATGCGAAAATCTTGTGCTCTCTGACATCATATGTGTAATATCTAAGTATCATACCTGTAACCTCAAAGAGTTATTGTTCGAGCGCTATTATTTATTGGACAGTGTCATTAACTACTGTGACTGTACAGCTATTATATAGTGCACGTTGTTAATTGCATATTTCAGTCACTGTAATCTTATCTGGACAAGAACTAATTCAACTGTTAGTCATTCACAATAGTTGTTAAGTTTCACTGTAGCATAATATACAAAGGAAGAGATATGCGACACTTTACCTGCATAAACTAATCTGTAAAACTGGAACACTATAGTGCAAATGAAGCGGGAGGAGCCACTTTTAAATTAAGCTATTGTGTGGTCTACATTGTTTGGCACTATCCTTTACCAACTCAGTTTCCAGCATGTTATTTCACATAATAAATACTGATACAAACAATTTCTTATTAAATAGGAACCTTGAGCTCACATAAATATTTTGAATAAATGACATTCCAATATGTCACAGATATGCCCGCTTGAGGTGCTGGTGCAAAGGTTTATTGTTTAGGCGCATCATGTAATAGGGGCTTTAATGGTAAGTAGGACACTACTTTAATCTCACATGATATATGATGAGAGATATATAAATTGTTAAATGCCATGTAACTGGTGTCACTTATTAGTTAAACAATGAAAAGTGCAAGATTTTTCTTGTGACTGCAAGAGTAGTTATTTTCTGACTTGTCTATCCCCCCCCCCCCCCCTCCCCGTCACCTATCTACCATATATAATGCCCTTAGCTTTCTGCTCATATTGACACTCACATGATGTTTTGTCAGTAATCTCATCTTGTATATTATCCTATCTTCCACGTTTCAGAGAACAATTTATTTGAAAACTGTGCAGTTCCAAACAATCAGTCTTTCCTTCTCATTCTTTTCAGAAAGTCTCCTCTGATCTGTAGCTCTGGGCAAGTCTTCCATAACTCTCCCCATTTCCTAAATCTCATCAGTCTTATCCTTTCATCCCTCCTACTTCACCTTCAAACTTTCTGCCAGAAGAAGGCACTAGCTCTAGGAGCTTGCCCATTCCCATAATTTTCAAACATATTTTCTCCTGCTACCACTGGGTGAGCAGAGTTTTTTTATCTATCCAATTACAAATATTTATTAATATATATTACCTCAAGCGCTGTCAAATTTTTGGCGTGAACAAGCAATGATCTCAGTGTAGCTGTTGATCCAATGCGAACGCGGCACGTTTTCAATTCAGGAAGCATACTGCCAAAGCGCCCAAACCAGTCACCTTCTAACTTTGCTCCTAATTCTTCCAAAGCGGGACAATTTTCAGCAAGCATAACAAGACTAATTGGATGATTCTGGAAAAGAAAATAGACATATGCACTATAAATTGCAGATCTTAAAAAGCATGAAATAAAATTTGAAAACTAATCAAACAGTATACTGAAGTCTATTATTTTATTTCTTTTACACTGAAGATACATGAAATAAAAACTTAAACACTTAAACATAACTGCCATGCCTTCATAAATTTAAATTGCCACAATACCTGATCATACTCATTCATTTAGTGTGGTGCAGAAAAGAGTGAGATCTTCAGGAACAAAAAACTTTGACCATTCACCCAGTGAATGAAGAATTTAATGGATAACAATATTAACACCTTGCTCAGCATTTTAAACATGAGGAAGGTCACTACTTGCTGGGTTCTGTGACAGCTCACATCCATTAAAAGAACTCACCACATGTAGCAGCTGTGTCTGGCACCTCCAGATGACTTTTAGACGTTCGATCACCACTGACCAGTGCTGGCTCTATTGCTATGATCATGAGACAATGGAGCAGAGCAAGCAATGGAATCATGTGGCTCTACCATTGCTGAAAAATGAGAAAATCCAACTGCTTTGGGGCAAGGTGATGCTAATGATTTTTTGGACATGGCACTGGCAGATTATGCTCAAAAGGGGTAATATGTCATGAAATCATACTACCAGCTCTTCCTGATGGAGTTATAAGAGGCTGCCAAGACGAAATGTGGGAATCTGTCTAAGGGAATATTTTTTCCCCACATACTGCTTCAGCATCATCTACACATGACACAGTCACAGCTGCAACTTCTTTGGGCTGTAAAATTATATCTCATCCACTTGTGTTTTGCAAATGTGGCAGGTAGTGACTTCGTCCTCTTTTCTAGGATGAAGAAACCATTGAGTAGCAAGCATTTCCAGAATGAGGACGAGGTGATTTTTGAGGTGTAACATTTCCTGAACAACCAAAATGCACATAAATCCACCATTTGGACAAATGTCTTGCATTAATGGATGAATATGTAGAGAAGGATTTAGACTGGCAGCTTGTTCTTTTCAAGGTGATAACTTAAGACTTCTACATGTGAACCAAGGGCGGCCATACAACAGTTTGGAGGGGGGAGGCTTGATGTGGCAGTATGGAATATTTTTAATGTTTTAGAAGAAGAATGGTGACATGTAAGTAGTCATAAAGAAGTTCTAGTTCTAACCCTGTTAAAAACCTGTATAATAACGACTTTTAAATTTTTTTCCTTCTTTCCCTAGAGTGGGTGGGGGGGAGGGGGGGGGGGGGGGGGAACAACCCTTGATGTGAACTAAAATACTTTGTTACTTTAGGTGAATGCAGGCACTTTTAACTACTAGTTTCACAAATTTATGTCATCTGATAATAACCTTCATTACTAAAATGTGGTGGTAGTCTAAATAAACAATATGTTAAATAAGTGGTTGTGAATTTAATGGAAGAAATTAGCAGGGAGACAACTGGACTGGTCAGTATTTAACATCAGGTGCTCAACTCCTATAGACAACAACAAACATTTATGAAAAACAATACTTATCTTTAGGAAATGCAAGCAATGAGGAACCCACTTTAAGTGAGGAGAAAATGTGGCAAAGGTGGAGGAGGCTTCAGAGACACTACTGTGTCAGATTCAACTCACAGTTGAAAGAAGGGTTGATAGGAGAGATTTGAAAGGAGGGATTGACAGAGTAAGGGGTAGAGAGGGGTACAGAGGAAAAGAAAACAGCAAGGGTGGGGGTAAACCAACAGGGTAAGTAGGCAAATGTTTGGTAGGTGGGCCAAGGAAGTTCTTCGCTGGATTCCATGAGACAAGAAAAGTACTAGAAAATGGACTGACACAAGGTGGACCAATGACATTAGAAGACATGCAAGAGGAACACAGATGTAGAGGTTAAGATACACCATGTGGGAAAAGTCTACAGGAGGCCCTTATACAGAAGTGGGTGTCAGATGGCTGATGTCAGGAATATAGAGTAAAAGGAAATCTAGGAGAGAAAGGTAAATGAAGACTGACAGTGATGTATGCATGGCTACCCCCTGCACAATTTAACCACTAAACTTCAGTCTATGCTTAGCATGCTAGGTATGGACTCTGTCTCATCTATGAGGTTGATAGTAAATAGACGAGGCAAGACATGGTATAAACTCAAGCCAACAGCAGCTGCCACAGCGTCCAGGGCACCAGCTTCACCACTACGTGGCGTGCGAGTCTCAGCATACAGTGCCATGATTGGTGGACACTATTTTACGTCTGTGCGGTGATAAGCTCAGGTGGTGTATCTTTCTGCAGGTAGCTACATAGGTCCGCCTGCCCAGGAGACCAGACACATCCCAGACTCTGACAGATCAAGAACTGCTTCAAGTCCCACAAGAGGCCATGCCTGCTGCCACCCCCACCACATTGTTTTGTCGTCTTTGCAATAAGCCACATCCGCTGCTGTGACTTGTGCAACCGCTCACGAGGCACTGCTTCACCGTGGTTACCAGAGGCTGCCCGCAGGCCGTTCAGCTGGTAGGACTGTGCCAAACTCACTTCCCTGTTTCTTACGATCTTCTCCAGGATAGACAGTTTTCACTTGTCAAGTTGTGCAAATATTCTCTCCCAGAAGTGTACTTTGTTTAATTACTGTAATAAACAGTTGTGTTGTAAAAGTGTGTTTCATACTCCACAAGAGATTGTAGAATATTGGTGATGAGTCTGTTTCTCACCCATGTTTTCGTGCTTTCACATCTACAGGACTGTGGATGTTCTCTACTCTCCTCATCTGCCACAGAATATTGCTGATGAAGTAAAAGGCTTACTGGTTTGTTCTTCCAGTATATTTTAGTGTATCTTGTTGTGTATTAGTTCAGTTTACTGGAACAGGCATTTCGCTTCTCAAGTCTGAGTGGTTTGGAATCCAGTGATTTTTGATTGTGTACTAGTTTGTTCTGTTAGGGCAGCATCTCCTGCTTCTTGTGCAGTTATAGTCTGTAGACAGTGGTACTCACTGTTTTCTGCTGTTATTACAACAGAAAAAATTTTTCAGCCTAGGCACATTCGTGAATCAAGTTTCTTAGTCGACATCGTCTTTTCTGGATAGTTTTCACGCAGTCCTTTCGTGTGTTGTACGAGTGTAAATTCTCTTAATTGATGCTGTTGGCCCGAGTTGTTTTCAGCATTTCAAGGTTCAAGTTTCAGATCACTAACAGCGTGTTTTAAAAGTTTGAGTGTCATTTTTGTCTTATCGTGTCTGTCCCATCGTCTGAGCTGTCTGTCTCGAGTCATTCGGTTATGGCAGCAGCAAATTCAGAAACTGCTGCTGTGTGTCACTCAGCTCACTCACATTTTGGTTACTGCAGCTGTCTCTCAACATGTGACTCCTACATCTATGTCAACTTTTCACATGTTTGCTGGTCAAATGGAAGACTGGAACATGTACCGTCAACAGTTGGAGTTGCACTTTCTGGCCTGTGGGCATGAAAGGTACAAAACACTGCTCATTTTCTTGCCACTGTGGGTGCATAAATCTCGTTTGTGTTGTCACTTTTTCCCAGGTTCTTGTTGGAGGACAAAGACTATGATTTGTTGATGGAACAGTTAGATGAGTATTTCTGTGATGTCAGTCGCACATCTTTAATTCACTCTAGCCCTCTCTCCTTGTCGGCATCGGTCCTTTTGGCACCAGCCCTGTCAGAGTCAGGCCCGTCAAAGCTGACCCTCCTATTGGCGTCTCTTCTGTTGTGGCCGGCCCTGTTGGTGCTGGCCCTGTTAGCAATGGCCCCAGTATCTTTGCCCCACCTTCCTTCGACTACATTGGCCCTTTTGTCAGTCACAGTGTCGCCAGCCCTGTCCTGTCCCACCCTCCTGTGGTCACCACGTCTGTCTGCGATGATGTCAATCCAGTCTTCAGTCTGACTGCTGCCGGCCTTGTCAGTATGTTCATTGCCGGCCCTGCTGCAGCTTATCCTCTCACCCTCCCTAATGCAGCTGTAGCCATCCCTGGACCTGGTCCAGTCATTCCCAATGGCGCTGCTGCAACTGACTGCACATCTGCTCCAGTGTCAGTTGCTGTTACCGGCCCCGCCACCGATCTCACTTTTGCAGCTGGTGCCACCAATCCTGGAGTGTGCTCTTCTGGGCCCTCGGTTGGGCCTTGTCAGAAGTTTTACTCCAAACCCTGCTATTGCCTGGCCCTTCTCCATCATTGCCTGTGACAGAGGCCAGTTGCTATTCCTCCATGTGGCCACGGCGTGTTTGTTTTGTTGGGATCAAATTTTGGGTTCACTTTGTGGTTTGTTTCCGTATATTCATGGGCTTGTTGCTAAGCTATTATGCAATGTTTGACTTTTTCTATTCTTGTCACAAGTCCTACACCTTATGTTCAGCAGTCTTGTTAACTGTATCTTTAATTCTTGTTCACAAGTTCATGTCATGACTGGAGTTCTTTTTCTTTATAATGTTTTGGTTCTGTTCAATGCTTGTGGACAGCAAGGTTGTGTTAAAATCATTAGCCATATGTAAATCATTTCTCTGGCACTTTTCAACACTGGCTGACTGTAGTGTTTTGTTACAGTCGTTCCCACAGTCAGCACTCCCTAGTGTGCAGTGCTTCTTTGAGTGGTTACACAATCTCTTTTTGAAGGGAGAGGGATGTAGTGTATCCAGGGTTGCCCCACCACACTTCCACCTACTTTTAATGGATAGGAGTGGCCCCTGCATCACCTTTAGGATTGTTTGTAAATAGACGAGGCAAGACTGTGTGTATGCCACTACATGGCGTGTGAGTCACGGCACACAGTGCTGCAATCGGTGTGCACTATTTTATGTCCATGTGATCATGGTCTTACGTGATACCGCGCCGTACCCTTCCACAGCTGGCTATGTGGGTCTACACCCATAGGAGGCCAGACACATTCCAGACTGACGAATCAAGAACCACTGCAAGTCTCTGCAGCGGATCCTGCCTGCCGTGACTGCTGCCACTCCTGCCACCTCACTGTGCCATCTTTGCTGGACTTCCAACAGCCACTCACAAGGCACTGCTTTGTCACAGATACCAGTGACTGCCTACGAGCTCCTTGTCTTGTAGGACCGTGCCGAACTCTCTTACCTGCTTCTCAATAGCAGTTATCAAGTTGTGAGGATATTTTCTATCAGCAGTGCACTTTGTTTCATCACTCCTCAGCAGATTACAGAACGCTAACATACTTTCACAATACAACTGTTCATTACAGTAACTAAACAAACACCTATGGAAGAAGAACGAGTCAACAAAGGTTGGGTCTGCGAGGATACTGGGGAGAAATGATACATTACAAAATGTGATCTAATCTCAGGAGTTCAGGAAAAGTGGAACAGGGTGGAAGGGAAGAAATGGCCCTTATTTTGCAGCAAGCACTCAGGGTCGACGGCTCACACTGTGTCAGTTTCATGGTGGCTATTACTATATTTATTCTATCATTTTACATTATGCTTACAAACACCTAACCGAATCTAATTAGAGTTAACAGGTCTGTCCTAATTTACATTGTAACTAATATAATCAGTATTACGTTGGTTGCTGTTGAACCAACAACATGTCAAAATATGTATTATATTCATCTTCAAGACTTTTTTTTATAGCTTTTATATAAAAAAACACACATAAGGAATATGACCTGAAGAAAATATTTACTACTTCAGAGAAATAAAATATTACGAGTAAGCAACCAAATTAACTCCTTATACAGAACATGAAAAAAATATACCTGATCTACTAGCACCAGTTTTTTAAGTGTGCTGCCTGCCTGCACAAGATATTCTTCCAAAGAATAAGAAAAGTCCACAAAGTCAAAATCAACTGTGAGTGATGTCAGATTTTTGAATGCTGTCAGGCTGCACAGCCAGGACCCCCTCGTATACAGGCTGCTGAGCTGAGGCACTGAGCGGCAGAGCAAGGCGGCCTTCTCTGGGGGCATGCTGGTGTCCCACAGGTCTGTCAGGGACAAGACAAGGGTTCGCTCCAATGCTAGGTTCACTATTGCGTCACCCACATTCCTGAAACGTAACCAACCAATTAAGTGAATTACATAGCTACATAAAAAAGAACTAACACATTAGCTGGAAAACAATTCTGTCTCGTAATTTTACAGCTTTCTCAAGTTAATTTTTCTTCAAGATGTTGTTATCTAAACAGAACATTTTGCTGGTGTGTATGTTGATTCTTCGATCACAGAAGAAATTCTTTGCAGAATTCGTAGGGTAATATGGCGAATATTACCGACGTTAGTTACTACTATAGAAATACATAAAACCTCTCATTATCTCTCTAATTTTTTGTTGCTCTTGTCTTTCCCTTACACTTCACTTTATCATTTGTGAATTTATGTGGGTATTAGTTTATTGATTTGCCCACAGCTGCTTCACACATTTCCCAGTCATCCTTCTAATACGCTTTCACCTACCACTTTCCTTTCTGTTCCTCTCTATTATAGTAGTCTTCTCCTATTACAACAACCGAAAGAACCAACTTACCAAATCTCAATTTCTTCCCTCCTACTAAATTGCCAGAATCAGTTACTTATAACAATAGCTACCCAAGAGTTTCAAATCAAGCTTAATCCGAACTGTCCATTTGGAACCTTAAATTTGAAGAAATAAATGCCTGTATTCAATATATATTTTATCAATAGTTACTTCATCTGTAATTGAACAAATGATTTATTATGCAGGGTACAACAACTGACATACGAAATCTTTGCAAGAAATTGTAATAAAATAATTGTTGAAACACCTAGGATACCTTAATGCCTCTTTAAGTCCACCTGCTGATGATTTTCGTGTTGCCTATGACTTTCATGCCAACACACTATCTAAAATTTGGAACATGCATATAGTAACTGCAACTATCAGCAACATAGCGTTTGGTTTCACCTCAGCTGTTGTTCCATTACCAAGTATTTATTGCATTTCGAATGACTGGCCAATTTTGGCCCCACAGGCCATTCTTGAATGCTATCTACGAAAGAACAGATTACAAATATAGATCATTTATGTTCGGCTTAGTTTGCCTGAAAATTCGTACTTCCAGGTATCAACAACATGCTGAAACATATCTGACTATAAGCAATGGACACAGTAGTACCAGAAGTGAGAGCATACCTGTGCACATTTATACAAAATTGAGCTTAAAATATACAGTATTTTGTACCATTTGTTATAAATTTTCTTTTTTGAAATAAAGGTTCAATTTGTTTCCCACATTTTTATTACGTTTTTTTTAATGTTAGTTGTAATTTTCTGGGAAGTCAAAGCGTTGGTACAGTCCCACAAATGTTGTCCTGCATACTCTGGTATCAGATATAAACATTTTAGTGTCTCTCTTCCAGTGGTAAAAGGGACCTCAGTCATATCACCTTCACTGTATATTTACCAAACACACTTGTTCCCTACAATCAAATCAGTTAGCTGCTCATATCCTGGTTCAGGGGTCACTGCTGTTAAACCATTCACGGATATTTTCATCCTCATGTTTTCAGAACCAAACATTTGTATTCTAGATGAAAATATTCATTCTAATTATTAAAAGAATACTTCACACTTTTGTTTTCAAAATTCGGCTGAACTGTGAACAAATAATTCGCAAGCCAGATAATCTGTGCCAGGATAATGAGGAATTTACTGTAGTGCTCAATTTGTTTAGCAACTACACGAACACAACTGACTATTTACAATTTCAATATATTCGATCTGCTCAATAGCTAAGGGACTTGGTAGTATTATAGTTAATTAAGACTCACATAGATAAAAAAAATAAATTAAAAACAACGTATCCGGCATCCTAACCATCATACTACCACTCTCGACAACATTTAAACATAGTCAATAGCAGGAAGTATCTAAAAAGTTAATTTGTCATCACTTACTATTTTCGATATACCAAGAATTAGATATCTGAGCAAGACTGTTGATACTGGATACACATTTACCTGTAATAAATAAAACCACCCAATGATTTGAGGTTTGGAATGAACAAGACAAGCATGATAACCCCAACTTCTGAAGTATTTGTATCCTGTATGCGAACTTCATGCAAAGTTCTGCAACACGTATTTAGCTCCGATGGCTGGATACGGAAGAAAACATCCACATACGTTTCATTCCCATCAGCGTAGCCATCAGATATGTCACTATATAGTTCTGGTTCCTGGAAACCATCACATACTGGTGTTACGTTACTACCTACAGAAATGAGAATGTGAGCACAAAAAACATTTCTGTTCATTTCATATACCTTAAAACACAGCTGCCTTATGCCACCATCATCGACGAGCCAGGAGGACGTAGCATCGAGATAATTGAGAGTTGGGCAGTTACGGCCCAGCAATCTGAGAATCTCATTGTCACACACCGATCTAAGTATGAGTGTATGCAAATTCTGAGCCAAACCATTGCGAAGTACTCGATGGAATGACTTATTTGCAGCAGAAACTGTTTCCAAGTCACCCCCCTGCCGAGGGTCCAGGCGTACCTGGAATATAGAAGTCTCATTTTCTACTTTCTGTTTTAGTGTTATTCATGATTATAACCTGAAACACTAAAATTTTTCTTCAATTATGTAAATAACTTAGAAGTACAGATAACAATACACGAAATAGTAGAGGTGCTGAGTTGTTAACAAGTACACAAACAGGACTGAAAACTTTCCAGCATTCAAATGTGCATTCACCCACTCAAATCCACTCTTCTATGCATTGCATAAACTCATCAACGTTGGTGCCTGTATGTCACGTTCCAATCCCACCACCTGCTACCTCTCTCTTCCGCATTCCTGTATCATGCACCTGCTTTCTCCCTCAGAGCTATCAGCCACTTTAATTCAACCCTCCATGCCACCTGACACAATCCCTCAAGCCAGTGAAGCTTCATAAATGAAGTCCTGACACTGGATATTCAATTATTCAACTGGCACAATGTAGCCGTGTGTGTAAAAAGGAAAAGGGGGGGGGGGTGACCTTTAGCTTGAAAAGGAAGTGATTGAAGGCTAGCAAGTTTTCAGTCTCTTTTTTTTTTTTGGCAAGTACTATGTGTCTACTATTTGGTGAATACTTACTTTTGCTCCTAAATTATTTACAGTCTACCACAACTTTCCATGACCATATTTTTATTTCGGTGATGAGCATCAGTACTAGGTATGTGATGACAAATTGCAATACCTTGTGTCAATAAAGATTTACATTTTAAATCAAAATTAAATAAGAAGAGCTCTGCAGTATGAATGTGAGCAGACTCAAGGAAATAGAAGAAATACTATACAGTGATTGAACTATTTCCACTTTTAAACAGGAACTTGAAGAAGAGTCATCATTTTAAATATTAGTAAGTATAAGGAAACATGTCAGGTCCTCTTTGACAATGTTCTGATACAATAATCGTAATTCCGATTTGCACAGCGATGCAATTTCTATGGCATATTTTTGCACTCTTACTTGAACCATGCTTAAGATAGTTTTCTAATGATTTCTCTGCTACTTATATCACCCTGTCATAAAATGCTGAATATAATATTTTTGCATCAGCTTTACTGGTCACTCTCCATTTAGTCCTTTAATTTTTTCCACCTCTCAAAGGCTGTGGCCATCATTTTCAAAGGAAAATTTTATTTGTGGGACCATAGAAATTCCACAGCTATGGTGTTTTTATTTTATTTCTTTTATAGTAACACAAACATACATATTGATGATCACAGACCCAGAAAATAATGCACTGAGCTTACAATGTTCCTCCATATATGGCAGTTTTGCACACTTTGGATCTAGTTCTAATGAACACCTGACTGCTGAAGGACCTTCTGCAGTTCACCTTCCCATTGTTTTCTTGGTCTTCCAATTGGACGGGTACCGTCAGAATTATTCGGAGCTTCTCTAGATACTTCTATCATTTCAGTCTTCTCCGCATTAGTCCACAGTCCAATTTTACTGTCAGTCTTTCCTAAGTTCCCAACAGTTCCTGATATTTCTTTCTTTGACTCTGTTGTGGCTAGAAAGTTGTCTGTATACCTCAATAACATTGTTCTTCCATTTAATATCATCCCTTTGCTTTCTATTTTCATCTCCCCAAGTAGTTTCTCTAAGACCATATTAAAAAGCAATGGTGAAATGATATCACCTTGTCTTACACCTGTTCTGATGCTGAATTCCTTGGACAGCTCCCCTAGTGTTTCACCACGGCTTTTGTCTCCCCTGTACATACCTTCAACACGCTAATTAACTCCCTTGGTATGCCAAGTGCCCTCTGGATGATGTACATATTTAATCTGTGTATATATTCATAAGCCTTTGAGAAATCTACAAACTTTACCAGACACTAATGGCTGAATTCCCAGCACTTCACCTACATTTGTCTGGTGGTGACCCACGACTGAGCTTATTTACATTTCACTTGCCGTATTCTTCCTTAATGTGGTGTTTGTGGTACAGGTAGAAGCTGCAGAATAGTGCTACACAGAAAACTTAGAATATTGTCTGCTTGTATAACAAATATATGCTAAAACATTTAAAAATATTCAGAACAGAAAGTACAAACTGCAATTCTACATTAACCTTGTGAAGAAAAACACAATGGTATATTGACTAACCTTTACTGTCAACTCATGTAGGCCTGTTGCCCCACATTGATCTAAGCGAGTAAAAAGACCAGCACACTGCTCTGCTCTTAACCATGCATGATCATCACCTCTCGAATGATCGAGTCGTCTTGTAGTATGATCCAAAAATACACTCAGTAAGTCCATAAGAGTGTAAGCATCATTTCTGCATCAAAAAAGAAACAAGGAAAAATCTTAGCATAAAATGCATAATTTATGTTGAATGGATCTTAACTCATTTTAAGAATTTATGGATGCAAACTTTTCTGCATTTGCTTCCTCTGGCTTTTCACACTTCAAACATGAAGAATGAATTATTACAAGATTCTCTTTAACTGTTGATTTGTTACACGTGAGACTTCTTTGCGTTTTCTTTTTTGTGCCTTCATGCAAAACTTTTTACTGTTTGCTCAAATGCCTTTTTTCAGTATTTTCTCTTTTGGCCTATCTCAATATAATCTTCAATTTCTGAGATGCTGAACTTTGTGTTTAATTTTTTATATATTCTTAAATAAAGTCTCATAATTTTCACTTCAATCCATCAGTTTAATACACTGGAGAGGATCAGCTTGGATTTTGGAGAAATATGGGAACACATGAGGCAATATGAACTCTACGATGGGTCATTCCATGTCAAATCATCCAGAAATTTTAGCAAATGACACCCATCATCAAGCAAAACCTTGAAATTTTGGGTAGTGGAAGTTTACCTAGATGTATTCACATTTCCAAAATGTAAATGTTGCAAGTCAATTACTTTTTCACTTATGATAAAACGAAGTTTTATAGATTCAGGCTTTCATAGACGAGCTCCTGTACAATTTAAAACTGCAATAGTTCCTACAGTTTTTGCAGTGGAAGCTTGATTTTTTTAAGTTAAAGAGAGAGGTTTATGTTTTTATAGTCATGCTTCTTGTAGTGAATATCCACCATCTACATTTCAGAAAAAATTGTAAATAATTTCTTTTAAACAATATCCATCCATGGATATTATAATTTTTTTTAAGGTATTGCCCCCTCATAGCTACCTTCGAAAAATTTACAGTATTATTAGCAATATTCCATTATGTCACACAAAAAGAGTAAGTTTGTACAAATAATGGGAAGTGTGAATAACAATGTTACTGTAAAAGAACTACTGAAGTTGCTAATTCATGACTACCTCGTCACCACTAAATTGCTGAAGTTGGCTACACTGGATTTAGCTAGGAACAAATCATATCTGAGATCACTGTTTTATTGCCACTATGTGTATTGCATCATCCAGTTGCTTTGTTTTGAGCCATGTGTTCAATGAGCATGCAGTTCTGAGCTCTTGTAACCAAGTTGTACCCCGAGTCAATTATTGGTTAAAAATTCAATTGTTGCAGTTTTTAACTACTCATTCCAAAACAAAATTTAGTGCCCCAATGTTACACTAATAACGTGAAATACTTTTGTAATGAAACAATGGGATGAGAATGATTTTCATTATTTAATTACTTTTTAGATTACACCAATCATCTTTCGAAATTATTTACAACAAATATTGGTTTTAAGACGGAAGCAGTATGGAAAGTAAAAGTAGGCAGTGTTTTCTTGGAAAGTATCTGCAAGATTTATGTGATAATGCCCTGACTTGTGTGAATGAACTGATCAGTGAAGAACAAGAACTTTTATTATGGCGAAGCAATAGTCATCCATACTGTGATTTAAGTGTTTCATGTGTATGTGTTAAACACAGAGACAGGTACCTGTGCAGATTCTCTCTGCATAAGAAAATTTGCTGAGATCCCTTCAGGCACCATAAATGATCTGTTTCATCTGGATTGCATGAAATTAGTTTAGAAAAGGCAAAGACATTCAAAATAAGAGGCTTTAGTGTTATTCCCGGGGAGAAAATTGTGCCCAACCTGTATCAAACTTACTAATGAAAAACACAAAAGTGACAACTCATCACCAGGCTATATAAATGACAGTAATGTGAAGGTGCGAACTCCTGAAAAATCTGTGCTGAATGCCAGCTTAACTAGCTTAGGAGTATCTCCTACAAAGCAGCATTCAGTTGCTCAACATAGCTGGTATGCAGCACCCAAACGAAAATTGAATCAGCAGCTGGGGCTCTGAAAACTAAAATTTCGTATATATATCAAGTTAAGCTGGCTGCTGATCCAAGCACTATCCCTGACAGTGATTTAACAAAACTGGAAGAAAAGGCGGCAAAACATCATTATGAACTCATGGACAAAATCAAATAGAAAATTGAATATGCAAATAATCAGGAAAAAATTCAGTTACTTACTCTTGTGCCGCCAACTTGGTCTCGATAGAAAGTCAGTTCCAAATTTCAGGTTTCTAAATATTTGGTACGATGAGCAAGAGCTCCTTAAACGGAGAATGGTATTTTATCAATGGCTGAGCAGAAAAGACAAAAGACATTGCCACACGATACAGAGCAAAAAGTGATGAGTTTTTATTTAGATGACGAAAACACAAGACTAACGACTGGGAAAAAAGACAAAGTGAGCATGAGCAAAAATACCTATGAACAAAAGCATCTTGTTTAAAGCAATTTAACTGAACTGTTTTCTCTCTATAAAAAAAGTATCCTGAAGACAAAGTAGATTCTCAAAATTTGCCACCAAAACGTTAAACTACTTTTAAATTCCATTTCTATTAAAGAAACATACCAATATCTAATTAAAATAATAACTTGTGATATTAATAACCTAGCCTGTATGCTTACTCTGTGTCAAAAATGCCCCACCAGTTCATTGCTTCAAACCCACTTAGAAAATGAAATAGAAGATATGATCCTGATGAGATAGTTCAGTAAAGTCAATGGGTATCAACTGATAGAATGACTTTCAGTATTCAAATCACTTCTCTATCAGAATTCTGTGACACCCTAATTAAGAAAATTGAAAAACTTACTTCACACTCATTTCTCGATCACGCTCAAGGGCGCTCAGCTACTGAGGTCATTAGCGCCCTGTCACAATTGTAAGAGCACATAGAATCTAGTAAGACTCAAGGGAGGAACACCAGAAAGTTCTTACAAAGATGCAGATAAAATAAGTGAAAGAGTTAGATGTCTTTGGACAAGCCAGTCAAAGTAATAGAATGAAGAACACGAGCAGCTGCTCGAGCGTCATCAGCTAAAATATCCTGTAAAGTAGTTGGCAGAGACAGGACAACATGAGATTGACTAAAACGGGGACACGGCAATAAAACATGGCGGACTGTCAATTCATGGCCACAAGGGCACTGTGGGGCTGGGTCACCGTAGAGCAGGTAGCGGTGGCTAAACCGGTAATGCCCAATCCGCTACCTGATCAGAAGGACCTCTTCTCGCCGAGATGGGCGGGAGGAGGTTGTCCAAGCAGTTGGGAACGGTTTTACGGCCCGGATCTTGTTTCCTTGAAGTGATGACCAAGTATCCCACCACAATGACACAAGCCTCTTACAAACAACCCCACTAATGTCAGATGACGAGACACAATGGAAGGTTGGCCGAGGCAGGAGGACTGCAGCCTTGGCTGCAGCATCAGCAGCCTCATTCCCAGGCACTCCTACATGACCGGGAACCCACAGAAAGCTGACAGGAGAGCGATCATCAGCAAAAGAATGGAGGGACTGCTGGATCCGTTGCACCAAGGGATGGACCGGATATGGAGCTCCAAGGCTCTGAAGAGCACTGAGTGAATCAGAGCAGAGTACATACAATGAATGGCGGTGGCAGCGGGCATACTGAATGGCCTGATGGAGAGCAAAAAGCTCGGCCGTAAAGCTGGAACACTGGTCGAGGAGCCGGTATTTAAAGGTGACGGCCCCGACGACAAAGGCACAGCCGACACCATTGTCAGTTTTGGAGCCATCAGTGTAAATAAAGGTGTGACTGGCAAGTCACGCACAAAGTTTGACAAACCATGAGCAATACACTGCAGCCGGAGTACCCTCCTTCGGGAGCGAGCTGAGGTTGAGATGAATATGAACTGGAGCCTGGAGCCAAGGTGGTGTCGGGCTCTCACCCTCTCTGAAGGTGGTAGGGAGGGCAAAATCCAATTGTCGAAGCAGGCGACGAAAGCGGACTCCAGGGGGCAGCAGGGCAGACACGTACAACCCATGTGGTCGGGCATTGAAAACAGCTGGCAGGCATACCGACACAGCAGTAAGCCGCACCGGTAGGTCAATGGTAATTCGGCAGCTTCTGCATAAAGACTCTCGACGGGACTAGTGTAGGATGCTCCGGTCGCAAGACGTAACCCCCTATGGTGGATGGAGTTGAGACGGCGTAAGAGGGATGGCCGAGCAGACGAGGCTCCCATAATCCAGCTTTGATCGGACTATGGACCGATACAAGCGAAGCAGGACAGTGCGATCCACTCCCCAAGATGAACCACTAAGAACTCTGAGGACATTAAGGGAACGTGTACAATGAGCAGCCAAATAAGAGACGTGCGGAGACCAACAAAGTTTCCTGTCCAGTGTGAGCCCTAGAAACTTTGTTGTTTCCACGAATGGGAGAACAACGGGGCCGAGATGTAAGGATGGCGGAAGGAACGCTTTATATCACCAAAAGTTGATGCAAACCGTCTTCTCTTCAGAGAACCGGAAGCCATTAGCCACACTCCATGAGTATAGGCTGTCAAGACAACACTGAAGGGAGCGCTCCAGGAGGCATGTTCTCTGGGCACTGCAGTAGATCGCGAAGTCATCGACAAAAAGAGAGCCTGAGACATTAGATGGAATGCAATCCATAATTGGATTGATCGCTATGGCAAAAAGGGCTACGCTCAAGACGGAGCTCTGTGGCACTCCATTCTCCTGGAGGAAGACGTCGGACAATACGGAACCCACACGTACCCTAAACTTTCGATATGTTAAAAAGGAATCAATAAAAAGGGGCAGGCGACCGCGTAGACCCCACCTGTGCATAGTGCGGAGGACACCTCCTCTCCAACAGGTATCATAAGCCTTCTCCAAATCGAAGAACACCGCTTGGCGCTTTCGCAAAAAGTTGGTCATGATGAATGTCGACAAGGTCACAAGGTGGTCAACAGCGGAGCGGCGGCGACGAAAGCAGCATTGAACATTGGTAAGTAGCCGTCGAGATTCAAGAATCCAAACTAACCGAGCGTTAACTATGCGCTCCATCACCTTACAGACACAGCTTGTAAGAGAAATGGGGCGGTAACTAGAAGGAAGGTGTCTATCCTTCCTGGGTTTGGGTATAGGAACAACGACGGCGTCACGCCAACGCACGAGGACTTGACCTTCGGTCCAGACGCGATTGTAGGTACGAAGCAGAAAGTTTTTGCCTGCGGAGAAAGGTGTGTCAGCATCTGAACGTGAATGGCATCCGGCCCCGGAGCAGAGGACCGGGACAGTGCAAGTGCACGTTCGAGTTCCCGCATAGTAAAGGGGGCATTATAATTTTCCAGATTCAGCGAGTGGAAGGAAGGTCGCCGAGCCTCTTCTGCCTCTTTCCTGGGAAGGAAGGCAGAGTGGTAATGGGCGGAGCTTGAAACCTCCGCGAAAAAGCAGCTGAAGGCGTTGGAGACATCCACAGGATCAACAAGTACCTCATTACCTGAAGTCAGGCCAGGTACCGAGGAGTGGGCCTTAATGCCCGACAGCCGGCGCAGGCCACCCCAGACGACAGAAGAGGGAGTAAAACTGTTAAAGGAGCTAGTGAAAGAGGCCCAACAAGCTTTTTTGCTGTCTTTGATGACTCTACGGCATTGCGCTCTGAGTCGTTTGTATCCAATACAATTCGCCAACGTAGGATGGCGGCGAAAGATGCACAAAGCACGTCGTCGAGCACGGATAGGGTCTCTACAAGCCTCATTCCACCAGGGGACGGAAACGTGACGTGAAGAAGAGGTAGTACGAGGAATGGAACTTTCGACAGCATTGATGAAAACAGCCGTGAGGTATTCGACCTGACTGACACAACTGAGAAAATCGTGGTACAGAAAGGTCGCCAGGGAGGAGTAAAGTCCCCAGTCAGTTTTCGGTATGTTCCAGCTCGAAGGACGTGGGGATGGGGTGTGGTGCAGGAGACGAATGACACAGGGGAAATGGTCGCTCGAATAGGTGTCAGAAAAAATATACCATTCGAACCGACGGGCAAGAGTGGTAGAACAGATCGAGAGGTCCAAGTGGGAGTAGGTATGAGTAGAGTCCGAGAGGAAAGTCGGGGCGCCAATATTGGGGCAGACAAGATTGAGATGGTTGAAGATATCTGCCAAGAGGGAGCCCCTCTGACAGGATGCAGGACAGCCCCAAAGGGGATGATGGGCATTGAAGTCGCCAAACAATAAAAACGGCGGAGGAAGCTGAACAATCAGGTGCATCATGTCAGCCCGACTAACTGCGGATGACAATGGAGTGTAGACAGTACAAACAGAAAAAGTAAAGGCAGAAAGAGTAATACGGACAGCTATTGCTTGGAGTGGGGTGGTCAATGGGATGGAATGGTAATAGACATCGTCCCCAACGAGCAACATGACCCCACCATGAGCTGGAATACCGTCCACAGGGGTGAGGTCAGACCGCTCCGAGGTATAGTGGGTAAAAGCAATATGGTCAGTTGGGCGCAACTTGGTTTCCTGGAGACCAAGGACGAGCGGACAGTGCAGGCGGAGGAGCAGTTGTAATTCCTCCCGATTAGATTGGATACCTCTTATGTTCCAATGTAACAAAGCCATCGCTAGTCAGAAAAAAAGGGGGAACGAAACGGGTGAAGAGCTGGTCACCTCAACGGCCGCAGAGGGCTAGGTTTCGAGGGAACAACGCTACAACCGGTGGGAGGCGGATCCTGTTCCATCGAGTCGTCGCGAGCTGTGGCCGCATTCCTGGGTTGCATAGGAGGGGCAGCACCATTCGCCGACGACAGGCCAGCTGAGCACCTGGCAGCAGAGCGTCCCGGCGAAACTGAGGACGGCCGGGAGCAGCGACTCACGGACGGAGCGTCAGACGAAACGTGCCGGGGTGGAGAGGGGGATAAAGACTTCTTCTTGGAGGCCTTCTTGGAAGTCCAATGAGGCACGGGGATAGTGGGCTGGACCCGAAGAAGGTCCTCACGCGCGGTGTCCGGAACATTTCCCCGATGGACGCCTGAAAAGAGGATCGCTTCTCAGGCCGCGGAGGGGGGGGGGGGGGGGAGGGGGAGGAGGAAGGGGTGGAGGAGGGGGGGGAGGAGGAGGAGGAGGAGGAGGAGGAGGAGGAGGAGGAAGGGTGGCCCCTGGGGCAGAGGGGGCAAGGGCCGCGAGGGAGGATGATTTGGAAGGGGGACAGGATAGGGGTGAGGATACTATGGAAGGAGTGGACACGACTGAGGCAAACGAAGTTGTCAATGTCACGGGATGGAGGCGGTCATACTTCTTCCTGGCCTCAGAATAAGAGAGACGGTCCAAGGTTTTTAATTCTTGAATCTTCTTCTCCTTCTGATACGCAGGGCAGTCTAAAGATCTAGGCGAGTGGAGGCCAGGACAATTGACGCACCGAGGTGGTGGGGTGCATGTATGTTCCTCACGAAGAGCACGTCCACAATCGCCACAAAGGGGCTCAGCCTCACACCGTGACGACATGTGCCTGAAGCGCAAACACCGAAAGCAGCGCATAGGAGGCGGGACGTAAGGTCACACGTCGCACCGGTAGCACATCATCTTTACCTTCTCCGGGAGAACGTCTCCCTCAAAGGCGAGGATAAAGGCCCCGGTGTCGATGCGACGGTGTTTGGGGCCGCGCTGGACTCGCTGGACGAATTGCTCGCCTCGGCACTGCAGGTTGGCCCTGAGCTCCTCATCAGATTGCAGCAGGAAGTCCTGATGAAAAATAACCCCCTGTGTCCTATTCAGTGCCAGATGCGGGACAATGGACACTGGGATGTCCCCTAGTCGGTTGCACACCTGGAGCGCCGCCGACTGTGTGGCGGAGGTGGTCTTTATAAGAACGGACCCCGAACGCATTTTACTGAGAGCCTCGATTTCCCCGAAGATGTCCTCGATGTGCTGGACAAAGAACATGGGCTTGGAGGTGGCGAACGTCCCCCCCTTGATCCAAGAACAGCCTAAATAGCGGGGGAAGTACTTCGCCCCAAGCCGGCGGGCCTGTCCTTCCTCCCAGGGAGTGGCCAAGGGGGAAAGGCCAGGAGAACCAGAACCAGAGACAGTACCTTTCTTTTTAAAAGACTCGGCCGCAGATTGACCTGATACATGTTGACATTTCATCTGTGAAACGTCCGCCCCAATACCACCCACTCCGACCAGGGGCTCTTCCCACGGGCGCCACGCAGCTTCAGCAAGGGCCACCTGGCGGGATGACCGTTGCTGGGAGTCCTGATGACCCAAAGAGACGGGCATCTACTCCTTGGCTGACGTGGGGAGGGTGCAGCTCGGGTATTGGCAGTACGATCCCTGTGTTGTCAGGGGGCTACAACCTAGAGGGTACATGACGACCCCACCACAACGGGCTAGCTACCGTGGTGGATTTCGGGTGCCATGGAAAGTCCATCATTATCGTAGGTGCAGATGGGAACGCACTATGGGCATAACTTGTGCAACCCATCAGGCGTTTAGGCCCAATTTGAGGAATAGTGGGTGCGGTTACAACCCCGTTACAATGCTGAGTGCCAAGGTCTTAGTGCACTGAGGACCAGTGATACACCACATAAGGCGTTCTTCCCCAAAAGATTCGTACTTCTGTAGAATTTTGAAAAATGGAGGTCAAACCCCAAGGGGGACCATCACATGGAAGGCCGAAATGGTTGAAACTCCTTTTAGTCGCCTCTTACGACAGGCAGGAATACCTCAGCCTATTCTTACCCCGGACCCGCAGGGGGGTTTGCTAGTTGGGAGATCATATGAATGGATTGGAGAGAATACTGAGAAGAAGTTATAACATAAATATTAACAAAAGTAACACAAAACAGATAATGGAATTTAGTCAAATCAAACCAAATCAAGTGATTCACAAGGGATTAGATTAGGAAATTAAATGCTAAAAGTAGCAGACGAACTTTGCTGTTTTGGCAGCAGAATAACTGTTGATGGCAGTAGTAAGTCAGACTGGCAATACCAAGAGGCACTTTTGGGAAGTCTTTCCTGAACTTCAGTCTTGTACAGAAGTGAAACATTACAGATGAGAAGAGATAAGAAGTTTTTTTTTTCTCAAAACTACTCACTAAGCAGCAGCAGAACACAAATAAAAGTAGGTTATAATTAGGCAAGCTTTTGAAGACAACGGATCCTTCTTGAGGTAGAATAGTTGGTTGGTTGGTTTAAGGGGACCACACCGTGGTTCAGGCTGAAAAAAATCTATTTTTGGTTTTCATCATATTTCGATAGATTAGGGTTTTATTTAAGTACTCTGAAAACGACTTTGCCAAAAGAAATTTTTTTCGAGTATTTAAAGAGCATTTTACTACCGTGTGTGTTTATGTGCCACACCTGCTATTCTGCATGTATTTTAGATCTTTATATCCCCTACACTGCAAGTTAGGTTTCTTTTTTTTCCTCTCCCGAGTGTGTTGGCTTATCTTGGAATTCAACGGTCGATTTTCTTTTGTTTCTGCTGTTTGTAAACAACACGCTTTTAAACACACGTTAGTTTTGTTCAAGTGATGTTTGCACTGCTTGTTTACATGTGTTTTGCTGTGTTTATTGGAGATGAATAAACGTAAACACATTTTCAAGAAACGACAATTTAGAGGAAACAGGTTTAGAAAGCTTTCTGTACAAGAGGTTATGTCACCTGGCAACCATGTTTCTAATTGTAATTCTTCAACAAGTGCATCATCAAAGAAGCTCTCACTATTTCAAGATAGTTACAATGAATTTACTGTAATTGACAAGGGGTGCAGTAACATTATTAAAAAAAATTGAGAATATTATCAGATATAATTTCTAAATTTGTACAATGTAGACAAGTGTGGTGAGTCACAGAGTGTGAAAATTTGTGAGACTGCCAGTGGGAGAAAAGGCCTAGCAATTGCTTTAGATTTAATTTGCACTAAATGCTCAGCTGTGATTTCATTTATGAGTTCTTCAAAACCAGATGCAAGTGGCCCTTTTGAAATCAACACTAGATTAGTTTATGCATTATGATCCATTGGCAAGGTCATGGCTGCAGGATCCATTGGCAAGGGCTTGGCTGCAGGGAGAATATTTTGTTCAGTGATGAACTTACATCAACCTTCAAATAAATTTGAAAAACTGACTGCAATATTAGAGAAAGCTGTATGCGAGGTCAGTGAGGAAAGCATGACACTGGCTGCTAGGGAAGCAGTGGAAGAAAATGATGGATGTTCAGATATTGCAGTTGCATTAGATGGAATTTGGCAGAAAAGAGGTCATACTTCTCTGAATGGAGTAGTGACTGCCATGAGTGTAGACACTGCTAAAGGGTTAGATGTGGAGATAATGTCTAAATATTGCAAATGTTGTAAAGTCAATGAACGTAAAGAACACAACTGTGTGCCTAATTTTAGAGGAACAAGTGGTGGTATGGAAGTTCATGGAGTACAACAAATATTTCATCGCTCTGTAGAAACAAGTGGCATACAGTAGACCAAATATTTGGGCGACGGTGAAGGCATACAACAATGGGGTGAACTCTAAGCCACATGGAGATGGCATTATTAACAAAATAGAATGTGTAGGCCATGTTCAAAAACGTTTGGGAACAAGGCTGAGAAAATTTAACTGTTGAAATGAGAGGAAAAAATTTGGAAGATGGAAAATTGTTGACCGGAAAGGGTTGGTTAACTAAAACTGAAATAGAAAACTTGCAGGTATACAATGGGCAGGCAATTAGGAGAAATAAAGAAAATATGGAGGCAATGAAGAGAGGTATTTGGGCCATATCATTCCATAAATCCTCTACTGATGATACCATGTCATGGATTGTGTCCATCAGGAGAAAACTCGTGGTGCAAATATAATAGGGCTCAGGCAACTGGAGAATCTTATTCTCACCGGCATTCTCTTCCTTCTGCTGTTCTTACAGCAATTAAATCTATTTTCAGAGACTTGGCTCATCCTGACCTCCTAAGGAAATGTCTGCATGGACAGACAAAGAACCCAAATGAATGTTTCAACAGCATAATTTAACTGCCTTCCTCAAACTGTATATGTAGGCATGCATACAATGGAACTAAGAGTTCATTATGCTGTTATTACCTTCAATTGTGGCAACATTGGAAAGTGTTGGGAACTGAAAAAGCTGGGAATTAATCCTGGTGAAAATATGATCACTGGGGTGCAACATTGCGATAAAATGAGGATAGCCGATGCAGACAGGTCTGCATCTACTAAGGCCAAGAAAGCAAGTCAAACATATAGGAAGGTGAAAACGAAGCTGGAAGACCTGTTAGAGGCCAAAGAAGGGCCATCATATGAAGCAGGACAATTTTAACAGGGTGAATATGTGGACAAGGAAAAAAATTCCCGGATTTCCCGGTTAAAGATACACTTTCTCCTGGGTGGAAACATTGTTTTTCCCTGTTGATTGACAGTATATTTTCTCTTGGAACTGTATAACTTATCAATCCTTTGAATGATTATGGTTTTATACATGGACGTAGAATTTCCCGGCGCTTTAGAAAACGAAACACCTTTTGGAAAGATGTTTGATGTGCAGTAACATGTACGCTGCATATTTTCGTATTACGAAAGTATAAATTCGAATTCCACCAAACACCGCATGTTACTTTCCAAAGCATTGAAATCTAGATTGTGATGCGTAGTTGTAAGCCAGTCATAGCTCACGTCACGTAATCTCGCCAGCCAATGACAGCGGATATTCAGAGCTTCAGACACGTGGTGTAGTCAGCCAATAGCAACATCACTGTTAAGTAGCGTGAACATATGAACAGGAAAAGTTAATGGTTTAAATTAACTGTTACTACAAGAAAAACAAAGCTTTCACATATAATAATTGTCTTTAAGGCCAATACGCTGCAAGAGAGGCTAAGCTTTCACATATAATGTTGGTCTTTTATGCATGTATTACATTTTGAGATATATCACGCAAATGTGCCAGTAATTTTTTTTAATAATGACATAAAAGTGTGATCTTCTGGGCTATAAATTCTTCTAAGTGGCTCGTCATCAAAGAGCTGATTTTTAAACGAGTCCCAGATTCCCAGTGAAGTAGGCATTGATCTGATATTAAGCTTTTCAATGTGGTTTCAGGATGTAAATTTCCTTGGGTAGCAGTACTTTGTTACTTCATGTCTGGCTCTTTGTTATGGCATAATGCCATATGTGCTAGAAGATGAAAATGTACACTTTAAATGCACAGAACAGTTGAAACTAGCCAATAGTTTGAAATTAAACCCTTTGTTTCAAATATATTGACTGCCTCAGCGGAAAAGATTAACAAAAGAAAATTTCTTCAGCAAACCGATAAAAATAACTTCATTGTTCTGCATGGAAATTAATGCTTGACTGTCAGAAAGGTGGAAATAATATAAAATCTGAAACTAATAACATATTTTAGCCTTCCGTAATTATGTGAATGTATTTTAATTCACATGATAGCTCCCGGCCAAAGAAACCAATTTTGCTTTCATTTGACGCGAGTACAGTAGACAAAGAGGAAACAGCAAAATCACTAAATGTAAACACGGGTCACATGGAGAGTACCGGCTTCCCTATTGTAACTCAGACTACTGCTCTATGTATCAGATCTGTATCTACGATATTTCCGAACCAAACTGAATTTTCAAAACTACGTTCATTTTGTAGCACACATTTTTCTGAAGACTTTTATACATAAAACATACGTGTCCGAGGAACTGTAAGACATGTTATCTGACCTTATGTCTGCCTCTTCAATCGGCATTCTTCTATCGCATGTCACTGTATTTCGGTCTGTGGAATTGAAATGTGTATAGGTTGTACTGGATGCCATCAAACTATATTCAGGACAGCGTAAATTAAAATATCCTATGGTGCCTCTCCTGCTTCTAGTCGGCCGGTTTGACATCCTGCCCCTCTTTTTTCCTTCAGAAAAATTGCACTCTTTATACCCTATTAGCTAACAACTTGCTGTTTTGTGTGACATAAAATTAAGTGTAGGATTCATAAAGCCAGTAAAGAGAAGAGACAAGCAAGACAGTACACATTTCTTCAATCCTTAGCTCCTAGAATACAACATATAGATAGTAGATTAAAGCTGAAGAAACTGCAAAAAAGGTGGGAATTTAAGGAGATGGGACATGGATAAACTAAAAGAACCAGAGGTTGTACAGAGTTTCAGGGAGAGCATAAGGGAACAATTGACAGGAATGGGGGAAAGAAATACAGTAGAAGAAGAATGGGTAGCTTTGAGGGATGAAGTAGTGAAGGCAGCAGAGGATAAAGTAAGTAAAAAGACGAGGGCTGCTAGAAATCCTTGGGTAACAGAAGAAATATTGAATTTAATTGATGAAAGGAGAAAATATAAAAATGCAGTAAATGAAGAAGGCAAAAAGGAATACAAACGTCTCAAAAATGAGATCGACAGGAAGTGCAAAATGGCTAAGCAGGGATGGCTAGAGGACAAATGTAAGGATGTAGAAGCTTATCTCACTAGGGGTAAGATAGATACTGCCTGCAGGAAAATTAAAGAGACCACTTTTGTTGAAAAGAGAACCACTTGTATGAATATCAAGAGCTCAGATGGAAACCCAGTTCTAAGCGAAGAAGGAAAGGCAGAAAGGTGGAAGGAGTATATAGAAGGTTTATACCAGGGCGATGGAAGAGGATGTAGATGAAGACGAAATGGGAGATACAATACTGCGTGAAGAGTTTGACAGAGCACTGAAAGACCTGAGTCGAAACAAGGCCCCCGGAGTAGACAACATTCCATTAGAACTACTGACGGCCTTGGGAGAGCCAGTCATGACAAAACTCTACCAGCTGATGAGCAAGATGTATGAGACAGGCGAAATACCCTCAGACTTCAAGAAGAATATAATAAATCCAATCCCAAAGAAAGCAGGTGCTGAGAGATATGAAAATTACCGAACTATCAGTTTAATAAGTCACAGCTGCAAAATAATAACGCGAATTCTTTACAGACGAATGGAAAAACTGGTAGACGTGGACCTTGGGGAGGATCAGTTAGGATTCCGTAGAAATGTTGGAACACGTGAGGCAATACTGACCTTAAGACTTATCTTAAAGAAAGATTAAGAAAAGACAAACCTACGTTTCTAGCATTTGTAGACTTAGAGAAAGCTTTTGACAATGTTGACTGGAATACTCTTTTTCAAATTCTAAAGGTGGCAGGGGTAAAATACACGGAGCGAAAGGCTATTTACAATTTGTACAGAAACCAGATGGCAGTCATAAGAGTCGAGGGGCATGAAAGGGAAGCAGTGGTTGGGAAAGGAGTGAGACAGGGTTGTAGCCTCTCCCCGATGTTATTCAATCTGTATATTGAGCAAGCAGTAAAGGAAACAAAAGAAAAATTTGGAGTAGGTAATAAAATTCATGGAGAAGAAGTAAAAACTTTGAGGTTGTAATTCTGTCAGAGACGGGAAAGGACTTGGAAGAGCAGTTGAACGGAATGGACAGTGTCTTGAAAGGAGGATATAAGATGAACATCAACAAAAGCAAAACGAGGATAATGGAATGTAGTCAAATTAAATCGGGCGATGCTGAGGGAATTAGATTAGGAAATGAGACACTTAAAGTAGTAAAGGAGTTTTGTTATTTAAGGAGTAAAATAACTGATGATGGTTGAAGTAGAGAGGATATAAAATGTAGACTGGCAATGGCAAGGAAAGCGTTTCTGAAGAAGAGAAATTTGTTAACATCAAGTATAGAATTAAGTGTCAGAAAGTCGTTTCTGAAAGTATTTGTATGGAGTGTAGCCATGTATGGAAGTGAAACATGGACGATAACTAGTTTGGACAAGAAGAGAATAGAAGCTTTCGAAATGTGGTGCTACAGAAGAATACTGAAGATAAGGTGGATAGACCACGTAACTAATGAGGAGGTATTGAATAGGTTTGGGGAGAAGAGAAGTTTGTGGCACAACTTGACTAGAAGAAGGGATCTGTTGGCAGGACATGTTTTGAGGCATCAAGGGATCACAAATTTAGCATTGGAGGGCAGCGTGGAGGGTAAAAATCGTAGAGGGAGACCGAGAGATGAGTACACTAAGCAGATTCAGAAGGATGTAGGTTGCAGTAAGTACTGGGAGATGAAGCAACTTGCACAGGATAGAGTAGCATGGAGAGCTGCATCAAACCAGTCTCAGGACTGAAGACAAGAACAACAATGCCCCATTATATCAGAAACTTTCGTAGATAAATGAATGAAAATTTCAGAGACTCTGCATAACATAAAAAGCCACCTCTGGTACTACATTCATTAATATTCCCCCATTAGGAAGTTCACAAAAACTATTTTCTGCAGAAAAAACTTAATACTTTTTGTTAATAAATTTAAAAAAGTATTTCTTAAAAACTATAAAATGAATAAAATAAATTTAAGTACAGTTGACTATTACCATCATGTAACATACAGTAAAATTATTGAGGTCCTCCATCAAATAGTTTTTCAGAAATGGGTCAAATACTTGCCTAAATTAACATGGGTTAGATAGGCCGGGTGTGGTCCCCTTGAAAGGGGGGGGGGGGGGGGGGGGGCGGAGGGGGTAAGGGACCAAACTGCTTGGTCATTGGTTCCTTGTTCTGAATAAAACAATGCCACAAGGGGGAGAATGAAACAAACGGGATGTATAACACAAAGTGGAAAGAAAGGAAAGACCACAAGAATGAAAGAAAGGTAACAAACACTAAAAGGAACAAAAGAGGACAAGAAAACAACAGAGATGCAAGAAACAGAAGAGAGTAAAACAAGGAAGCAGATAACAGTGGCTGGCTGACCACGAGAATAAAAAGGAGAAGCCAGCCACTCTACAACACATTAAAACCTCAAGCCTAAAAACAGTAGGGCGGAAGACATACAGGGTCAAAGGACATGCGCTAAAACTTAGATCAAATGATAAAACCCATTCTCATGAATAAAATGTAAAACTGAAGCTGCTGTTGAGGCATTGTCACCCGACACCGAAGGTAGGGTACTGGGAAGCTTAAAACTCTGCAACAGAGCGTCTAAAAGTAAGCAGTCCAGCAAGAGGTCGACGACCGTCATTTATGAGCCACAGCGACACCGAGGTGGGTCCTCGTGACGGAGTAGGTAACCATGCGTTAGCCACGTATTGCAAATGTGGAGTCGGTACAGGACAATTGATTCACTGCGAGGGGCCAGCATGGAAGACTTCCACACATTCATAGTCTCCTTAATGACTCACATTTTGTTGTGTTTACTGTTACGCCATTCTGTCCCCCAAAGCCGAAAAACCCTGCGGCATAAGACAGAATGCAGGTCAGTTTCAGAGAATTCGATCTCCATAAGCGGTTTCAGTGGTTTCTGGGTAGCCTATTTGGCCAGCCTGTCGGCAAGTTCATTGCCTGGGATTCTGACGTGAACTGGGGTCCAGACAAACACCACCAAATGACTGGACCATTCCAGGGCATAGACGGACTCCTGGATGGTCAAAACAAAAGGATGACGAGGGGAGCACTGGTCAGTAGCTTGTAGTCTAGCAAAGGAGCCAGTAGACAGAAGAAATGACTACCTAGGGCAAGAAAGGATGTGCTCAAGAGCACGAGATATAGCCACCAGCTCTGCAAAGAATACACTGCAGCCATCGGGCGAGGAATACTGTTCAGTGTGTCCTCCATGGACACATGCGAAGCCAACGTGACCATCAGCCATTGAGCTGTCAGTGTAAACCACTACATGGCCTCGGTACATGTCAAGAATCGACAGGAAATGGCACCAGAGAGCTGCGGGTTAGCTTACTCCTTAGGGCCATGCGAAAGGTCCAGAATAATCTGCAGCCTAGGTGTACACCATGTAGGTGTACGTGAATGGACCTCAAGGAGAGGTGGTAATGGGAAGGACTCCTGTTCAGACAGAAGGGACCGTCCAGATGCGAACCGCAGTCATAAGCCCTGACCTGGGCCACCAATGCGGAAGATGTACCGCTGTGTTTGGGAAAAGGAGGTGGAAATTCAGATGCGCAGGAGAACTATAAACGTGTGCAACGTAACTGGAGAGCAGTTGTGCATGCCTAACCTTCAATGGAGGGACCCCAGCATCCACCAGGACACTGGTCACTAGACTCGTCCGAAAAGTTCTCGTCGCTGGTTGAATGCCACAGTGATGCACTGGGTCAAGTAAATGCAACGCTGAAGGCACCATCAAAACATTAACCACACTCCCATAGTCAAGGTGGGAGTCAACAAGGGCTCTGTAGAGCTGCAGCAGCGTAGAGCGAACTGCACCCCAGTTGGTGTTGCTCAGGCAGCAGAGGGCATTGTGGTGCTGTCAGCACTTCCACTTAACGCTAACGAAGGTGTGTAAGCCAAGTCAATCGGGCATTGAAAACCAGTCCTAAGAATGGATAGGTCTCCACTACAGTGAGTGGATCACCATTAAGGTAAAGTTCTGGTTCTGGATGAATGATACGACACTGACAGAAGTGCATAGCACATGACTTTGCAGCCGAAAACTGGAAACTGCGCCTTGTGGATGGCTCCCTGTAGGTGCCGCTCAGCAACACCAGTACTGATGGAGCAGTACAAAATACAGAAGTTGTCTGCACAAGAAGAAGGTGTGACGGATGGCCATACAGACCATTAATGGCCACTAAAAATAGAGATACACTCAATACAGAGCCCTGCGGGACCCCCATTCTCCTGGATATGGGGGGGGGGGGGGGGGAGACTATGGAGACATCACCTTGGACATGGAAAGTACGAAGCAACAGGAAATTTTGGATAAAAATTGGAGTGGGCCTCGGAGACCCCACTCGTATAATGTGGCAAGGATGTGATGTTGCCAGGTGGTGTCATACGCTTTTCGTAAATCAAAAAAGATGGCAGACTCTGAAGACACATGATTATCATTGGTAGAGCAGCTTACAAAGGCTGTGAGTGAGGGCGATGGGCCAATATCTATCCGTATCAAGTGGGTTTTTGCCAGGTTTGAGCACTTGTGTGATGGTGCTCTCCCGTCATTGCGATGGAAAGATGGCAACGCACCAGATCCAGATGAAGATGATGAGGAGATGTCACTTGTAGTCAGAGAGCGATGTGTAAGCAACTGACTGTGGATCTGACCTGCCCCAAGAGCTGTGTAGGGGCAATGTGCAAGAGCATTGAGGAGATTCCATTCTGTCAATGGGGCTTTATAGGGTTCATAGTGGCATGTAGTGAACAAGAGCACTTACCCTTCCATCCGCCATCTGGGAATGCAAAAGGCTGGGAGGTAATTCTCTGATGCAGAGGCTCGAGCATAGTGCTCAGCAAAGTGCTCGGCAATCTTATTTGTGTCTGTAGATAACATGTCATCAAGGGTAATGCCAGGGACACCTGTTGTGTTCTGGTACCAAAAACCATGACTGATCTTCATCCAGACATGGGAAGGTGACATATGGCACCCACTGGTCGAGACATACCTATCCCAACACTCCTGCTTCCGCCTTTTGATAAGCTGGTGAACGCGGGCATAGAGCCGTTTAAAGGCTATAAGGTGCTCTAGGGAAGGGTCCTGCTTATGTCGCTATAAGGCTCACCAGCATTCTTCAATTGCCTCAGTGACCTCCAGCGATCACCAAGGTACTGACTTTTGCCAGGGGCACCCCAAAGAACCAGGGATCGCATTTTCCGCCTCAGAAATGATTGTTGTTGTTACCTGCTCATCCACAACATTGATGGCACCAAGTGGGAGGGATTCAATGGTGACAGAGGTGAAGGCTTCCCAGTCTGCCTTGTTTGAAGCCCATCTGGGTAGATGTCCGTGGGCATGACGCCGGCGAGTGACAGGAAGATGGGGAAGGGGTCACTACCACACAGATCATCATGTGCCCTCCAGTGGATAGATGGGAGAAGTCCTGAGCTGCAAATGGATAAACCAATGGCCGAGTAACTACCACGAGCCACACTGAAATGTGTGGCGGCCCCAGTATTTAAGAGGCATAGGTCGAACTGAGGCTGTAAAGTTTTGACATCTCTGCATCGGGCAGTAAGCACAGTGCCACCCCACAAGGGGTTACGAGCATTAAAATCTCCCAAAAGTATAAAAGGATTAGGGAGCAGAGCAAACAGAGCAGCCAATGTGTTCAGGGGTACTGTGCCATCTGGAGGGAGATATATGTTGCAGACGGTTATTTCCTGCATCGTCTGTATCATGACAGCCACAGCTTCAAGTGGGATTTGAAGGGGAACAGGCTCACTACATACTGAGTTCAGGACATAGATGCAAACTTCACTTGACACACTATTATATTCTCTATGGTTCTTGTAACATCCCCTGTAGCTGCAAAAGGCAGGGATCCGCATTTCCAGGAACCAGATTTCCTGGAGGGCAATGCAGAAAGCATGTGTAAAGCTTAACAACTGCCGTAGATCACCCAGGGGGTGGAAAAAACTGCCGTGACTCCACTGGAGGATAATGTGATCGTGAGGCTGGAAAGGCATGAAACATTCAACAGGCAGTTTACGCCTCAGGATAACCTGCTGCCACCAACTTATGTTCTGAGCAGTCTATATCCATTGTGTCTGAGGTTCTGATGAGATCTACGTCCTCTGCAGGCGCCAGAATCTCCACCCCACCCTCAGAAGCAGAGCTTGTAGGTAACAGTGGTATGGGTGCCACTGCAATTCCCTTGATCTTGGGGGTCTTCTTTTTGGGTTTCTCTCGCTGCTCCTTGGTTTCTCTGGCTGGGAGGGCTTCACTGATTCAGTCTCAGGGACTGAGGTTTATCGTGCACCCCTACGACCAGCTGCTTTTGGGCACTTCAGCAACTGGCGGGTGTCATCTTTCCCACTAGCAGAAACCTGGGAAGGGAGTGACCCAAGGGACCCCTTTCTAGCGAGAGGGGCCGAAGAAGACTTACACTTCTCCAGCTGAGAAGTGGAGACTTGTGTCCCCGATGGTTGGGGTGGGGGTAGGTGGTGCGAGAACAATAGGGAGGGAAATACCTCCCACCATCAAGGGGGCAGGTGTAGTCTTCTGGCTCCGAGAGCCGACTTGAATTTGTGAAACTGATGCGGCTACAACTGTTCTCGTGGCGGTAGTGTAAGAGGTTGTCATAACCACAGGATGGAGGTGCTCAAATTTCCTCTTAGCTTCTGTGTAGGTCGGTCGCTCCAGGATCTTATATTCCATGATTTTCCTTTCTTGCTATAAAATGGCGAACAAGGGGAATGATGCTCTCTGCAGTTGACACAGATGGGAGGCGGGACACATGGAGTATTGGGATGCAAAGGATGCCTACAATCTTAACATGTGATGCTGGATGTACAGTGGGACGACACATGGCTGAACTTCCAGCACTTAAAGTACCACATCGGGGAAGGGATATATGGTTTGACATCACAGCAGTAGGCCACAACTCAACCTTCTTGGGCGATGTGTCACCCTCGAAGGCCAAGATGAAGGCACTGGTGACAACCCGATTATCCTTCGGACCCCTATGGATGCGCCGGATGAAATTAACACCTCAGCAGTACATTGGCGTGCATCTCGTTGTCAGACTGCAAAAGAAGGTCCCTGTGGAATATAATATCCTGGACCATATTTAATCTCTTATGCAGTGTGATGGTAATGGAAATATCCCCTAACATGTCACAAGTGACTAATGCCCGTGGCTGGGCACAGGATGCCATTTTTATCAAGACTGACCCTGACCCCATTTTTGACGAGCCACCCACCTCCCAAAACTTATCCTCTAAATGCTCAACAAAAAACTAAGGCTACATTCAAACAAAGGAGTCCCTATCAGTTCTCTTACATACGAGGTACCGGAGCAAATAAGGTTCGCTGCCATCCTGTCTGGCATTCCTCCCTTGGTGTGGCCATGGAGGGGAATTGTTTAGGGTCGAACTTTCTTGCCTTGTACGGAGACTTTGAATGCGTAGAGACTGCTGGTGTGTGATTATCAGCAAGTGATGACGTGGTACGCTTCATCACACATCATCTGCCCTGATGCCACCCTCTACGACCAGGGGCTCTCCCCACGGGCACCACCCAGCCACAGCAAAGGCCACCTGGCAGGATGGCCATTTCCGTGAGTTCTGATGCCCCAGAGTGACGGGTATCTACTCCTTGGCATACGTGGGGAGTTAATGGCGCAGGCATCAGTGGAGTGATCCCTGTGTGGTCAGGGGGCTACAACCAACAGGGTCATGGCGGCCCCACCAAAACAGACTGCCTACCATGCTGGATATCAGGTGCAACCAAGCAAACAGGTCCATTATCATTGTCAGCGCAGAAAGCAATACTGCACAGTGGATGGAAGAAAATTCATCCAGGAGGGTGACCTCACCCAACAGCTGGAGAATGAATGGAAGGATAACATAGGATATGAGAGGTCTCAGTGCATGATGCACCATGTAAAGCACCATTACCCAATTGGCTCACTCTTTGGGGAAAATTTGAAAAAGTTGAGGTCAAACTCGGCGGGACCATCACATAAAGGCCAAAAAATGTGTGAAACTCCTTTTAGTCATCTCTTACGATGGGCAGGAATACCTAGGACCTATTCTAAGCCCCGGACCTGCAGGGAGAGTAGAACAGTTGAAGGGGAAGGATGAGAGGTGAAGGAGGACTGGAGAGCTCTAGGAAAATGGTTAGATTTCTGAAAGGCCCGCAGAACTGCACATCATGGGAGACTTAGCAGATAGGATAAGAAGGAAAGACTGGTTGTTGGTTGTTGGGGACTGCACTCTTACATTATGTTTCAGCAGTAATCTCTGTCTTGCATATTACACTGTCTTCGAACCTTTAAGCTCTCCGGTTTTCAAATATTGTTCAGTAAGTCTCCCCGACCCACAGTTCTGGGTGACTTTTCCGAAACCTACTCCCTTTTCCTAGACATCATCAGTCTTTTTCCTTCACCCCTATTCGTTCCCCTTCAACCCTTCTGCCTGAAGGAGTCAGTGGCTCCAAAAGATTACCTAATTATAACCTCCTTTTAGGTGTGTGTTCTGCCGCCGTTTGGTGAGTAGACTTTTTTTTTTATTATCTATCCAATTACGTTACATTGTCAAAAATTGATTGTTTTCGTTGTTATAGAATGATGTAAGAACTTTTTCAAGGAACTAAAATTCAAAGACCCTAACATGTATCCATGTTTATGAAAGTATGCATTTTCTGAAGGCACACTAGGAGAGAGAGAGAGAGAGAGAGAGAGAGAGAGAGAGAGAGAGAGAGAGAGAGAGAGAGAGAGAGAGACGATTCTCATAGAAAAATACACACAAACCCATGTATCAAAAAAGTGCTTTAATCTGTCAAGAATCCTGTTTACTGAACTATCAAAGAACATGACAAGAATATTAGAATTCCACATACAATATTTAAAAAACAACTAAAAAAAGGCTAACTAGCAAGAGATTTTATAGTGTCACAGAATACATTTGAAAAAGAAAGAAAAACTGTATTCTCAAAGATATAATAAAAATTATGTTATTAATGTAATTAGTATATTCTGATGGCTGTTGTATGTGTGGTTTCGTGTTACACATAAAATATTTTATTAGACAATGGAAAATCCAGGATGGAATGTAACAATGTAACGAAAAGGATAGTTGCTACTAACTATACAGCAGAGATGATCACTCAGCATCCTCGTTATTTGGTGAGTAGCAACTACCCATTCCAAAATATTTTATCAGGCAACATAAAATTAAAAAAAAAACTTTTACCATGTACAACTATCTATGTAGTAATGTACAACAAGTCCTGTATCATTGTATATGATGAGATACAAAGATGCTAAATAAACTGAACTGAATATATGTCCTGGCTAAATATTTTTCCTCTTTCTGATTGCTTCCAGTAACTTTCTTTTTTTCCCAATTTCTTCATTCTAAAGTTTGTCAGTCCACTTCACCTTAAGCATTCTTCTCCCTAGCCGCATATCAAAACTTAACTGACCATGGATCACTGCTGTACAACACTGCACTTCAGACATAGCATTTAGCAAATATTTTTGTCAGTTCGACTGGAGTTCCCCTAGATGTTAGTAACTTTTGCAGTGCTTCAAATTCTCTCTTTCCCCACAGATATCTTAATCCTCACTTCTTCTGTATGGATTCTGTTTCATGACACTAAATGTCCCAAGAACAGAAAGGATTTTACTTGTTCTACCTCTTTCCCACCTAAGAATACATTAACTGGTGCTACCTTCTTGCTTATTTTCATCACTTTTATCCTTTCTATATTTATCTTCACTCCTTGCCACCTTATTCAACATCTGCTGTAGCTCTTCTGATTCTGCCAGCACTACTTGATCATCTGTGTATTTTTTAGTCTTTATTCCGTTTCTTCCACCACAATTCCTCTTGCATCCTCTATGCTATAGGCTGTCTGAGGATGATTTAAGGAAGAGTGATAGAAATGAACAAGGAAGTGCACATTTGCTTAATTGACTGGGAGAAACAATTTGATAGAGACAACTAGAGTATGAGGGCTATCCAGAAAGTAAAATGTTTTGAAATAAAAATTAACAATATGGATGACCAAATTTTTTTCAATACCATCTGTGTAGAAATCTGCTGCCTGTGATTATAGCCACTGGTTTATATGGGTCGTCAATTCGGCATCAGTATCAGAGCGTTATATGGATAGCCATGCCTTCACTGACAGGAAGAGATGGCAGTCGCTCGTGTGTGTGTGTGTGTGTGTGTGTGTGTGTGTGTGTGTGTGTTGGAAAAACCTTTTACACTAAGTTGACCTCAATGGTTGTTTTGTGTCATCCACCTTAACTTTACAAGTAATCAATTATTGAAAATACGATGTAAATGGATAGACATAAAAATCTACTCACCACGTGACAGCAGGAGAACACACATACAAAAGGGTTTAACTTTTTAAAAGCTTCCAAAGTCAGGGGCTCTTTATCTATCCATTTACATTACCTTTGCTAGTGTTTGACAGTACCTTTGCAAGTTAACTGCTGTGCCGCATTTAAGGAAATCAACAAGAATCACACCCTTAGAGTCAAAAACACAGTAGCCATGATTTTTGCTGACAGCATCTGCAAACACTTCCTTGGTTCCTTTGGAGAATGTGTGTGTGCCTGTTTTACAAACTGCCTTTCTGTTCCACAATTGACATGCTTCAATCAAGTCTCATCCCAGTTACGATATGATCGATAACTTTGTTCTTGGAGGATTTTTCTCATTATATTCAAGGAAGGTCAGTGCTTCAGCCAGTCCCTGTTTATTGTGGTCTTCCATTGTGATTTTGGGAACCTATCTAGCACAAAGCATGTGGTAACCAGGCTTTTCCACCAAAATTTTACGCAGCAAACTCCATGAAAATTGTGGAAAATGTTGCAAAATTTCCATAATCAAGAAATCAAGAGCTTTTGTGACTTTGTCATTGATCTGCCAGTCACTTAAATGTGATTTGCAGATATCCATGTAGATGTAGGTCTTCAGCACCAGTTTGCCAGTCACAGGGGTAGGCCTACCACTGCGACCCTCATTGTGAACGAACACTGGTACGGCCACTTTTTAAGGTCAATGCACTACTGCCTCACTCAGCTTCCACTCATTACTCCTTTTCTGTATCAGTCTCAAAGCTCATGATAAACTGCACATAGTTTGCAGTTTTTCCACCAACAAAAACCTAATCACACAACATACCTTACAAGTGGCTGGATTTTCTATTGCAATGCATACTAACACATTACAGAAAGCAAAGCAGCAGACAGACACACACACACACACACACACACACACACACACACACACACACACACACGCACGCACGCACGCACACACACACACCACATGCTACCACCACTAGAAGATCTCAGCATAGACCAGAAAGACGGGTTATTAAAAGAGTTGTGCACAAAGCAAAAAGAGCCAGAGTAAGGAATGAGGAGATGGAAGAGATGAGCATTGGAAGGGATGTATGGCAAGGATGGTCACTGACACCAGATCAGTTCAACATATATGGCTGTTGGCACTTGGCAGAATGGGTCTCCTTATCCTGGGATTCCACTGATCATACAGGGCAAGTCAAAAATGACTTTACAACTTTGGAATGATATAGTAATTTATTGAGATAATGTACAGAATCGTGAGATGTGCCATTTTGTAGCAAAAAGCCTCAAGTTTGATTCATATAGTGCTTCTGCAGTCCTTCCCCATTCTACCACTAGTAGTGCCACTACTGAGCACAGTTAAAATGGCTACTTTCAATTGTGCAGAGCGCGCCCGCTGTGTGTTTTGGTTTGACGAAATGAAATCTACAAGAACTATTCGGCATACTGAGACGAGTTGTTCACTGTGACATAATAAATCACCAGGTCACCCAAATGTTGTTGATTATGTCTAATACGTTAGGGAGAGCTTTTCCCGCACTTCATAAAAATCAATGTGATGTACGTCTTGCAAGACTGGCATTCCACAAAAGACTGTTTGGCATTTGCTGTGTAGATGTTTACACTTTAAACTGTACAAATTTACAATGGTGCAGCACATCACTGATGCAGATAAAGTTGTTCAAGAGGAATTCTGTGTGGAAATGTCGCATTCGATAGAGAACAATGAGACATTCCCGAACACAATAATCTTCACTGATAAGCCAACATTTCATATCAGTGTTATGGTGAACACCCACAACTGCAGAATGTGGGGCAGTGAAAATCCACATGCAACTCTGAAACATACATGACAGGCTCAAAGTTAATGTAGTTTGTGCCTTTAGCAAACTGAACGTGTACAGTCCATTCTTCTTCTCACTGGTACGTGTATCAGGAGCATTTCAAAACTTTTTAATTCCACAGACCAATGAAGATGACCGAGATGGATGGTTTACTATCAGCAGGATGGTGCACCACCTCATTTCCTCACAAAAGTTGGAGGTTTCCTCCCCACTTCCCAAATCAGTTGACTGGTTGTGAAGGGCCAAACGCATGGCCACCTCACTCCTCAGACTTGATGCCACTGGATTTCTTTCTATGGGGTTTCATTAAGGACTGTGTGTAAGTTTCTCCCTAACCGAAAAGGGTAACTGACCTGAATAACTGAGTCTACACTGCTGTTGCACAAATTGAACTCGATTTGCTTCAAGAGTGTTGGAAGAAACTGATTACTGCTGAGAAGTGTGTCACATTACAAGTAGTAGTCACATCAAACAAAAATGACACTTGACTTGAGGTTGTTTGCTACAAAATGACACAACTACTAATTCTGTAAGTTATCTCAATAAATGTCTATATCATTCCAAAGCAATAAACCCCTTTTTGACTCACCTTCTATTTTTTTTTTTACTTCTAAAACAAACCATATTTGTAATATTGTTTCTAATTTTCTTGTTAACAATAAAGTCTACATATCAATTTCCAGCTGGCTCTGTTTCACTGTAGTAAAGCAGATAAGCTAATTATAATCCTAAATTATCTCCACACCCCCCCCCCCCCCTCCCTCCGGGAACCATTGACAGACTTTGCCATGCCATTGTTGGATTGTTGGGGATGCTTGCGTGCCTCAAGTGATACAGATAGCCGTACCACAGGTGCAACAACAAAAGAGGGGTATCTGTCGACAGGCCAGACAAACGTGTGGTTCCTGAAGAGGGGCAGCAGCCCTTAAACATAAGTTGCAGGGGCAACAGTCTGGATGACTGAATGATCTGACCTTGTAACCTCAACCAAAACGGCCTTGTTATGTTGATACTTTGAACAGCTGAAAGCATGGGGAAACTACAGCCATAATTTTTCCACCAAGGGCATGTAATGGTTCAAATGCCTCTGAGCACTATGGGAGTTAACTTCTAAGGTCATCAGTCACCTATAACTTAGAACTACTTAAACCTAACTAACCTAAGGATATCACACACGTCCATGCCAGAGGCAGGATTCGAACCTGTGACCGTAGCGGTCGTATGGTTCCAGACTGTAGCGCCTAGAACCACTCGGCCACCAAGTGCATGAAGCTCTACTGTATGATTAAGTGATGTTGGTATCCTCTTGGAGGAAATATTCCGGAGGTAAAATAGTCCTCCCATTTGAATCTCTGGGCAGTGAATACTCCGGAGGATGTCATCATCGGAAGAAACAAAACCGGCATGCTAGGGATCAGAGCATGGAATGTTAGATGCCTTAATAGGTAGATTAGAAAATTTAGGAAGGGTAATGGATAGTGTTAAGTCATATATAGTGAGCATTAGTGAAGTTCTGTGCCAGGAGGAACACACCTTCTGGTCAGGTGCACACAGGGTTATAAAGATAAAATCAAATAGTAGTAATCAAGGAGTAGATTTAATAATTAATAGGAAAATAGGACTGTGGGTAAGCTACTATGAACATCATAGCAAACACATTATCTTAGCCAAGGCATACACAAAGCCCGCATCCACCACAGTAGTACTAGTTTATATGCCAACTAGCTCCACAGATGATTAAGAGATTAAAGAAATGTATAATGACACAAAAGAAATGTATAATGACAAAAAAGAAATGTATAATGACACAAAAGAAATGTATAATGACACAAAAGAAATGTATAATGACACAAAAGAAATGTATAATGACACAAAAGAAATGTATAATGACACAAAAGAAATGTATAATGACACAAAAGAAATGTATAATGACACAAAAGAAATGTATGACATAAAAGAAACTATTCAGATACTTAAGGGAGATGAAAATTTGATAGTGATAGAGGACTGGAATTTGGTAACAGGAAAGGGATGAAAAGGAAAAATAGCAGAATAATGTGGACTGAGGGAAAGGAATGAAAGAGGATGAGGAGACAGATTTCGGAACCAGACTTTAAATTGTAAGACATTTCCAGGGGCAGACGTACACTCTGACCACAATTTATTGGTTATGAAATGTAGATTAAAACTGAAGAAATTGTAAAAAGGCAGATAATTAAGGAGATCGGAACTGGATAAATTGAAAGAACTTGAGGTTGTTTAGAATTTGAGGGCATTACATAATGATTACGTATGACAGGGGAAACAAACACAATAAAAGACAAATTGACAGCTCTGAGACATGAAATAGTAAAGACAGCAGTGGACCAAATACGTAAAAAGCCAAGGCCTAATAGAAATCCTTTGCTGACAAGAGATATTGAAATTAATTGATGAAAGGAGAAAACATAAAAATGCAACAAGCTACAAGGAACACAGATGTCTAAAAATGAGTGATAGTAAGTGCAAAATGGCTAAGCAGGAATGGTTAAAGGACATATTTAAGGATGTAGAAGCATATATCACTAAGGTAAATATAGATACTGCTACTGAAAAATTAAAGAGATTTTTGGAAAAAAGAGGAGCAGCTGTATGAATATCCAGAGCTAGGATGGAAAATCAATCCTAAGCAACGAAGGGAAAGCTGAAAGACGAAAGGAGTATGTAGAGGGTCTACAGAAAGGAAGTGAACTTGAAGGCAATATAATAGAACTGGAAGAGGACATAGATGAAGAAGAGATGGGAGACATGATACTGCATGAAGAATTTGATACAGCAGTGAAAAACCTAGGTTGAAACAAGGCCCCAGGAGTAGACGCCATCTGTCAGAACTGCTGACAGCCTTGGGAGAGCTTGCCATTACAAACCATCTGATGTGCGAGATGGACGAGGCAGGCAGAATATCCTCAGACTTCAAAAACTATGTAATAATTCTAATTCCAAAGGAAGCAGGTACTGACAAGAGAACATTACTGAACTATCAATTTAATATGTTATGGCTGCAAAATAATAGCACATATTCTTTACAGAAGAAGAATGAAAAAACGGGTACAAGCCAACATCAGAGAAGATCAGTTTGGATTTTGGAAAACCTTTAGAACACCTGAGGCAGTACTTACCATACAACTTATCTTAGAATATAGGTTAAGGAAAGGCAAACCTACATTTATAGCATTTGTAGGCTTAGAGAAGGGTGCTGACTGGAGTATACTCTTTGGAATTCTAAAGATAGCAGGGGTAAAATGTAGGGAGTGAAAGGCTATTTACAACTTGTACAGAAACCAGACACCAATAATAATAGTTGAGGTGTAATGTTACACATATGTAGCAGAGCGATTTGGCCATCTGGATGCGGTAAGAGGGGAGGCATTGATATTGTAAGGCTGAACGCTAACAAGCACAAGGCTCCAGGCACACCACAGCAGGTCCGCCTAGGTGACGGGTATGGGCAAGTCCAGTTACAAAAACGAGCAGCATCAGCAGAAATGAGTACATGCTGAAGGTGGGAATTTGGACGGCTGTTGCTTGCGTGGCTTTTGTGTAGACAGTGTTCCAAAAAATGGCGAATTGTCAGACAAGGTGAAATTTGGCTTGTTACAGTTCTTCAAGACTCTATAATAATTAACAGTCACGTATTACAGCAAATCTGAATACATCCACAATCTTGGAAAAATGATGCACATCCAATGACACAGTAATATTGAGATATCTTTAAAACCACAGAAGTTAATATTTCACAGGAAATAAACATTTTCACAATGAACCTCTGATTTAACAAAGTTTAAATGCTTTACGTGATTTCAGCAATGTCTCAGATGATAGCATTTCACAATAGTGATCATTCCCAAAAGCCACTCATCTGTATATATCTTATATCTTGTGACTATTATTGATGTCACAAGGCCAGGACTGTGATGGAATGGTTTGAGGAGCACATTGGGATTTTCAATTGATGGGCTGCCCCCCCTGCCCACCTCATCAGATCTAACCCAATCAAGCACATCTGGGATGTGATTGAACATGGTGTCAGAGCTCACTGCACCCACCCCAAACCACGTGTGTGTGTGTGTGTGTGTGTGTGTGTGTGTGTGTGTGTGTGTGTGTGTGTGTGTGTGGGGGGGGGGGGGGGGGGGGGGGGGGGGGGTGCGCACGCGCGTTTGTCATGTCAGCTCCTTCCAGCGACCTACCAATGCCTCATTGCTTCCGTGCTACAATGCATCACCACTATTATCCATGCCAAAGGTGGGCATATTGGCTTTTAGGTAGGTGGTCATAATGTTCTGGCTGATCATTGTAAATGACACAGCCGATAGAGTAGGCAATAACATAAGAACATGTATTTCAGTGAGAATTTTAACATTTAACTGTAACAAAACGCAATACATATGATTTGTGACACAGAACTGACAGACCAAAATTTTATCGTATGAAGGTGGTCAAACAGTCAATGAAGTCAACCATTTTAAATTCAAGAACTGAAGGTAGAGGGAATGCTTTCTTGGAAGTACGACAATCAAGATGTTGCACATGAACTTAATGCTGCTATCTTCACTATAAAAATAATCTCCACTGTCCCTGACTTGGGAACACAAAAGCTCATTTACTTACTTTCACTCTATTGTCTTGGGGCAACTCCTTACATTCACAAAGAATACTTCTAGCACAGAAATGGGCAGCCACAATGATCTGTGATGTCACTTCTTGAACTTTCTGTAGGCCATTGTTTGTGTGTGTCAGAAATCTCTCTCTGCTGTTGCTGTATATATATTTATATATTGTATCATGGGATGTTGGTTATGGTTTTTTTTGATGATATTTATTCATTCAGAAGAAAATGCAACATTCATTCAGTGAACACTATTTGTGAAAATGGTACACAACTTTACAAAAAGGTGTGCTAATCAGCAGTTTTTTTTCCATTGTTTATAGATCTAATTGGCATTCTGTAAACTGTAAACTATGTATCCACTCACTCTATGACCACGTAACTTTGATCTGCATGGTCCCATGGAACCTGACAAATAAACAAATGTATAAACATATGAAGGAGCAGAGGTTCTTTAAGTGAAGTGAAGGCAGTCCACCTAAGGAAGTAAACTCCGATTACAGATCTGGCAGGAGCAGACGTTTAAGGGGCAGTCCCCATTCTGCTCTAGTGTATTAGAGAGCCAACAGCCCACACACCCAAAATATCAAATATGAAAAGAAGTATCACCTGCTCTGGCAGGGCATATGGATAGTTAGCATTGGGAGTTTGAATATATGGCTAATATCAGGAAGAGATATTAACTAAGTAATAGAATTTCAAAGCCACGACTGGCTATTTTGATACCGACAGTGGCAAAAAGAAGAGACAGAATGTTGAAACAACAATATATTTTCATATACTCACACATAAGGTAGTCGATGACAAGCAGGTGCCACAGGCATATGTAGTGCTAATGGTGCATTAGAATTTTAGAGAGGATTGAAGAACGACAGTTCCATACATACAGAATTCAGTTGTCTACATCTGCAGCTACAGTCAACTCTGCAACCCACCATGAAGTGCTTGACATAATGTACATCCCATTGTACCAGTTATCAGGGTTTTTCCTGATTCATTCACATTTTGAGTGCGAGAACAACAATTGCTGGAATGGGTCTGTGGGCACTGTACTTAGTCTAACTGACTTCATAATCACTACAGGAGTGATACACACGAGGTTGTGGTATCTTCCTAAATTCCTCACTTAAAACTGGTTCTTCCAACGTATTACGTAGGTTTTCTCCTAACAGTTTATACCTGTCTTCAAGAGTTTTTCAGTTCATAATCCCCCCCCCCCCCCCCCTCCAACACCCCTGTGACACTCTCACACAGGTCAAATCTGTGACCACTTGTGCTGCCCTTTCTTGTATATGTTCAGTATCCCTCATAGGCATGTTTGGTACAATTCCCAACATGCAATCAATGAATCCAAGTCTGACACATATTTTACCTATGGTTGGGGCTATGTATTTGTTCCATTTCATATACCTACAGTTACCAATTGTTACATCCAGGTATCAGAAGGAGTTGACTGATTCCAGCTCTGACTCATTGATATTGCAGTCGCAGGATACTACTTTTTTTCCATTTCATCCAGTACACAATTTTCTCTTTCTGAACATTTAAAATAAGTTTCCAATCTTCGCACCATTTTGAAATCTTGTTAAGATCTGAATGAATATTTGTGCAGCTTTAACAGGGTGTACTTCACCATAGGTAACTGCATCATCTACTATAAGGTGCAGTCAAATGAAAATGAGACAGATAGAAAAAAGTAAGTAAACTGTCTATTATTTCAAAAGTAATCACCACCACTGTTAATACATTTATCCAACTGTGAGACAAGACAGTCAATGCCTTCATGGAAAAACGTTTGCATCTGCCTGCAGAACTGTATTGTACACAGATGTGCACATCTTCATCTGAAGCAATTCACAGACCTCACATTGCCAAGATTGTTTTACTGTAGGGATTTCACTGGGAAGCCCTTACACATCCTCTATAACAGTCCCAATCGCTCTCTAAGTGATTTTCATATTTCTGGAGCCCTGAAGAAAGACAATCGTGGTTCCACAGACAACTATAAACATTTTTCCAAGGAGGCAATTCCGTTTGAAATAATGAAATAATAAACAGTTTACGGCATAATCCATGTCACTTCAGGCAGTGGGGTTACCTCTATAGTCTCTGGTGTTATTTAATTTAGCACACGTTAAAATTCAGGAGTAAGTAAGAAACATGTATATATTTTATTTTATTTCTCCAAAAAAAAAATCCTGCCCCAAGATACAGGCCTCAAAAGATGACACTGCGAACACCATTTTGAAGATGCATATCTTGGAATTTTTTTTTTTAATGTTGTATTTCTGTACCAGTTCTACATATTTTGTTAGTTTTTTTCCTTGTAAGATAATTGCTTTATAATTACAATGACATCCTCTGTTTGGACACATCTGTCAAAGTTCTTTTGCTGTAGCCTTTTGAATGTTTTTAATAATTTACAGATTTTTTTTTTTCAAAAATGCCAATCTAGACAAGTTAGATTTTTTCTGTTGATCAGTACCATGTAGCACTATATTCTCTGTAAAGGGGAGCTTCCACTTTTAAGTTGAACAGGTTTTAATTTAATTTTTTTTTATCTTTCTAGGGTAATGTATGTCTTCACTGAAGTTGTTTCTTACCAATTTCTTTGTAACAATGTTTATTTCTATTGTCTTTGTTGCAGTTTCTTGTTAGTTTATTTATCGTGGTTGTTGATTGCAGGTTTCTGTATTGAAGTTGTTCAGTGCTTGTTTACTGATGAGGATTCCAAGAAATCTGAGACCATCCACTGAGTTCTGGGTTTTGTGAGGAATTTGCCAGTTGACACAGTTGCCAGGTGTTTTGTGTAAAGAACTGTTTGAAAGGTCTTCTGACCGGGACCACAGGAGAGTGAAGTGTGTACTGACTGTTTGCATATCCATAAGAGTGTGTTATACAAGACAAACAAGAAAACAGACTTTGTTCAGGTTGGGAATAAGTGTCCTAATTTGAAGAGTCTGCTTCAAAGTGAAGATGTTTCCACTGACGACATTTTGTGTTCTAAATGTTTTGACAGAATAATAACAACGAAAGTATCTGAACAAGGTGAAGCCTCCCATGGTACATATAGTGAAGTCAAACCATAAGCTCTATGCATCAAGAAAGTGCAGAAATTCCAACTTCAGAAGAAAATGAACCAAAGCACTCTTGCACCCCTTGTCAGGAATTTGTCAGCTTAGTGGTTGCACCCTGGAATCTGACATGTAACAGCCCCTCTTGGACTGTCTTCTCATCGCAGATCCAAGGCAGTCCCCTGATCAGAGCCTTTGATTGCTATTTCAGTGCAGCCTTCTTCTCCACAGTAGGTGGATCAACAATGTGGGTGACCACAGCGCTCTTCAGTGTGCGGTGGTCAGCCACGCTCACTGCCTGCAGCTGGACAATGGCGTCTGAGTCAAGGGACTCTACGCCTACTTCTTCCCTGCAGCAGTTGGCTATGGTATCACACATTTCTGCCCATGACTCTCTACTGCACTGGATGTACAGAGGGGGACAGGTGCACGTTTGTTGTGCTTCAGTTCCACATTCCCGGTGGGTTGTGGTGTCGAAAGCTGCTTCTCTGTGTCTGCCTTCTTCTTCTTCTTCTTCTTCTTCTTCTTCTTCTGCTGCTTGTTTCTGCCCATTCTGTGGCGCTAGAAAATGACAATTTTGCTGTGTCATAATAATGACGCACAACAATTTGCTTAGGGTCATGCCACAGTCAGAGCATGGCTTCACAGGTCTTCTAGCCCAGTACAGGTAGTGCACTGCACCAGTGACGCGCACGCCTCCGCTGCTCGAGCGCCAATGGTGGTGATGAGATGAAGTTGTATAAATTGAGACCTTTAAGTCTTTGGACCTTTCACATACATTTTGGAACCATTTAAAATGCTTGAAAAATGAGTCTCTTACTCATCTTTCGAATCTAAAATTATGTTAAATAAGTCTATGATTTGATTTTTATGAGCCTGTTGTGTGATAATAAAATAGGTTTTACATATGGCACAAATTTCATTTTTTTATAAAAACTGTTCAACCTTAAATTGGAAGCTCTCTTTTTCAGGAAAAAATATCTAAATTTTATGGATTGTCATTTTTGAAGGAAAACAAAGAAATGAAGAAAGAAAAATTCCATACATTGTAAAAAAGTTCAGAATGTTATAGTAAAAGAACTTTGACAGATAAGTCAAAATGGAGGATTTCTTTGCAATCATAAAGCAATATCTTTCAAATAAAAAAAAAAAAAAAAACAACAAAATATCTAGAACTGTTCCAAAGATACAGTATTTCACAATTTTTTTTTCAAAATTCACTTCTTCAAAATTGTATGTGCAGTGTCATCTTTGGAGGGCTGTATCTCTGAGAAGAATTTTTTTTGTACAAAACAAAAAAATACATGTTCCTTACTTAGTCCTTCATTTTAACATATGCTAAATTCAATAACATATCAGACTGTTAAGGTAAGATTTTTTCCTAGGCTGCCTGAATTGATATTGACTATGCCTTCCATGCATTTTCTCTGTCTGTCTTATTTTCATTTTACTGACCCTTATATTAATATTGTCTGCAAAGTCATTAATAAACAACAAAAATAGCTACAGTTTCAACATACTTCACTGTGGCACATGCCTGAAGTTACTCCTACTTACGTCAATGACTCTCCATCCAAGATAATAAGCTGTGTCCTAATCACCAAGAAACCTTCAGCCAGTCACAAATTCTCTTTGATACCTCACTTGATTGACTTTCGAACAAGAAGCACGCAAGTGTGATATTGAGCTGAAAGCTAGTGAGACAAAGAACTGATTTTTAGAACCAATGTGTTGTATTACTGTATGTTGTAGCAAGTGGCAGATAAAAAGAACATATGGACAAGTTTGATGAAGTCCAGACTGTAGAGCAGCTACTGCTACTTGCAAAGCTATAATGTTAGATAAGTGGGGAGAACATAAGCAGTACACAGATTTGGTGGTCATTCTCATACAAAATGCTGTGCAGAAATTATAGCAGAGTTTGTGTATGGCCTGAAAGCTTTCCCAGGTGGACCTGCCTGCAACAGGACTGTAGTAGAATGTGTTGGGTGGTGTACTGGACATGTCTCTCACCTGGGTCTTCAACAGGGGTAAGATAGATGTGCCACATCTCTAAATCCTAACCTTTTTGTTTCCTATTTCCTATTGATCCCTTTTTCCTTGACAAATGAACTATTTTGAAGTTCTGGGAATTAAACTCAGAGTCTATTTTCTTTTCTGTGCATCTGTCAATGATTTTCCAGCTGTTATTATGTCTGTCATTGGTAAATTAAAACTTCACTTTGACATAATAAAGGACTTTTGACATAACAAGAAGAGGCCTGAAAACACCCTTTTGTTGCCTTCTATTGAACCAGTTTTCTTGTCTCTCCCCCTCCCTCCACTTCAACATATGAAAACTCTGGCAGTGAAGTTTGGAATTTAACTATCTTTAGAGTTTCTCTCTTCAGGAATCATCAAATGTATAAAATTTTACATCTGATCTTCCACTACTGAATAGTTGTTTCTATATCAACAATTTGTGACTGTGTACGGTGCTGATTACTAATATACTCCTTATTATGCAAACAGTGGTATAATTTATTTTCATACCTATAATCACAAGAGTATCCTACACAGTAATCACTCACCAATAACACATGGCATATTCTCTGTTTACATCCAACAATTGTGGTGCATTAAGTGTTAAATTTACAAGTAGCACAAGACACTGACATTCATATGTTAAACTCACCTGCAATGCATGGTTGCAAGCTGGACAAGGTGCTCCCTTATCCCTGTGTGTAAACTTGAAAGCACAAGCTTTCTGAGCACATCAACACAGTCTGATGATCTATGTACTGCATCCAATACTACATCAAAAAATGCTCCAAGGGTCAGCGAGTACAGAGACTGCACTGGCCGAAATGGTGGCATGATGGATGTTCAATCTACAAAAACTGGCACAGACATGAACATGTATGAGGAAATTACAAGTTTTACTCCTCAATTTAATTGCTTTTTGTTGTTAATTGAAATGAACCTAATTTTACATGCAGGCTTCCCATGTTACACTACAGAAACATTACTCCTCAGGTAACTGTTTACAATCTTGAGTGTGTCATCAATATAATTATTTCATACCTAAAATTAGCTTGTTATTAAGTGTGTGTGTGTGTGTGTGTGTGTGTGTGTGTGTGTGTGTGTGTTTTTAAATTTTCTTAACTGATTCTGAAATGAAAACAATGCTCTCTGAACAGTCTTAACATGCTAAGACATTACTGGGATAGTTACTTACAAAGTTATTACCGTTCAATTTCAGTATTTTTGTGCTTTAGACTGCCACATTTACGTACATGAACTGCTGGTAACCACTTAATGTGTGTTAGGTCAATTAGTGTTGCTTCTTTCACAACAAAACTAATTAATCTGATTTTATCAAATTTGACATTAAATTATGCCTCTTATGTCATATTCCCTTGGTTCATATCTGCTAACACTAATCTTAATGAGAAATTGTGACAAGTACTTTCTCAGTTTGACCCGATTGTTATGTCAGAGGTAGAGACTGTGTGGATATTTAACAGAATTTTAACAGAACAAGCTTTGAATTTTTCTGTGAGCATTAAATGTGTGAATATTTCTGAACCTGGACCTTACACAAATGAGGAAACATTTGTAAGTTCATAAGCAAAGTTAGCATCCAATGGGCTGACAGCAAATGTTTTTCCATCTTATGTGTACAATAAAATAATTTTGCATTCCAGTTATCAGAATGTTCTGCAGATTTTGTTTTCTAGTCAGGTTACTCCTCAGGTGTTGTGCAGTAAGCTGCATCTGCCAAGAGAAATAATGCCATTCCCAACAACCGCTGCCACAGCGAAATAGACCAAGGGGATAACAAAACATTTAGGCAGCAGCATCTACAAGAAGATTGTGGTAAACAATCTTCTCACTAATCCCTCGTGTGACAACAATGTGTAGCATGTAGTTGCTGGATCAGTAAATATCACTAGAACTGTCACCGAGTATGAAACTCCGTGACAGATCAAAACTGTGTGCTGGTAAGAGACTAGCGTCGGACCTTTGCCTTCCGCAGGCAAGTGGTCTACCATCTGAACTACCAAAGGACAACTCATGAACCACTCTCACAGCTTTAATTCCACCAATACCTTGTTTCATACCTTCCAAACTTCACATAAGCTCTCGTAAAGACCTCGCAGAACTAGCACTCCTGGAAGAAAGGATATTTTGCCTAGATATGGCTTAGTCACAGCCTGACGGAATTAAAGCTGTGAAGATGTGTCATGAGTCACGCTTGGGTAGCTCAGATGGTAGAGCAGTTACCCGCAAAAGGTGAAAGGTCCGAGTTTGAGTCGCGGTCCGGCACACAGTTTTAATCTGCCAGGAAGTTTTATATCAATGCACACTATGCTACGGAGTGAAAATTCATCCTGGAAACATCCTGGCAGCAGCTACGCCATGTCTCCACAATCTCCTTTCTTCCAGGAGTGCAAGGTCTGCAAGAGAGCTTCTGTGAAGTCTGGAAGCTAGGAGACAATGTGCTGGCAGAGTTAAAGCAGTGAGGAAGGTTCACGAGTCATGCTTAGGTAGCTCAGATGGTAGAGCACTTGCTCACGAAAGGCAAAGGTCCCGAGTTAGAGTCTGTGTCTGGCACATAGTTGTAATCTGCCAGGAAGTTTCATATCAGTGCACATTCTGCTACAGACTCAAAATTCATTATGTCACTGAGGATTTTCGATACAATCCAAACAGATCTGTTTACTGTGGAAACTTAAGTGTTGAGAATGGTATATTTGATAAAGTATGAATTATCCAATTACCTAGATTTCATGGTTGTAGATCTTGATGCCCTGCATGATAAATGGCAATGATCACTAAAAACAAGCTTGTATTCTTATGGCACATATACAACTGTTTCTCTACGATAGATATCAATATGATCAGGTAGCATGGGGAATATTCAGCATAACTTAGGAACCAACAGCAATTTTAAAAGTAACTGTTTTTCTGCTAATTTTACTATGCAGAAATTAACTTACATAGGCACAGATATAACAGTTTAATGATGATTAATTACTTGTGGAGTTTGTAATAGCTGCTTCAGCACTATAAGGAACAACAACCAGTACACTTAACTCATAAAATGCAGGTTCTCATTGTTTCTGTTGTTGTTGATATTCATTTTATGTGCATAAGGTCGTGGTCCAAGGCATTATTCTCTGTCTGATGTTTAATTGCCCAAAGACAGAGATGTCAGCATAGGATTTAACAACTCACAAAGTAGTTACAGTCTCAAACAAACTCAGCAAGCTATGCAACGGTTGGATCACGATGTCACCCGACTGCTGCATAAGATCACAGAGTTGCGCCTGACATATGTTATGGAGCCTGTAATGGGGAAGAGTTGGTGCTGATTGTTTTATTCAGCACTAAAGCCATAACTTGTCTAATCTCAGTACTTTTTCTTTTCTGTTGAAGTTGTTTTTGTGCTTTTGAATTTTTATGAACTTTCTGTACATCCTAGCAGAGTAATGATTAGAACTTGCTCTCGATGATGACATCATGAAGTGAAGCTCTGCTAGCTAAGTTTTTTTATGATTACAACTACTTTCTGAGTCATTTAAGCCTCTGATGATGTCTCCAGCATTGGTAGATGAAACATTAGGCGGAGAATAATGCATTGACTATGGCCTTACACACGTAAAACAAATATCAGCAATAAAGCAAGAACACTTAGCTACAAAACCTAAAATGGTAGAAAAAATAAATTTTAAAAACAATGGTGATAAACATTATTATTGTATGAGAGTTGGGCCTAGCTGCTTATAGCTATTTCTGTACTCCCAACACAATTTTTCGGTATCACATTGAAAAAAAGAAACAATCCACAAAAATAATTTATATACTTTTAATAGTAAAACTATTTCAACACTTACCTACTTTTTCCTTTTGTTTTTAAATTTCACTTCAACTACTGAGAAAAGAGCCATTCACTAAGTACACTGATCCAATATTTACTTCTGCATCTACAGGTAACCATTCTTTATTTGTCATTTGCTGTGTAAGGTTTGATTTTAACTATAACCTGTAAACAATTAGGTGAAATGTAAAACAATGATACATGCATAAGCTTCAGATACGTAACACTATCTACAAGGAAAATCAAATTACAATTAAGTTTGGATATATTTATTTTTATGTTTATCAAGGAGCAGCAAGGTGGGATTATATGTGTCACAAAATTTCTGGATCTCTGAATAAGAGGTTTCATCATAACATAGAAGAGAAGAAAGCTTGCTAAAAAAAAGCCACATCAGGATTTTCACCAATGACCCCTACCAGGATGGCTCTTTATTAACCTGTATTCACTTTCCTAATTACATTTTCTTTCCTCCAATAATTTCTTAAATCCTAATTGTTAAATAAAAAGCTATGCTTGTACTCATTCATAATCTTCTGCACATCTTGAGTAATTTAAGGATACAACAACCTTTATGGTTAGACAAGAGTTTGAACCCTGCTATTCCTCTCACATAAGGGTCCAGTACCTTAACCACTGCACCACCTGATGCACTATTTCTTTATAGAGTAGGAGGTGATTAACAGCAAAAGCACATATCAATATTAGAGACTAACACAGTTTTAAAAATCTTGGTTTGTTCTGCAGACAGATTAGAGACTGGGAAACATAGAAGACTAGGAAGAGCAACCCCAAACTTGGTCAACAGCCTGCACGTCATTTCCTAAGAAGGCCGATTACTCATACAGCAGAGAAGTTAGAACGAAAGTGGTTAGAAAAAAGGACATTCAGTCAGGAAATAGCAAACCATCAAAGGTTGATGACAATTTGTACGTAGTGGTAGGGGGGTCACCACCTAACAAATGACAATGGCTAAAATGTCACTGCCCAATAAGCAATCTAGCTAAAATAATATAGTGGGGGTAGGCCAAGTTGCTTAGAGATGTTTAATTCCCCAGAGCTTGTTCCCATGAAGAGAAGGCCAGTGGTGGTGATAAAATGACACCGCCTGCTGACAGACAGGAACATGAAGATCACTGGAAGGAAGAGAAGAGCTAGTGGGCCAAAGCAGGAGGACTGCAGCCTTGGCAGCATCGTCAGCAGCCTCGTTTCCCATCAGACTAATGTGACCAGGAACCCACATAAACATCAAGTACAAGCAAGTGGAAGCTTTTTGGACCCACTGCACTACAGGGTGGACTGTGTACAGCACACAAAAGTTTGGAGGGGCACCCAAAGAATCAGAGCATATGACACAATTAAAAAACCTGTGTTGCCAGATATAATGCATGGGCTGATAGAGAACGAAGAGCTCTGCTCCAAATACTGAGCAGTGTTCTGGTAGCCAATACTGAATATGGTCAGTGCTAATGATGAAGGCACACCAACACCACAGTCAGTCTTAGATCTGTGTACACGAAGGCACTATTGCCAAGTTGTTTGCGAAGGTCGAGAAACTTGCACTGATAGATCGAATCTGGAGTAGATTCCTTAAGAAGCGAATGAAGTCCACAACAAATGCAGGCCGCCACAGGAAGCCAAGGTGGTGAAGGCTTCACACACATCGGTAATGTAGCAGGTAGAATGAAGTTAAGCTGCTGGAGCAATAGCTGAAAGCAAACTCCAAGAGGTAACAGAGAAGAAGGATGCACCGCATACTAGCGGTCAAGGGAGTCATCAAAGGAGGCGGCATAGGATGGGTGCCTGGGCACGACAGACAAATGGCACATGTATCTGCTGAGGAGAACATCATGATGGTATGACAGCAGTAACTCCGGAGCTTCTGTAGAGAGACTTAACAAGGCTAGTGTAAAAGACACCAGTGGCCAAATGCATTCCGCAATGGTGGATTGTATTAAGATGGTGTAAGAAGTGCAGCTGCATATATGAAACACACATAATCTAGTTTCGAATGAACAAGGGATTGGTACAAATGGACAAGAATAGTCTGATCCGCACCCCAGAAAGTGCTGCCTAGGACACGTAGGACACTGAGGGACCAATATATAGTGGATGGCCAGGTAAGTCATGTGGGAGGACCAAGGAGTCAAGTCCATCGAGATGGTTGGATAGTTTAAAAGAGGGGGCGAAGGACCAAACAGCTAGGTCATCAGAAACCTCGTTCCAATTAAAATATTTCCACAAGGGTGGGAGTAAAATAATAGAGACATACAAAACACAGCTGGAAGAAAGGAGAAAACCACAAGAATGACAGAAGGGCAAGAAATACAAGAATGGACAAAATCGGACAAGAAAGTCACAGTGAGACGCAAGAAACATGTAGAAGAGATCAAAAAAGAGAGCAGATTACCATGGCTGGCTGACCAAGAGAATAAAAAGGAGAAGCCAGCCACTCTGCAACACATTAAAACTTCAACCCTAAAAGTGGTAGGGTGGAAGACACACAGGGTCAAAGGACATGCGCAAAAACGTAGATCAAATGATAAAACCCTCCCTCACGAATAAAATGTAAAACTAAAGCTGCTGTTGAGGCATTGTCACCGAACACTGAAGGTAAGGTGCTGGGAAGCTTAAAACTCTGCCGCAGAGCATTTAAAAGTAGGCAGTCCAGCAAGAGGTGGACGAACGTAATTTGTGAGTCACAGCGACACTGAGGTGGGTCCTCCTGACGGACGAGGTAACCGTGCGTTAGCCACGTATGGCCAATGTGGAGCCGGCAGAGGACAACTGAATCCCTGTGAGAGGACCGCATGGAAGACTTCCACAAATTCATAGCCTCCTTAATGACGCACAGTTTGTTGTATGTACTGTTATGCCGTTCTGTCTCCCAAAGCCAAAAACCCTGCCGTATAAGACAGAACGCAGGTCAGTTTCAGAGATGCCCATCTCCAGAAGCAGTTTCCGCATAGCTTGTTTGGCCAGCACGTCAGCAAGTTCATTGCCTGGGATTCCGACGTGGCCTGGGGTCCACACAAACACCACTAAATGACGGGATCGTACCAGAGCATAGATGGACTCCTGAAAGGGTGCTAGCAAAGGATGGAAAGAGCAGTACTGGTCAGTAGCTTGTAGGCTGCTCAAGGAGTCAGTACACAGGAGAAATGACTCGCCAGGACACAAGTGATGTGCTCAAGAGCATGAGGTATGGCCGCTAGATCTGCAGTGAAAACACTGCAGCCATCTGGTAAGGAGTGCTGTTCAATATGTCCTCCATGAACATATGCAAAGCGTACACGACCATCAGCCATCGAGCCGTTGGTGTAAACCACTTCGTGGCCACGGTACCTGTCGAGAATTGCGAGGAAGTGTTAGCGGAGAGTCACAGGGTTAACGGAGAAATTAGGGCCATGCAAAAGGTCCAGAAGAAACTGCGGCCTAAATGTACACCATGCAGGTGTACGTGAATGTACCTCGAGGAGAGGTGGTAATGGGAAGGACTCCTGTTCAGACAGAAGGGACCAGTCGTGAACCGCAATCATAAGCCCTGACCTGGGCCACCAATGCGGGAGATGAACTGCTGTGGTTGGGAAAAGGGGATGGTAATTCAGATGTGCAGGAGAACTATGAACACGTGCAATGTAACTGGTGAGCAGTTGTGCATGCCTAACCTTCAATAGAGGGACTCTAGCCTCCACCAGGACAATGGTCTCTGGACTCGTTCTAAAAGCTTCCGACGCTAGGCAAACACCACAGTGGTGCACTGGGTCGAGTAATGCAACACTGAGGGCGCCGCTGAACCTTAAACCAGACTCCCATAGTCAAGGTGGGATTGAACAAGGGCTCTGCAGAGCTGCAGCAGTGTAGAGCGATCTGCACCCCAGTTGGTGTTGCTCAGGCAGCAGAGGGCATTGCGGTTCTGCCAGCACTTCTGCTTAAGTTGATGAAGGTGAGGTAGCCAAGTCAACTGGGTTTCAAAAACCAGTCCTCCACTACAGTGAGTGAGTATCATTCAGGTAAAGTTCTGGTTCCAGATGAATGATACGACGCCGACAGAAATGCATGACACATGACTTTGAGGCTGAAAACTGGAAGCCGTCGGCTAGACCCCATGACTGCGCCTTGTGAATGGCTCCCTCTAGGCACCGCTCAGCAACACTAGTACTGGAGGAGCAGTACAAAATGTAGCAATCATCCACATACAGGGAAGGTGAGACTGTCGGCCCTACGGTTGCTACTAGACTGTTAATAGCCACTAAAAATAGACACACACTATATGGAGCCTTGTGGAACGCCATTCTCCTGAATAAGGAAAGGATGGAGGGGGGGGGGGGGGGGGGGGGGGCGAGCTGTGGGAGGCACCGACTTTGAGAGTACGGAGTGACAGGAAGTTTTAGATAAAAATCGGGTACGGACCCTGCAGACCCCACTCATACTATGTGACAAGGATATGATGTTAGCAGGTTGTGTCATATGCTTTACAGAAGTAAAAAAAGAAGGCAACCAGATGTTGGCGTCTGGGAAAGGCTGTTTGGATGGCAGACTCAAGGGACACAAGATTATCAGTGGTAGAGCGACCGCCGCAGAAGCCAACCTTACACGGAGGCAGCATCCCACATGACTCCAGGACCCAACCCAACCACTGAAACACCATATGTCCCAGCAGCTTATGTCACTTGTAGTCAGACGTCAACGAGAGATGTTTAATCATCTGACTGTGGATCCGAGCAAGCCCAGGAGCTATGTTGGGCCACTGTGCAAGGGCGCTAAGGAGCTTCCACTCTGTGACTGGGGCACTACAAGGTTCACTGTAACGTGTAGTGAACGAGAGGACTTTCCTTTCCATCTGCTATTTGAGGGTGCAAAAGGCTGGGGGGTAGTTCTCCGACACAGAGACACAAGCACAGTGCTCAGCCAAAGTGCTTGGCAATCGCGTTTGCATCGGTAAATAACACGCCATTGAAGTTAATGAGACAGTGTTGGGGTCTGGTATTCAAAAAAACGTCTGGTCTTCGTCCAGACTTGGGAAGGGGACATATGGCACCCAATGGTCGACACATACCTCTCCCAACACTACTGTTTCCATTGTTTTATAAACTGGCAAATGCGGGCACAGAGCCACTTACAGGCTATGAGGTGCTCCAGGGAAGGGTCCTGCTTATGTCACTGTAGAGCCCGCCTACGCTCTTCAATTGCCTCAGCGACTTCCAGCAACAGTCAAGAGACTGTCTTTCACTGGGGGGGGGGGGGGGGGGGGGGGGGGGGGGGGCACCTCAGAGAACGAGGGATCACGTTTTCTGCCACAGAAATGATTGTTGTAGTGACCTGCCCAACAACAACATTGATGGCACCATGTGAGGGAGATTCAGCGGTGACAGCAGAAGTGAAAGCTCCCCAATCTGCCTTGTTTAAAGCCCATCTGGGTAGGCGTCCGTGGGAATGATGCCAGGGAAGTGACAGGAAGATGGGGAAGTGGTCACTACCACACAGGTCATCACGTGCTCTCCAGTGGATAGATGAGAGATGGCCAGGACTTCAAACCGAGATATCAATGGCCAAATGTGTGCCATGTGCCACACTTTTATGTTGGGGGCACCTGTATCTATAAGGCAGAGATCAAGTTGCGACAGTAAATTTTCGACCTCCCTACCTCGGCCAGTAGGCTTGGCGCCAACCCACAAGGGGTTATGTGCGTTAAAATCTCTCAAAAGCAGGAAAGTTTTAGGGAGTTGATCAATCAGTGCATCCAATACGTTCAGGGGCACTGAACCATCTGGAGGAAGATTGCAGACAGTTATTTCCTCCGTCATCCTTATCCTGACCGCCACAGTTTCAAAAGGGGTTTGAAGGAACACTGGTTCATTACAAACTGAGTTCAGGACATAGAAGCAAACTCCACCTGACACTCCATTACAGCCACAGAGGGCAGGGGTCCACACTGCGAGGTACCAGGCTTCCTGGAGGGCAATGCAGAATGCAGGTGTAAAGCTTAACAACTGTTGTAGCTCAGCCACGTGGGGAAAAAACCACCGCAATTCCACTAGAGGAGACTGGGAATGCATGAAACACTTAATTAGGCAGTCAATGCATCAGGGTCACCTGCTGCCAGCAGATGAGTACCTGTGCAATCAACATCCACTGTGTCTGAGGGTCCAGCGAGATCTAGGTGCTACAATCTCCACCTAATCCTCAGACACAGAGCTTGTGGCGTGTGTGCCACCACAGTGCCTTGGTTCTTGGGGGTATTTTTCTTTTTAGGTTTCTCTCCCTGCTCCTTGGATTTGTCCAGCTGGGAGGGCTTCATGGATTCAGTCTCTGGGACTGAGGAGGACCGTGAAGCCCTACGAGCAGTTACCTGGGGTTGCTTCGGCTCCTGGCAGGTGTCAGCTTTGCCACTGGTAGAAACCTGGGAAGGGAGTGACTCAAGGGATCTCTTCCTGGCTAGAGGAGAGAAGAAAACTTACACTTCTCTGACTGAGAAGTGGGGACTGACATCCCTGATGGTTTGGGGGAGGGGGGGGGGGGGGGGTTGCTCCTGAAGTAGGCTGTGCAGGAGCAGTAGGGAGGGAAGTGCCCCCATGGCTGATGGCTCTGAGAGCCAACTGTACCCAGCTGAATGGAAGATGGTAGAACCGTTGTCATAGCGGTGGCATAGGTTGATATAAGCACAGGATGTAGCCTCTCATATTTTCTCTTAACCTCAGTGTAGGTCAATCAGTCAAAGGTCATGTATTTCATTATTTTTCTTTCTTTCTGAAGAATCCTGCTGTCTGGCGAGCAAGATGAATGGTGCTCTCTGCAGTTGACACAGATGGGAGGCAGGGGACAGGGAGTATTGGGATGTGAAGGACATCCACAATCCCGACAGGTGATGCTGGAAGTACAGCAGGAAGACATAGGGCCGAACTTCCAGCACCACATAGGGGGAGGGATATATGGCTTTACATCACAGCAGTAGACTATCACCTTGACCTTCTCAGGTAATGTGTCACCCTTGAAGCCCAAGATGAAGGTAATGGTGGCAACCTGATTATCCTTCGGACTCCATTGGTTGTGCCAGACGAAACGGACATCTCGCCGCTCTAAACTGGCGCGCAGCTCATCGTCAGACTGCAAAAGAAGGTCCCTGTGAAATAAGATACTCTGGACCATACTTAAGCTCTTATGGGGCACAATGGAAACAGATATATCCTCCAGCTTGTCACAGGCAAGTAGTGCCCGTGACTGGGCAGAGGATGCTGTTTTGATCAAGACCAACCCTGACCGCAATTTGGACAAGCCCTCCACCTCCCCAAACTTTTCCTCTAAATGCTCCACAAAAACTGAGGTTTCATTCACAAGAAAGATTTCTCCATCAACTCTCATACATACAAGGTACCGGGATGAATAAGCTTCACTGCCATTATTAGCCCGGCATTCTTCCCATAGTTTGGCCAGGAGGAGGGGGGGGGGGGGATGATTTGGGATAATATTTCTTAGCACTGAAGTTAGACCTTGATCGCTTAGAGACTGTTGGTGTTTAACCACCAGCAAGAGATGACGGACTACGCTTTACAGCGTGTCATCCACCCTGCTACCACCCACTTCAACAAGGAGCCCTCCCCATGGGTGCTACTCAGCCACAGCAAAAGCCACCTGGCAGGATGGCCATTGCTGGGAGTCCTGATGCCCCAGGGTCACAGCCATCTCCTCCTTGGCAGACGTGGGGAATTAACAGTGCAGGCATCAGCTCTGCAATCCCTGTGTGGTCAGGGGGCTACAACCAACATGGTACATGGCGGCTGCACCCAATGGACTGGCTACCGTGCTGGGTAGCAGCTGCAAATAAGCTAAGGAGTCCATTATCGTCGACAGCGTAGAAAGCGATACTGCACAGAGGATGGAGGAAAATGCACCCAGGAGGGCGACCTCACCCAACACTGGAGAACGAGTGGAAGTGCAGATCCACGTTGACAAAGGAGGCAGGAGGTCTCTCTATGCACCATGTAAGGAGCCATCCCCCAATTAGCTTGCTCTTTGGGAAACTTTTGAAAAATGGAGGTCAATCCCTACAGGGGACCATCACATAAAGGCCGAAACACGAGAGACTCCTTTTAGTCACCTCTTAGGGTAGACAGGAATACCTTGGACCTATTCTAACCCCCAGACCTGCAGGGGAACAAGTCCATCGAGAACTGCAATAGACTGCAAAGTCATCGATGAAACGAGTGCCGAGCCAAAGATGCCTGGCATGAGACAGGTCATTAATAGGGCTAATGGCGACAGCAAAGAGGACGATGCTCAGGACAGAGCCCTGGGACACTGCGGTTTCCTGGATGAAGGTGTCCAACAAAGCCAAACACATATGTACCTTGAAAATACTGTCTTTTTAAAAAGTCCTGGAGGAAACAGGACAGGTGGCCTTGGAAGCTCCACTCGTATAGAGGCTTTCTCCAAATCAAAAAACATGACCACTGTCTGATACTTCTGCATAAAACTGTTCATACATAGGCTTACAAAGTGACGAGATGGCCAACTGCAGAACGGCACGCTATAAATTCACATTGTGCAGTGGTTAGTAGATTGTGAGATTCGTGTCACCATAAGAACCGGTCGTGGATCATATATTCGATCACTTTGCACGTTCAGCTCGTGAGAGCAATGAGGCAGTAGCTAGAAGCAAGTTGTTTGTCCTTACTGGGCTTAGACATGGACATGACTGGCTTCATGCCAGCGTCTGGGAAATATGCTATCCGCCCAAATGCAAATCAACATATGATGGAGGAAGTGCTTGCCAGTAGGAGAAAGATGCTACAACATCTGAATGTTAACATTATCTGGCCCTGGGATAGAACAGTGAGGTGAGGTAAACGCACGATCTAGCTCCCTCATAGTAAAGGTGGCGCAGTAGCATTCATGTTTCTGAGAAGAAAAGGGTATCATCCCAGCTGCCTTCACCCAGTTCCAAAGGAGGAAGGGCATGGTGATGGAGGATGGAGCTCGAAATCTCCACAAAATAGCAGCCTGAGCTGTTGGAGATAGCAACAGGGTCCACAATGGCATGAACTGCTAGTAAATGAAATACTGCTAGCTGTTTTGCTATCCTGAAGAAGGCAACGACACTGTGCACACAACTGTTAATCATGAATACAGTTCACCATCGTAGGACGACTGTTAAAAATGCACAGAGCATGTCTCCGTGTGTGAATCATATCAGGGCACACTTCAGTATACCAAGGGGACCAATGGCCTCTGTAATCTGGTCCCTTCAACCCCAATAAACCAACCAACCTGTCCACCAACGGACCTGGACATGTTGTTGTTGTTGTTGTCGTCGTCTTCAGTCCTGAGACTGGTTTGATGCAGTACAGATGGTATGGCAGAGTACAGATGAAATGCGTGGTATGGAATTTTCTGTGGCATTGAGAATAATGTTTTTAAGGTATTCTACCCAGTCACCACAACAGGGGGAAATGTTCATCAAAGGTCACCAGAAAGGAATAAAAGTATCCAGTTGGCCTTACAAAGCAGCCAACTGGGTTTACACATACATGGAGTAGGAGCCAGCAAACGGATGGCACACGGGAAATTATCACTAGAGTACGTGTCAGAGAGAACGGACCACTTTCGACGACCACAAGCTGGGCAGTGTAGAATGAGAGGTCCAAATGGGAACAGGTGTGCACTGAGTCTGAAAGGAATGTAGGTGTGGCAGTGTTAGACAAATGAGGTTGAGTCGATTGAGACGGTCAGCCATTAGGGTACCTCTCGGACAGGTTCTGGAAGAGCCCCAAAGAAAATGGTGTTCATTAAAGTCACTGAGCAGCAAAAAGAGATGAAGGAGTTGACCAATAAGCTGGAGGAAGTCTGCCCTGGTGACACCAAATGACGGAGGGAATAGGTGAGGTGAGGAAGGATAATGCAGACTGCAACAGCTTGTAGCCATGTGCTCAATGAGATGGTTTGGCTACGACAGTCATCCAGGATTAGCAGCATGACTCCTTCAAGAGATGGAGTGCTATCCTTGGGGGAAGTTCACAGTGAACCAAGAGGTCATAGCAGTTAAGAGGATGCAGTTTTGTTTCTTGGAGGCACAAAAGAGTGGATGCTGTGATTCCAAAGGCAGCAGTAAGTCTTCCTTGTTGTATCTAATGCCATGAATGTTCTATTGGAGGAGAGTCATCTACATTGGCATTCTCTCTGGGTCAGCCTGCAGATTCCAGAGCAAAAAACCTGTAGATGGAGCACACCAACAATGAAAGTTGGCCGAGTGACTGTGCATTGGCCTCAGTTCTCTTGACTGGGAGGGCTGCAAGATTCTCTACTGCCAAAGAGCTGCACACCTGTCCCAAACTGCTGAGGGGGCACTCACCAGTCCACCAAGGTACAGACTGCATCCTATGACGTCATGAAGACTTTGGGGTGGAGAAGTCAGTTGCATGATGGATCACTTGTGTTATGTGGTCCATCCATGCCTGGACACACTTGTGGTGTTCAAATACAGCCAGCTCACTGAACAGCATCCAGTTAGCCCTGCTGACCATTCATTTTGGTGGCTTCTGTCCAGATAATGCTGCATCCAGTAGGTTAACCACCAGTGAGAAGTAGTCAATGGAATGAAGGTTGTCAATGACTTCCCACTGAACAGAGTCCACATGAGCTGGAGAGCAGAAAGAGAGGATGATGGCTGATAATGACCCACTAGCACCACAGAAGTGAGTGGGAGTACCTGTGTTGAGGATGCACAGCTCCTGAGACGCCGTGAGGCTCCCCAGAACATGACCTGAGGGTAGGTAGAGGCCAAGCCCCACGGTACGTGCTGGGCATTAAAGCCTTCCAGTAGGAGAAACTATCAAGGGAGCTGTTCCATAAGATCTGTGAGAACCTCAGAGACTACTGCATCTTGCACAGGTAAATACAGCAAGCAAATAGTGAGCTTCCAACACATATGAATTTCAACTATAGCTCCTTGCAAGTAAATAGCCATGAGGAGAGCAGAGCCATGTTGCTTGTTACTGACAAACAAAGCAACCCCTCCCATGGCTTTTTCCCCAGTCAAGTCATCCTTGTAGTGGATGGTATAGCCCTCTAGCATAGGGAGCATGCCTGTGCTAGAAGATCAGTTCCTCCAGAAGTCCTGAATGCATTATTGATGTCCACTGTTGTATGGGAGCCATTTAAGTTGTGTGGTTTTACTTTACTACCACCTTTGCACCACAGTGGTGAGGCACTTAGAGAACTTAAAGGGGAGTGGAAGGGCTGCTTGGGTCCGATGCTGAGGATTCTTAATCCATGATGTCCTCCTCATTTCAGACATGTCAGAAGAGGTTTGATGGTGCCCAGAATAGTTCTTGACCCGAATGTTGTGATCCTTCCCCTGTAACTTCAAGTGCGATGGGGAAGAGGGCCCTAAGAGGCACTCTGCTTTCCGTGTGCCTTCTTGATGCTCACTGCGAAGATGTTGATGGCCCCGTCTGCCACAGCTGCCTGACTGATAAGTCTTTACTCACTTTGCTTTGGCACTTGCAGGTGCTGGTTGTGGACAGTGGTATGCTGGATGTCACCTGCCAAGAGGGAGGTGACCACGAGACAAAGGTTCAATAACCAACAAAAAGATAACATTTTATGAGCTGGGGTGTGGAATGTCAGAAGCTTGAACGTGGTATGGAAGCTAGAATATCTGAAAAGAGAAATGCAATGGCTCAAGCTAGATGTAGATGGGTCAGTGAAGTGAATTGGAAACAAGACAAGAATTTCTTATCAGATGAATATAAGGTAATATCAACAGCAGCATAAAATGGTATAACGTGACTAGGATTTGTTATAACTAACAGGAGGGCAGAGAGTGTGTTACTGTGAAGAGTTCAATGATAGAGTTGTTCTTATCAGCATTGACAGCAAATCAACACCGACAACAACAGTTCAGGTATGTGTGCTGATGTCGCAAGCTGAAGATGAGGGGAGAGAGAAAGTATATGAGGATATTGAAAGGATAATACAGTATCTAAACAGAGATGAAAATCTAATAGTCGTGGGGGATTGGAATGTAGTTGTAGGAGAAAGAGTAGAAGAAAAGGTTACAGGAGAATATTGGCTTGGGACAAGAAATGAGGAAGGAGAAAGACTGAGTTCTGTAATAAATTTCAACTAATACTAATGAATACTCTGTTCAAGAATCACAAGAGGAGGAGATATACTTGAAAAAGGCCAGGTGAAATGGGGAGATTTTAGTTAGATTACATCATGGTCAGCTAGAGATTTAGAAATCAGACACTGGATTGTAAGGCTTACCCATAAGCACATATAGACTTAGATCACAATGTAGTAGTGATGAAGAATCGGCTGATGTTTATGAGATTAGCCAGCAAGAATCAATATGCAAAGAAGTGGGATACAGACATACTAAGGAATGATGAGATATGCTTGAAATTCTCTAAGGCTATAGATACAACAATAAGGAATAGTTCAGTAGGCAGCAAAGTTGAAGAAGAATGGATACCTCTTTTTCTTTTATATATAAGAAAAAAAGGGGAGCAGTCACAGAAGTTTGGGAAAAAAATAGGTACAAAGAAGGTAACTCTGAAGAAATATTGGGTAAAGAATAAACACTTCAGTTGATCCACGGAAGAAGGAAGTACAAAAATGTTCAGGGAAATTCAGGAATACAGAAATACAAGTCGCTGAGGAATGAAATATATAAGAAGTGCAGAGAAGCTAAGACGAAATGGCTGCAGGAAAAATGTGAAGAAATCGAAAAAGAAATGATTGTCAGAAGGACTGACTCAACATATATGTAAGTCAAAGCAACCTTCGGTGAAATTAAAAGCAAGGATGGTAACATTAAGGGTGCAACAGGAATTCCCCTGTTAAATGCAGATGGGAGAGTGTATAGGTGGACAGAGTACACTTAAAGCCTCTATGAAGGGGAAGATTTGTCTGATGTGACAGAAGAAGAAATAGAAGTCAATTCAGAAGAATTGGGGGATCCAGTATTAGAATCAGAATTTAGGAGAGCTTCGGAGGGCCTAAAATCAAATAATGCAGAAGGGACAGGCACCATTCCATCAGAATTTCAAACATCATTGGGGGAAGTGGCAAAAAAACGATTATTCACATTGATGTATCGAATTTATGAGTCTGGTGACATACTATCTGACTTTTGGAAAAATATCATACACGCAATTCTGAAGGCTGCAAGAGTTGCAGGTGCAACAATTATCACACAATCAGCTTAACAGCCCATGCATCCAAGTTGCTGACAAGAATAAAATACAGAAGAATGGAAAAAAATTGTGGATGTGTTATATGACAATCAGTTTGGCTTTGAGAAAGGTTCAGGCACCCAGAGATGTAACTCTGATGTTGCAGTTGATACTGGAAGCATGGCTAAAGAAAAGGCAATGCACATTCATAGGATTTGTCAACCTGGAAAAGGCGTTCAACAATGTAAAATGGTGCAAGATGTTTGAAATTCTGAGAAAAAGAGGGGTAAGATATAGAGAGAGATGGGTAATATACAATATGTACAAGAGCCAAGCGGGAATAACAAGAGTGGATGATCAAGAATGAGGTGCTCAGATTGAAAAGGGTGTAAGACAGGGATGTGTAGTCTTTTGCCCCTACTATTCAATCTGTTCATCAAAGAAGCAGACATGGAAATAAAAGAAAGATTCAGGAGTGGAATTAAAATTCAGGATGAAAAGGTACCAATGATATGATTTGCTGATAACATTGCTATCCTGAGTGAAAGTGAAAAAGAATTACATTATCTGATAAATTGAATGAAAAGTCTGAGTACAGAATATGCATTGAGAGTAAATCGAAGAAAGATGAAAGCAATGGGAAGTAGAAGGAATGAGGATTGATGGTCAAGAAGTAGATGAAGTAAAGGAATTCTATTACCTTGGCAGCAAAATAACCACTGATGGGTGGAGCAAGGAGGACATCAAAAGCAGACTAACACTGCCAAAAAATGATTTTCTGGCCAAGAGAATTCTGCTAGTGTCCAACATAGATCTTAATTTGAGGAGGAAATTTCTCAGAATGTACGTTTGGAGCACAGCTTTGTGTGGTAGTGAATCATGGACTTTGGGAAAACCAAAAACAGAAGAGAATTGAAGCATTTGAGATGTTGTGTTACAGACAAATGTTGAAAATTAGATGGACTGATAAGGTAAGGAATGAGGAGGCTCTGCGTAGAATCGGAAAGGACAGGAATATGTAGGAAACACTGAAAAGGAGAAGCACCAGGATGATAGGACATCTGTTAACACATCATGGAATGACTTCCATGGTACTAGAGGGAGCTGCAGAGGGCAAAAAATGTAGAGGAAGACAAACACTGAATTACATCCAGCAAATAATTGAGGACATAGGTTGCTCTTGAGATGAAGAGGAGTTTATGGGTAGCCATATCAAACCAGTAAGAAGACTGACAAATAATTAAATAAATAAATAAAAAAGTTAAAGTTATAAAGTTGACAAATTACAAATTATTCTTGCTGAATGCAAAAAATTACAGCTATTTACGTCAGTGAACATTGGCTTACAGATGATTTAAAATTATTAATACAATTGAAAATTTTAAGCGGACAAGAGCAATCACAAGGAGGCTCTCAAATTCTTATGCATTCTGATACAAAATGTAAAATAAGAATGATTTTTTATTATGTGGATGAAGCTTATGTATTTGAAAGCTGTTGTGTCAAGCTAAGGGACTTAAATGTCATAGTAGCTTATATTTACAGAGTACCCCAGAAAGCTACAATTGATACTTTTTTAATCAAATTCCAGTGCCTGCTTGGAAACCTCAATGAAAAAGAAAAAAGTGTGTAATAGCTGCTGACATCAATATTTATCTCACAGTTGAGAGCAGTGATGTGTCAAAATTCATTGACATAATGAAAAACTTTGGCTCCACAGAAAACTACAGTAAATACGCAGTTGGCAATCAGTATTGATGATATGTTAACAAATAGTGTGTTTGTAGGTGTTTATACATTTTGTTTGGTTTTAGTATGGCGAGTAGCAACTTTCTATCACATAATATTGTTACATTCTAAACACTCTGCATTATTCACTGTACTGCCAAAACTTAACAGGGAAATTACATCTAAAAAAAAAGCCATACAAAAATGAACTTGCATTAAAAAGATTCAACTATATATGTAGTAATAAGTTAAGAGAGACTGAATGGCCTTTCAACAACTGTAATTCATGTAGCAGTAACTTTGACAAATTTTTAAATAGTGTTCTTGAAATGTTTAATGAAACTTCTCCACTTATAACCATACGCAACAAAATTACTAGTAAATGTAAATGGATAACAATAGCATGAAAGTTTCCAATGCCATGAAGAGGCAACTCCACAATGAATTGAGATACACTAAAAAATAGGCATTTTACTGTATATGTTAAACATTATACACCTACATTTCAAAAAAGGTGTGAATGCATCTGACAAATGATAAACAATAAGTTCATTTTACAACAAAAAAAAGTAAGACAAGCCAGTGTGGCGACACAGTCAAACCAGAGTTCGGTTTAAGAGTTCGTAGTCATATCTAGGATTAAAGTAAATGATAACATTACTGTAAACCCAGCTCAAATATCTGAGTATCAGAGTAAAGTACAACCCTCCAGACCCCACCAAGAAGCTGATTATTTCACAGGGTTTTTTTGAGTCACAATAATAGATGTGGAAATGTTATATTGTCATAAAAAAAAACACTGTTGGGTGTGATGTGCTACTCACTAAATAGCATCACATAATAGCATCTCCACTACATTTTGAACTGCATCAAAAACAGACCTCTGTTCAAAAAAGGGTCAAGGGAAGACATGGGAAGCTGTTGAAGGTGTCAGAGATTGTAGCTGCAAACCAGATCCAAAATTTTATTATACAAAATTACAACAAGTATCCAGTCTGGAGTAGCGAATAATTTTAGTAAAAAGATATGCAAAACACTTGGTCAGACGTAAAGTTGTAGATATCTCCTGTGGTCTTACAAAAGCCTCTGATGTAGTAAACCATGCCTTGCTTCTCTAAAAATTCATTAAATATTGGATTAAGGGCAATGCTCTGAAATGGCTTTCTATTTTACAAAGGGCAGCTATTACTTTCAAGTGTAGTGAATTATTATTCTAAATGGAATACAATATCACAAGGTGTATTTCAATGCTCCTTTTTAGGGGCAATTACGTTCCTATTTTATGTAAATGACTTATCTGTAAGTTTAAATTTTCCTTCAGTTCTCTTTTCAGATGATACAGAAAAAATTCTATGCTCTATCATGAGACCATTAGATACCGAGGAAAACTGGTTCCAGTTAAATGGGTTGAAATTTCAAAACCAAACATTCAAAATGTGTGGAATGTAAAATACAACACAACAGTCAACTTATGGAAGAAGTTGAGACATTCAAATTCCTTGGAGTAAATGTGGATAAGCACTTAAGGTGGAATACACATATTCATATCCTATCACATATAGTAAGTAGGCAAATTCCTCTGATATGAGGACAAGAAAAATAGCTTATATTATAGTTATTTTGAAGCCATCATTAGGTATGGTGTAATTGTTGGGAAGTTTAAATAGTGTATCTTGAACAATGAAACAGCAGAAAAAAAATATCAGATACATGTGTGCTTCACAACAAAAAGAATCTTGTTGCCCATTATTTTGGAAGCTACAAATCCTAACTGTTCGCTTGAGATGCATTTACGAAATTGTAATCTTTACACAGAGCAGACAAAAATTTCAAGACTAGTTTGTTCTATACAGTACATGAAGTTACGTGTTTTATATTTGGCCAACATTTTCCCACCTGAATTCTGAGTTAGGTGACCAATGGGTAAGACTTAGTACTTATGTGTGGTAGATATGGCCCATGATTGTAACTTCTAAGGCCGCTGCAAAACAACCAGATTATAATAGGGGTAGCAAAAGAGAAGTATATATATATATATATATATATATATATATATATATATATATATATATATATATATACATATATACTTAGGTAGTCCAAATGAAGAAAGGACACAATCACTAAATTTCATCCTCTTCGGACAAACAATACATATTACATAGAGGTTAGTGCTACTCTGTACTACAAGTTCAGCATTGATTACCAGGCAATGGCCATTAGGACAATTAAGGGTCTTGCCCAAAATTACATTACTCTTGCCAAGGGGGAGCAATCTATAGAGGCTGATCAAGTCTATGATAAAAGGGCTCAGAAAACACTTTAAAAACCCATTGGTCATGATATGAATAAGAGCTTTCTGAAATGGTGGCACAAATGTGTGCAAAGCTGAGCTGTTTCGACAACATGATCGATCTCATCTTGGCAGTATTGTACAGCAAGCCAATGCAAAACTGGAGATGGGGCTGACGGCTGTTGACTAGATGCACATTGCCGTGGTGCTGACAGGTACTATTGCAAGATGGTGCTGCACTAGACATGATCTGCACCTCAACAGTATTGGCAATGGGGGATCAGTGGAGTTAATTAGTGACTATATAGTAGGCGAGTATGGGACCACACATGGTCAAGTGCCCGTTGTCATGGGTAGGAGGACTAGGTCTTTTATTGTGACAACAAGTTCTACTCCCTTAAAAGTATCCCAAACCAGTTTAGAGATTTCTTCACCGTATACACCATAGTACACATAACTCACAGGAATTTGTTCAGAATTACCAGTTTTATATATATATATATATATATATATATATATATACATACAGTCCATTAAAAGTAAAGTACAACAGCTTTAAGTAGAAGTAGTAGAATTTCAGTCTCAAACAGCATGGTGGTATTCATTACAGAGCACTGATGTAGAGAGAATGAAATACAGCATATGGAACTATCACCACACAAATCTGTTACTGCTGCTCCTTATGTGTGTGTGTGTGTGTGTGTGTGTGTGTGTGTGTGTGTGTGTGTGTGTGTCCCCTCACCTAGTGATAATGTTTAACTTTCTTTGTCAAATTAACTGAAGTCCTGCAAAGAGTCTCAGCCCCAAAACTAACATATTTTGTGTATAAATATGATGTACACACATTAACACAGGTATTGGCATTGAAATTAGTAATAACTTTCTAACATTCTGATCACTCTTGGTGTGACACAAATGATAAACTCAGCTACTACACCACCCAAAGGTTCAACACGATTCTTATGAAGTACATATTTGCAGACATTGGCAAGAGAAATTGTAAAGTACTGATAAAAGATCTTGGCCTTTCTGATCATTACTGTCAGATAAAGATGGAGATCAGCTTTGTAAAACCCTCAAAAGGACAGACCTACGTAAGGATCTTTTTGAAATTAAAAAAAACATAATTTTTCTTGGGCACTGGTATATCAAATCTGGGATGAAGTGTATTTAGAAAACAGTGTGTATGCCTGGATCTCTAAATCCTGCATGTTGTTTAAATTAAGTTTTGAGGAGACATTTCCAAAAGAAGCCACTTCCACAGCAGCAGCTAAAAAAACCAAATTGTTAACTGTGGGTACATACTAGGAAGTTCTCCCACACACTAAAAATTTCTCAGTTATTTTCAAAAGCACTACACTGATTTACAGTTCTTAGATCATCATCATCATCATCATCATAGGTATAAAAAACGTGCAGGAAGGAAATATTTGAAAAAAAAAAACCATTCAATGACAAAATAATACATAAAGAAACAAAAGCAATGTAGTGTGGGATGTCATAAAACAAGAAACTGGGAAAAGCACACAAGTATAACACACAGATCAAAGATGGGGGTAGAATACAAGAAAATCCTCAGGAATTGGCAAATTTTGTAAATGATTATTTTGAAGGAAGGTATAAGATGAATGTCAACAAAAGCAAAATGAGGATAATGGAATGTAGTCGAATTAAATCGGGTGATGCTGCGGGAATTAGATTAGGAAATGAGATGCTTAAAGTAGTAAACGAGTTTTGCTATTTAGGGAGCAAAATAACTGATGATGGTTCAGGTAGAGAGGATATAAAATGGAGACTGACAATGGAAAGGAAGGCATTTCTGAGAAGGAGAAATTTGTTAACATCGAGTATAGATTTGAGTGTCAGGAAGTCGTTTCTGAAAGTATTTGTATGGAGTGTAGCCATGTGTGGAAGTGAAACATGGACGATAAATAGTTTCTACATCTTTATCTACATCTACATCCATACTCCGCAAGCCACCTGATGGTGTGTGGTGGAGGGTACCCTGAGTACCTCTATCGGTTCTCCCTTCTATTCCAGTCTCGTATTGTACGTGGAAAGAAGGATTGTCGGTATGCTTCTGTGTGGGCTCTAATCTCTCTGATTTTATCCTCATGGTCTCTTCGCGAGATATACGTAGGAGGGATCAATATACTGCTTGACTCTTCGGTGAAGGTATGTTCTCGAAACTTTAACAAAACCCCGTATCGAGCTACTGAGCGTCTCTCCTGCAGAGTCTTCCACTGGAGTTTATCTATCATCTCCGTAACGCTTTCGCGATTACTAAATGATCCTGTAACGAAGCGCGCTGCTCTCCGTTGGATCTTCTCTATCTCTTCTATCAACCCTACCTGGTGCAAATCCCACACTGCTGAGCAGTATTCAAGCATTGGGCAAACAAGCGTACTGTAACCTACTTCCTTTGTTGTTGGATTGCATTTCCTTAAGATTCTTCCAACGAATCTCAGTCTGGCATCTGCTTTACCGACGATCAACTTTATATGATCATTCCATTTTAAATCACTCCTAATGCGTACTCCCAGATAATTTATGGAATTAACTGCTTCCAGTTGCTGACCTGCTATTTTGTAGCTAAATGATAAGGGACCTATCTTTCTATGTATTCGCATCACATTACACTTGTCTACATTGAGATTCAATTGCCATTCCGCGCACCATGCGTCAATTCGCTGCAGATCCTCCTACATTTCAGTACAATTTTCCATTGTTGCAACCTCTCGATACACCACAGCATCATCTGCAAAAAGCCTCAGTGAACTTCCGATGTCATCCACCAGGTCATTTAAGTATATTGTGAATAGCAACGGTCCTATGACACTCCCCTGCGGCACACCTGAAATCACTCTTACTTCGGAAGACTTCTCTCCATTGAGAATGACATGCCGCGTTCTGTTATCTAGGAACTCCTCAATCCAATCACACAATTGATCTGATAGTCCGTATGATCTTACTTTGTTCATTAAACGACTGTGGAGAACTGTGTCAAACGCCTTGCGGAAGTCAAGAAACACGGACGGCATCTACCTGTGAACCCGTGTCTAAGGCCCTCTGAGTCTCGTGGACGAATAGCGCGAGCTGGGTTTCACACGACCGTCTTTTTCGAAACCCATGCTGATATCTACAGAGTTGATTTCTAGTCTCCAGAAAAGACATTATACTCGAACATATCGTTTAGACAAGAAAAGAATAAAAGCTTTCAAAATGTGGTGCCACAGAAGAATGCTGAAGATCAGATAGATAGATCACATAGCTAATGAGGATGTATTGAATAAATTGGAGAGAAGAGAAATTTGTGGCACAACTTGACTAGAAGAAGGGATCCATTGGTAGGACATGTTCTGAGGATGAAGGGATCACCAATTTAGTATTGGAGGGCAGCGTGGAAGGTAAAAATCATAGAGGGAGACCAAGAGATGAATGCACTAAGCAGATTCAGAAGGATGTAGGTTGCAGTAAGTACTGGGAGATGAAGAAGCCTGCATAGGATAGAGTAGCATGGAGAGCTGCATCAAACCAGTCTCAAGACTGAAGACCACAACAACAACATCGCGGAGAAGTTGCAACAGAATTTTCCTAAAATATTTGTAGCACCTGTAGTGGCTCACACAGCATGTAAAATGATATTCCAAACGACATAGTTCGAAGTCAGGAAGACAAAACAGAAATTAAAAAGCAAGAAGTCAGGAGGTGCAGGTGAGATGATGATGATGATGATGATGGTACTTGGTTTTTGGGGAACTCAACTGGGTGGCTATCAGCACCCGTACAAGTTCCCAATCTTTGCGCTGTCCACTCTCGCCCCTTTCCCGAATAAGAATGAAATTATAAGGACAACACAAACAGCCAGTCGCCAGGTGGAGAAAATCCTCAACCAGGCTGGGAATCAAACCTGGGACCCCCTGATTGAGAGGTAGCAATGGTAGCCACTAGACCATGAGCCACAAACAAGTGTAAGATCTGAACCCCTCCCTTACACATTATGGAACATATATTGGTATGCTAAGATTGTGCTAAAAAGTATTTTCAGGTTTTCCATCAGTTCTTATTTAAAGAGTAAGTAGTTGTTAAAAGTTAACAATCATTAACAAAATTTGAGTTTTTTTAAATATTTGTGGCGGGCACAAAGTACTCCCCCCCACTACCTCCCCGCAAACCCCTTGGTATTACCATGTTACAGAAAAGGCATTGGTATTGCTTCGGTTAAGCACACACGTCAAACTATAGACGATGTAACAAGCACAAGATTTTTTAGGGGTGAATATTGACTGCCAAGTAACATGGAATGTACACAAAAAGATGTTGGCAAAAAGAATGTCATCTGCATGTTTTACTTTTAGGGTTCTCATTTGTTTATGACAGCGAATGTTTTGTGGTGACACACTTACTCTCCTGTATACTCAATTCTTTGTCATGGGATTCTTTCCTGGAAATTGAAAACACCAAACTTGAATACCATTTTTAAACTGCAGAAAAGGGCAGTAAGAATAATAACTACAAGTAGTCGTTGGAACGACTAAATATTGTTTAAAAAACTGAGAATTCTTACCGAGTCAAGTAACAGTCTGTTGTGGGTATCATGGTATCAAATCAGGGAAAATATTACTAATATTCCTACTTATGGGTATATCCTACAGAGATCTTAGTGGTGAGATTTAGAGAAGTGTGTACAAGAGCATATATGCATATAGTGTCTTGCAGAATATGAATGTAACAGCAAAAATGTTACCCATCATGCTACATCTCATTTACAACTTTATCTGTGTTAACATGAAGAATTACTTCTGTATGAATTCATCATTTTACTTATTCTCTAATTATATGGTTATTAGCTACTCTACAATTGCTGCTAACTCTGTGTACAAACTTCAGATCATGTCCTGTACTGTTTCTTGTGACAGACAAATCAAGAAAACGTAAATCTATGTATTTTTTAAACTAGCTTAATTACTGCCTCCATTTATTAACTAGTATTCTCATTTTTATTTTTATGGTTATGTACAAAAAATTAACATTTCCTTTATTATTCAAAAATATTTATTATATAATGGCATTCAGAAGAAAATGTCCAGTCAGCTCAAAAACTCTTTGGATAATTCAGTTTTAGAACAAGTGTCTCAAATCTTGTTAAACCTGTGCTGTAAGATCCAATTTTGATTTGATATTGAAAATAGTAATTACAAATGTCTAGCTGTCTGTGACACCATTAACAAACAATGGGCCATAAATGGAGCCCATCATGAAATTCTATGAAGTGATGGCTGTTCCTGTGTTATCCTATGGAAGCAAAAGCTGTGTTAACACAAAAAATTTCAAACAGCACAGATGATGTACCTAAGGCAAGTCTGCAGGAAAAGAAACACAATTACAAGATATCAGAACAGAATTAAATATTTTCAACAGGAATGAAAAATTGAAAAGGATCCTGAAGACTGCAGACAAGAGCTCACGAGAATATCAGGTCACATATCTCCCCAAAAGAACCTGAATTACAAGCCATATGAGAAGAGAGATTGAAAGACCTAGGGAATAAAATAGGAATGATTTTCTTTGTGGGCATGGATCAGGCCACTGACTAATGCCTGAAAAGATGATGATTTATTACATGCTTGTGCCACAACCCACTACACTTATAGGTTGCATAAATATTATTTCAAATGTTGCACAGGTAATGTTGCTCCACTGTGAATTATGTAATATCTAACTGCATTTTCAAATTCACTGTGTGTTATCAGAAACCTCATTTACCAATATTTTGAAACCAAGGAAGGTTTCTACTGGCAATCATCAATACTGCACTGTGAATACGCATCACATTTACTAAAATGGTAATTTATTGTTTACTGTTTTGACTGAGGTTGTTGAGCATAATGCAACCACAAGGGAAACACATATAATGTGATGCTTCTGTTAGACATTCATCATGCCGCACCGCATAGCATTTGCACTGTCCATGTTTTTTTTTTTTTTTTTTTAATTAACAAACTTAATTTCTACTTTCAACATACAACATCTGTTTCAGATAAAAAAATTAACATTGTTATGTTCTTCAAAAAAAATTAACATTGTTATGTTCTTCATTCGAATAATTGGTAGGTTGCAGCATTATGTCGTAACAGTAAGACACAGGGAAGGGATAGTAAAAAACTACGGTAACATTATTATTAAGCGGAGTCACTGACATTTGTTCGGTTCTGTGATATAAAAACTTTATCAAGCGTTATTTCCAAAACTTTTTTGGGCGCTGTTGACCTTGCTGTTTAGTATCCAAAGTTATATCAGTCCAAGAAATTTACTTTAAATATAGAAATGAATGAAATGGGAATAACAGGCTTGAAATACTATACGATGTCTAATTATCTAAAATGGAATTACAGTAACTACTCTCTTTATTCGTGATTCGCAACAAGTAAAGCTACGTAAGTGACACATACGCTACGAATATCTGGAGCAGGCAATTTCTGCTATCAATCAATCCTTTCAACACTTATTTAAAAAGCGCCGCGTACTTACGATATTATATATTGTTGGTCTCAGAACGGTTTCGAGCTTGCAAACAGAATTCTATTCTTAATATCTAATCAAGATCGAATAAGTCACCTATATTGTTTACACAACCATCAAGCTTTATTCAGCAATATTTACTTCCGTAAATTCCGTATCTCGACCGCATGCCTTGATTCCATAGCGGACACAAGCCGTGATTGAGTCGTCGCGTACCTTTAAATCTACTAGGCGGCACAAACGCAGTACACTTTTGCGCAGTTGTGATCGGATGGAAAAAATTACACAGATTTCTATATAATTTTATCTGAAGAGTTCATATTTACACGACTGACTTCTTGCCGACAATGCCAAATTTCTTGAACTTCAAGAAAGAAAATTTTATGTTCAATGTTTTCGTTGTGTCGTTGGTACTGGGGGCGTTTTATTAAAAGAGCGAAAAATAAATTTTCTACTAGCATCAGAAGATCAGTGCCATTTACGAACGCTAGGACTCGTCTGAACATGCAAAAATCCGTTCATACGTCTGTTGAGTTTCAGTAGAATATTTGCAGGATTTCAGATGTTTTTTATAAATCGAATGTTGACAGTCTGCATCTATGATAGCTTTGAGGCATCAAAGAACACGACTGTAGGGAACCACGGTTTAGAAAAGGTGAGCAAAGTTAGTGTTGTATTTTGTAAACCTGCCGTACTTTAAAGAAACAGCATCACAGAAATCGATGGCTGAAACTGAGTGCGAGGAGTTACTTTCTCGTTAAACAAGAAGCGATGATATATCAAGTGACACAGCTGATAGAATGAAGTAGTACACTCAAGTAGTAATTGACTTCTCCTATCAGAACCTGGAAGGTGTTTTATCAAGTTCTAAGCAAAATTATTAAGAATACTCGTACAAACAAACAGTCTGGAAAGTCGTATGGCAACTCATGCAGTCGAATTAAAGCTCCTGTATTACCGGTGACTCGCGCAGTCGTGTTTACACAGTGCTGCGAAACTTACGTCAAAGTGAAATGGTTTTTCCCAGAACATTCGTGTAGAAGATTAGTGCATAAATCTGTTGTTCTGGGGGATGGCTGGTAGAATATTGTCGTGCGAGTAAGTTAAAAATTTGTGTCAGCGCTTAATCGTTCTTATTTTACGTACTAACTCTTTGGACCGATCATTGCTAAGTCGCCATTTTGTACGTAGCCGGGCACAAGAAATAGAGTATTTAGGAAGAATTATGACGGCTGGAGTGTTTGCATAGATGTGAAATACAGGAAACTCGTAGACCTAAAATATTGTGTGTGCCGAGCGTGTGACTGTTCCTGTTTCCTGCCAAAAGAACATCGGACGTCCGTGCTTCGTACTTGCCATATTTGAAGTCTATTGAAAGACAGCAGGGTCTCAGCAGACAGAAAACTGTTTCCAGGAGCAATATTCAAGCCGTTGTTTCGGATCTATGCATCAGAATAACCACTTCACAATAAATGAGTAGCCTAAACTAATCCTGCCATTACATGTCGGATATAGAGAGCGCTCTTAAGGCGTTGGACTCTGTTGGTATTCTGAAGATATTTCCTCGAGAATAACATGTGTGCAGTGATCTGTGTGATATCGTCATGCCCTGTATTGACATTCATGTAGTGTTTTTAGTTCTGTGAAAAAGCCAAAGACATCAAAACATTGAGGAATGAGACATCGAAGTGGGGGCATGATTAGATGTCAGTGCATTTTGTGCCTTTATGTTGGATATTTTCCAATGTTGTTGACGTCAGAATATAATGGCATTTATTATGACTAATCGCCTCTCAACATACACGTCAATCGTAAATAAAAAAGCTAAAACAAAATTTGCTCATTTTGTATTTTGACAATTAAGGCATTAGTACACAGACAGTTAATTTTGTTTGTATTTCAGGTAATGTAGATAGGAAATATCAAGACTTATGTACATACGTTAGTTTTTATAAATTCATGCCGTCAACCCTAAGGACTGAAAAACAATAGCCAAAATGACTATAGCCACTAGAGGACAGGGTGTTGCAGTAGATCCACCAGATGGTCAACTCACCACTCATGGCTCAGTAAGTACTGATTAAGCTTATTGTTTCCTTTTTTTCCCTTGAGAAAATTGCATTCGCATCGATAGTTGCATATTGCCTTTCGTTAACCTAAATGAAATTACAGAATTTCGATACGTTATGACACTTGTGTAGTCTTTTAATGTAGCACTAAAAATATCCAGTTTCGGCGGTTTTGGATACCAGGTGAGTTTAGAGTGAAACATAAGAAAACTGTCAAATCAATTACGAAAGGTTTGTGCAACATCTTTTCCTCCTTTGCAGGCCTAATGCTATATTTAAAGTGAAATTTTATTCTAGTGGAATCATACTTAATTTTGTTAAAACTTCGATACACTGAAGTATTTTTTTCGAATATAAATATATTTATGTATTTGACTTAGTAACACGCAAACCAGCAAAACCATTTCCATTTCATTTACTGCTTCAGCCAATCATGTTAGCATCTTCTAAACTCAGTGTATTTAAGACTGTCTTTCTTTTCTCCCCAAAACACAACAGATTCTAAGATTGATTGATAAGGAAGGTATTCAGATAGAGACTGCTAGGCCGTACACTTACCTTCGAAGGTTGCAATTTGTTACAGATGTGATTAACATCTTAAAGAGGACAAAACTCCATGTCGGGGCACAGATTCGATTTTCGTAGATTAGGACTTGTGGTCTTTTTTGCATTGAAGATGCTATCTGTGATTCTGTCACTGTCCACTGTGTTGTGCATGAAGATTAGTACAGCCCTACCAATCTCAGCATTTTAATACCTTAAGAAGGGGACCTCACATTTTATATGAAAGACCATGATGTTATATTGTTGCAGTGTCAGTGATAATTTTATGAAATCACAGCCGCCAACATGCAAAATCTTTGTTCATCATTGTTGTTTATGGCAACAACTCTGTGCTGCATTCTAGGCTGTATGGCAATTTGGTGCAATAAATATTGTGTAGTGGACCCCCATCCATGCAATTTCCTTAAAGTACATTACATGTACATGAAATACATCAGAATATATTTTGATAATTTGTCCATTATCTAATATCTTCCAGTTTTAGTTATTATACAGAAAATATGTTAAAAATGGCTTGACCGAAACTGCAACCTGTATTTGTCCTTCACCTTCATCGTCTTCACCAACTCTCAAATTGTCATATTTCAACCTAATGTAGTCCTTGGCCTACACTAGACATTTGTCACCACAGCCAACATTTCAATTTTCAAGGGGGGGGGGGGGTGCAGTATTGTAGTCTAGCCATTGAGAGCATTGGAAATAGTAATTAAGAAAAATAGTCTAATAAAAATTTATGAAATAAAAACATTGTTACATCTGGAGTCTAGCAGTTTATTTGCATGACACAGTGTGCAGACATCTACGCACTTGATGAGGAGAGGACTGGTAGTTGGCCGTTTTAACAGGGATCACAACTAACAAAACAATGGAAGTATTGTGCTCAACAATTTTATTCACTAGGATGTTCTTTTGTGCGATTCAATGCAGTGGACACACAATAACTGAAATATGTGACTAAGCGCATGTAGTAATAGTGATGAAAGGAGCTATTACATAATATAACTAGCACGTCAGATTGTACACTTCCGAAATGGGGCTGAAACACCGATACTTACAATATACTTAGCTTGAAAGATAATATTAGTCTCTGGAATTCTGCACTGAATATATTCACATGGAGATAGGATACAACAGCTTCAATTTGTGAAGCACATCTTAAGCATAACAACTGGCAACAGAAAGGGAGGTTGTAGTTCTGCAGAAATGTTTCCGAATGATCTGAAATTAGTATTGGGGAATCTTTTTGTTAATGACAGTAGTGGCTTTGTGAGCTTAACATATGGAAAAACCATAAGTTATGTATAAAGCTAATTGTCATGGGTAAGGAAATTATATCTGATAAGGAGAAACCAATTTCCTGGATTAATTTGGTTTATAAATTGTGTTAAAAAGAAGAAAAAGTTAACGTGCTATATAAAGCAAGGAAGCATAATTGTGTTGGCGGAAGAGGTCATCCAGCCATTCACCTGTATAACTTTATTTTTTGTATTGTGCATAATTGATTAGTTTATTGGACTTGGAGGTGTGATGTAGTGTGGTGTTTTCCTCATCTGCTCGTCATGATAGGCTCGTTAATGAGAATGATAGGATAAAAAAGAATCTTAAGCAAGATGGATGCATACACAAAGTTGATATTGTTAAAACTGGCAGCAGAAAAAGAGTAGTGGGAGAGAAAAGGTGGCAGTTCATAACTCAATTCTCTATAAGAAATGGAATAACACAGACAGTAAAAGCGGGAGTAAGTGAATTGAAACGGATTAATGTGCTTGTAAGCAATTGTGCCATTGTAAGAGATATTGTCAGTACATACGTAATTATACAGGTGGTTAATGTTATTAATATTATTATTTTGATATTGCCTGTATTGTACTTGGCATATAATTAGTTTTATTATGCGGATTGCATAATACATATTAGGTTGTTCCGACTTATAGTTGGGTCATTCCATACCAATTATTACAGGAAAAATTTGCTAGACGAAATCCCTGATATTTAGTAGACCCAGAAACATTTTCAATTTTTTTTATTTATTGTTTACGATTTAGAACCATTGGTCATTTTTGCTTCAGGCTGCAAGAGATTTTTAATTTATTTTTTTAGCAAACATCAGTGGTTTTTTAAAATTATTCAGTGATGGGTTGCCCCAGATCTTTCAAATAAGAAGCATTTATTTCAGCAGACACTAGACCATAAATTAAAACCACGATCACATCGCTGAATGTGTTTCTTGATATATTTTTATTAGCTCAAAGGTATTGACAGAAAAAAACATTAATTTTTAAACTGTATTTTTCAAAGGAGTAATTTCTCTGTCTTAGTATTTTTTGTGATGTTACACTACACAGTGTAGTCACTTTTTCTGGAGTATTAAATGGTGATAAGCTTAAACTTGACAAAAAACTTTAAAAAACAGATTTTTGAATTTGTTATTCTCCAGCCATGTAGTATCTGTGTTAGGGGAAAATGCTTAATAGATCTTTGTTATCAAATTTAGTACAAATTTCAACTTTGCCATTCAATGGCAAGTTACAAAAAAATTACAAATATGAGTCAAAAACACATTTATCTCGCCTAAGGATTGAAGTATATCAGTTACATAATTTAAACACATGAAATCAAAGTAATGAATGAATGATTGATTGTTGAAACAGTCCTCTGCAGAAAGTTTCTGCAAGCTATCAGATAGCATCTGAAAGACCGTACAGGATCATAGACAAGCATGTACAACTCTGTGTTGTCTTCCCACTTTTACCAACATATTTTCAGTCACACTCACTTAACAATGAGCACTTGAAGTGTCGAGTCTCGGTGGTCTATCAGTGTTCTTATTAACAAAGCTTGCCATAAGAGTGTGTGGAGTGTTTCCTGAATACATTATTTTAATTGAAGATTACCGTGAAGAAGAAGAAAAAGTCTTGTTTTACTTAAGAGTTGGCTCAGGGGCTAACTAAATGTGCATGTATAATGACATTAAATACTTAAGAAATTTCATTACCTTTTTGGTCAGTCTTGCTTGAACCCTTTTAAGAGACATAAGAAGCCTGTAACAAAAGGGGCGAGAGAAATAACGTTTGATCATTATTTTAGCAATGTAAGTTCTTTTATCAGTATAATGCCAGGGAAGGCACTCTGTCCAACATGTTATTTTAAGATATTTGTCATTAACAAAGAATGGGATCATGACAGTTAACGTAAAGCATTTTGTGACTCATCAGAAACGTTAAAACAGTGGATTTAGCTTGAGAAATCCTAGGTGTATGGTCTGCTAGGGAAAAAAAACAAACTGCAGAAAAAATACCTTTTGCCTTGAATGCAAATGTGGAATAAGTGGCAGCTACTGTCAAGAAGAATTTGGAACCTTCATTTGAAAACAAAAGTTGTGTTAAACCATAAGGTAGTTGTGAAAATTCTCCAATTGAGTATGATGATTTGATAGACAAGCTAAAGATTAAGTGTGGAATTTCAGACAAAGAGGATAAAGTTAAGATTATCAGTTTACTGCCAATTTCTTAAGAGTCTAGCCAAAAATGTCGTTGAATGTAATGTATCAGAACGTTTGGTTAAATTAACAAGGCAGTTAGTAAATAAGCAGTACAGAAGAAAAATGCATCTAATTTCATAGATGAAAATGTGATCAAGAAGGTTATTAAGTTTTATGAAGATGACAATAACAGCCGTTTGATGCCTGACAAAAAAAATTGTTTGTCTGAAAGTAAGTGGTACTAAGGTTCAGAGACAAAAAAGGTTAATGTTATGTAGTTTGAATGAACTATTGACTGAATTTGAAAAAGACAATCCTGACATTAAAATTGCATGGTCGAAATTTAGTGAGTTGAGACTGAAATTGTGTGTTGTTGCAGGGGGATTTGGCACCCATAATGTTTTTGTTTGTTTGTTTGTTTGTTTGTTTGTATCACCAGGCTGTCAGTTGATAATAGATGCAGCCAATCTTACTTGACTATAAAGACCTTTTGGAAGTTCTGGTTTGCAGTATTGACAGTTACATTGTATGATCACTGGAAAATGTTAAGACTGTCCAGGCAAACAAGCTTTACTTGACATGTTTGAAGACCGCGAAGATGATGATTTGATGCCTGACAATATAGAATACAAACAATGGGTGACACAAGACGGATAGGAACTGGTGGCAATTACAAATCCATAAGAAGAGTTTTTTGAAGTTTTGGTAACTAACCTTGAAAATTTGAAAATGCATCATTTTATTGCCAAAGCACAGTGTAAATTTCTGAAAGACAAAATGCAAACCTTGGCAATTGATGAATGAGCAGTACTTTCCGAATTTTCTGAAAATTGCTCCTTTGTTGTTAAAGATGAAGTAAAAGGGCACCATTGGGTAAACGAACAGACCACAGTTGATCGGTTTGTATTCTATGATAAAAATCAATGTATACTAGTGTGTCACAGATTGTGTGTGGTAAGTGACTATCTTGAACACAACGGTATAGTGGTGCACACTTTTCAACTGCAATTAACAAACTATATAAAACAGCACCAGCCTTCCATAAACAAACAGGTCTACTTCTCTGGTGGTTCTGCAAGCTAATATAAGCGAGCTGTCACAAATCCTAGTCTGCAGCAGACACACTTCAAGAAATGTTTATAAATTCTATAAACAATAGGTAAAAGGGATTATCTATGTTTTTGTAAAATGTGAGAAAATAAAAACTCTACACAAAAGTCTTTGAAGAAAGATTCACTACTTGTCTGAAGATTAAAGGCACTCCGCCTTTTCATTGTTTTATAGCTTTGTCACACAACTTACTCAGCTGTAAGTTCACGTCCCCTGATAGTGTACTTCATCAGTGTGGGAAAACTTATACCACTGACTCTTCAAAATGACACAGTGGCTTCTGTTAATGGTGGATTGATGATACTGATAATATTGATTGTCAAAACAAAGCTGTGTTGTTACACTTTATCACCCACTAGGACCAAGGACTTTATTTAAAAAAAAGGTTAAAAATGTGTTGAAGCTGTCTGTCTTGGAATTTACAGCTGTGAGTGGGTGAACTTTTAACTTAATACCCAAACTGACCGATGACATTTCTCTGTTGTTGAATCAACAACACAGTAAAAACAAATCACATGAGAACAAGATAATGTAATTAGTTGGCTCATTAAAAAAAGTGATCATAGATAAGTTTGTCTTGTGACTGATACACTTTATCTATTAGATATTAAGAAATGTATTTGTGACTCAAATTTGTAATTTTTTTCCTGTAACTTTCCATTGAATGTTAAAGTTGAAATTTATACTGAAGTTTGATATCATGAAGATATGTTAAGTGGGCAATTGTCAGATTTTTATCTTTTCCCCTAAAAAAGATATTGCAGGCTAAACAAGGAAAAAAATTGAAAAGTTTGTTTTTTAAAATAGTGTCTTTTTTTAAGTGTAAGCTTCGCACCATTGGTACTGTAAGAAAAGTAACTATACTGTGTAGTGCTATAGCACAAAAAATATTAAGGGGGAGAAACTACTCTTTTGGAAAAATACTGTTCAAAATTTGAGTTTTTTTACACTTGTGACCAATAACTTTGAGCTGTTAGAAATATATTAAGGAATACATTCAGCTCGCTGATCACGGTTTTAATTTCTGGTCCAGTGTGAGCTGAACTAAATGCTTCTTATTTGAAAGGTCCCATTACTGAATAAGTTAAAAAACCGCAGATGCTTGTAAGTGCAAAAGAATGGTTGGGACCTGAAACTAAAATGGCTACTGTTTCGAAAAGAAAACCAGTAAAAAAAAATTATAAATATAATTTGGACTCTACCAAACATGGGAGAATTCCCCAGTGGATGGATTATGGATTGACTCAGTTGGTTTGTTCAGTTGTAATTATACTAAAAGATAGGATTTCTCATTAGGCCTTTTCATTAATTCATAGTGTAGAAGGTTTTTTCTTTTGACCATGTTTCAACCGCAATTACAAATTTATTTTCATTCACTTCTCATGTAATATGATGTATTGCTTCTCCTGCTGACATATGCTCAGTCTGCGGATTGCGCCCAAGGGCACATGCTGGCAAAGTCTTGGCTGTTCCTCTGCTGGCTCTCAAAGTTGGGGTGCTCAAAACATGATTGTACCAAGGTGCTGACACAGATGTCCAACTTCTGGGAGTGTGCGTTAAAGAAACTTCAGAGATTCGAGAAAGGGAACTGCCATTCAGTTGTGAAAGTGATTATATCCATAGTAAGTTCTCGGAAGAAGCACTTAGTCTGATTAAAAAGAGAAAAGAGTGATCTCACAACAGGCTAACTTTGAGGGAACGCGAGACGATAACCGAGACACTACCAGCACAAAATGTTGCTGGTGTGGACTGTGGGTAGAGTGGTGTCAGTGGGAGGAGGGTGGAGGTGGTGATGCATGTGCAACTGTGCCAGTGTGAGAAGAGAGAAAATCTGCACCAACTCCTAGGCTATTTGTTCACCACCATGTCTGATGTTGACAGCTTGGTTGTTTTGCCAGATTATTGTGCTCATTGGACAGTGACATCCAGCCACTCACCCATAAACTACTTACTCATGAAGTATGATGGGAGAAATTAGTCACCGGAAATTATTTATTGTGAAAAATTTAAAAAAGTTGCATCATGTCACCAGCAGAATTTTTGGAAGAAGAGACCTTCATGACTCATCACTAAAGCTGCCAAAATTTATAGTGTGTAGCCACAAAAGCAGATCATAAAATTTTTAATCAAAACAGTTATTTTGTTTTCTGAGCAGCTTTTCCAATTCTTTATTATAGTGAAAAAAGAGTTCCGTGGTATATATAGCACAGAAGATAATTGCTTATGGTGCTTAGGAGTGAATCCTTGATTCTTAGAACCCAAGATATTTACTTAGCTAAATACAGTCCCGTCCTGTGTGCACTTTATTTGGTGGTGGCTGTTTCCATCGTTACATTGCTTTTTTGGAAATATTCATAACATTGTTAATGATCAGTCAGCAATCATAAATTTTAGTCTAAAGTAATACACTAAAGATAACTTATAACTTGGAACAACTCAAGAAATTTAATTTCGCCTAGAAATTACACTTTTTCAGTAAAGGCCTGCAGTTCTGCCTCATAATTTAATATTTTTCTGCATTGAATTTTTCATTTGTTAAAACTCTCATATATTTTAAGATTCTGATTTTATATTAGAAGCAACTGTACCTGTCTATGTGGCTCCATGCTAAACTTCTTGCTCAATTTCAACCCTGCAAAGTATGTGTCAATAGCACATTTAAGACTATATATCTAGGAGAATGACGATGGAAAGTGGACTGATAAAGCACCAAATGGAACTAAATAAAATATACAGCTTTTTACAAAATAATAAATGTTTTCATAGTGTGAGAGTCCTAAATCACTTCTGAATTGCAAATGATCATGCATAAAATCTTCACAGTGTTCAGACTACGTCAAATTAGAGTTAAAACTTGAGCTTTCAATGGTTAGCCCAATCTTCTTCTTAAGGAGATCACTGTATTTTGGGAGCAAAATCTGCTTTTGTTATAGTGGCGTTCAGGCTTGTCATCCGTCACTTGATATCACTTGGAAGCACACATTCTTTTGACAGTGACATCACATGGAGAGCCAGGAGTCACATGTAAAAATACAGAAAATCAGTAATGTGGTGTATGGCCACATCTCCCTCCAGATCATGACTGAGGGACAAAAGGGGAGCAGAGACCACTCCCTTCATTTATATCTCCTTTAGAGTTATGGTTGTGGATTGTATTTCTTTGAGGTCACTCCATCTTAATTGCTCACCTCGTGTCATATAAATAGCACTTACCGGGTAGAAAGTCGTAGGAAAATTTGTTTAATCATAGATACCTGTACCAGACTAATAATGTACAGAAAGTTCTGGTTGATAATAATGAATTATTTAGGAATAAAGGAGATAACTCACCTAAAGGCAGAAGTACTGCATCCAAAATAACCTGTAGTCCCTGCGGTAATCCTTGGGCACTTCCCAGAACCTCTCCCCTCAATCCATCTCCCCACTCACTCCAACAACAGCCCACATACCCACCTTCTACTTGCTCTCCAAAATCCACAAATCTAACAATGCTGATTGCTCCATTGTGGCTTGTTACAGTGTCCCCCCCCCCCCCTCCCCCCCAAAGAATCTCTGCCATTTTTGACCAACAACTACAGCCAGTTGCCCAAAATGTAGCCTCCAACATTAGTTACCAACCCTCCCCCCCCTTCCCCCCCCCCCCCCCCCATGGGGTCCACAACTCTTTTGTGGATACTTGTGTGGCAAGCACGGGACCTCGAGGTCGTGCAGCTCTTTTTCCTTTCCAGGCTGCATGCCTTCCCTTTCCACATCCCTCCCTGTCCCCGATCCCACCTCCCCTTCCCTTTTCCCTTCTCCCTCTCTTTGGGAGTATGTTTTGTGCCTACATCTGGAGACAGATGCTTGTGAACAAATGAAATGTCTTCTCTTCTTTTATCTCTACAATGTAAAGTATCTGTCCTTACTTTGTCCTTCTCTTTCCTTGATTCTTCTCTTTACCTTCTTCTCTGCTGCGTGTTCGAAGGCTGACCCATGCATAGTCGGTGATGGAGTAATGCTTAATTCCCTGCCCTGGGGAGATAAGTAGGACCTGTATGTATCCCTGGTAAAGGCCAGGCCCCGGAAGGGGTGATTGTCCGAGCTGGTACCTTCCGAACATTCCAATTGGCTCCTCCATCTGTTTCTTGGGAGGAGTGACCTGAAGTGTGGACAATCATCTAAGGCGGGAGAGCCTTTAGAGAGGGCGCCCGCTAGCAAGCAACACGCCATCGGAGACGCTGGTAATCGTGGAGGATAGTTAAGCAATGTTTTCTCCTACTTCAGCTTCTGCCCACAAGAGAGGGCTAAATGAGTGTCAGCCACAGAAAATACTTCCGTCAGTGCCAAAGTTCCTAGTTGTTTCTCGGTCTGACGAAGGTCAAGACTTCTCAACAGTAAACCCTTTCATTATTCAGAAAGGTGTCGAGGCAATTGCAGGTCCTGTAGTCTTGTTCCTGGTTACAAAATGGCATCGTGTTATTAGAAACACAGTGCCCTCCAGGCACAAAAATTGCTTCGAACTACACTGCTACACACCTTCCCTGTCTGGGTGGAAGCACACCGTACTTCAAACCCATCACAAGTTGTGGGGGATATGAGATAATTTCAGTTTGCCCTTGCCTCCCAAACCGTACGTGTTGCTGTCAGTGTCAGAGATTTAATCGTACCAGCCAGCCATGTTCCAATAGGGCCAAATGAGTTACCTGTGGCAGGGATGCCCATGAGGGTGATTGGTCACCCCCATCCCCTCATTGCATCAACTGTATGGGCAACCATGCTGCTTCGTCTAGAGATTGCCCTATTTTTAGAGATGAACGAATTAGTCAGGAAATATGAGTGAAGGAAAAGGTGCCCACTGTTGCTGCTCATATAGCATTGTCCTTGCCTCTCCTTGACCTACTAACTAGCCACGCAGACTAGCGATATCACCTTTAGCACCACAATTGACAGATCAGTGAGCCCAGAGATCGCCTGTTCAACCTCCCCACTGTCATCTGCTCACTCCAAGGCTCAACCTTCATTGGCTCCTGCTAAATCACGGGCCCCAAAATCGGATGCCCAGACTTCCAGAAAAAAGCCTACTCGTGTAGAGTTTTCATACCCAGACTTCACAACCCTCAACCTCCTTCGTGTCAATGCCCTGCTTCCGAGAAGACTCATAAGAACAACAGTTCCTCTCCTTCTACAGCGCCACCCTCGGCCGTCTTCCATGTCGCCAAGACGGATTACTGGCATCCCATCATCCAGCCAATCACTGGCGGCAGGAGCTGCCCCCGAACAACCTATGGATCTGGATCTTCTGCCTCTGGCTGACTGCTATTCAGTGCCATCGGCCACTGGCTTTCAGTGGTCACTGAGTTGACACCAACCATGGTGAGATTTTTCCATTATTCGTCTGTCCTGTGTCAGTTATCAATTGGAATATCTGCGGAATACACTCCAATCAGGATGAACTGTTGATCCTCTTACTATCATACTCCCCGGTCATCTTTTGTTTCCAGGAAACAAAGCTACATCCCCATGATTGCTTTGTATTCCCACATTTCCAATCAGTCCCGTTTGATCTCCCTTCTCTTGCTGTTCCAGTGCACGAGGGACGTATGATTCTTCTTCATGATACTATCCATTACCACCCAATCCATTTACACTGTTCCTTCCAAACTGACACCATACGTCTTTCCCTTATTGGGTCCACCTTCTCTCTTTGTACCATATACATTCTGTCGTCCACACCACTGGCAAGAGCCGATCTCATTCATCTCTTTGGTCAGCTCCCACCCCTTTATTTGCTGGTTGGGGACTTAAATGCCCACCACCCATTTTGGGATCTGTGCGTCTTTGTCCATGAGGCTCCCTATTGATTGACCTCGTCCACCAAGCGGATCTTGTTTGCCTCAAGAATCTACATTTTTGTCTGCATCCATATCAACCTACTCTGATTTGGACCTTTTGGTCGGTACTGTTCAGCTAGTTCAGAGCTTTCAGTAGTTCGTTCTTACTGATACACACTCGAGTGACCATTTTCCATGTGTCCTTCGATTACAGCCACAACTGCCATCTATGTGTCCAAGGCACTGGAAGTTTTCCCAAGCCAATTTGACACTTTTCTCCTCTCTGGCAACATTTGATGACATGACTGTCAATTTCCTAGCATTGACGATCAGGTCACTCATGTTATGAAAGTTATTCTTACAGACGCGGAATGTTCAATACATTGTTCCTCCCCCCCTGCAGGTCTGGGGGTTAGAATAGGTCCGAGGTATCCCTGCCTGTTGTAAGAGGTGACTAAAAGGAGTCTCTCTTTTGGCAGGTCCCATTTTATGGTTTGGCCTGCCACTTTCCAAATTCTACAGAAGTGTGGGCCATATGGGAAAGGACGCCTTACGTGGTGCATGAGTTAACCATAGTGCCCTTAGATTCGGTCTCCTGAACATCTTGTCATGGCTTTGCATCTCCACCTGCAATTCATCTATTTGGGTGAGGACACTTTCCAGGGTACGTCACCTTCTTCCGGTGCCTCCTGTCCTCTTTCGCCCCCATTACAATATTGGATTTCTCTGCACCCAATATCCAGCACGGTAGCCAGTCCATTTTGGAGGGGTCGTCATGTACCCATTTGGTGGTAGCCCCCTGACAACACAGGTATCACACCACTGATGCCTGAGCTGCAGATCCCTACATATGCCAAGGAGTAGATGCCTGTATTCCTGGAGTATCAGGACTCCCAGCAATGGCCATCATGCTAGTTGGTCTTTGCCGTGGCTGGGTGGTGCCCGTGGGGAGAGCCCCTGATAGGAGTGGGTGGCATCAGGGTGGATGACCCGCAATGAAGCGGGCTAAGCCATCTCTTGCGGTGACCGTACAACACCAGCAGTCTCTAAGAAGGGCAAGATCAAATACAATGCTGACAGGTATGACCCTAAATTGTTTCCGTCCACAGGGGAGGAACATAAGGCTACAGGAAGAAGAGCCATATTGGCCTTGCTATTTAGTCTGTACCAGAATGGTCAGGGACTTCTTTCTACCTATGAACCCTCAGTATTTTGTTGAACATCTTGAGGAGAAGTGTGGGGAAGTGACAGCACTGTCCAACATGAGAAGCGGTACCGTCTTGATTCAGACAGCATCCCCAGCCTAATCCTGGTTTTTAATCGCTTGTGACCAGCTGGGTGATATTCCTGTTTCTGTCGCTTCCCATAAAAGCCTCAACATGATCCAGGGGATTATTTTCCATCACGACCTCCTCTTGCAGTTTGCCGATGAGCTCCATGCCAATCTAGAGTGGCAGGTTGTTCATTTCATCCGGCATGTTTATAGGGGACCCAAAGACAACAGGGTTGCTACCTGTGCCTTCATCTTGGCCTTTGAGGGTGATTCATTGCCTGAAAAGGTCAAGGTGATGGTTTACCGCTGTGATGTTAAACCATATGTCCCTCCCTGTATGTGGTGCTTAAAGTGCTGGAAATTTGGGCACATGTCTTCCCGCTACACTTCCAGTGCCACATGTCAAGACTGCGGACATCCACTGCATGCAAATACTCCATGTGCGCCTCCACCCACTTGTACCAACTGTGAGGAGCAGCACTCAACTTGTTCCCCAGACTGCACAGTACTCCAAAAGGAGTGTAAAATCATGGAGTACAAGACACTGGACTGGTTGACTCACCAAGATGCTTAACGTAAATTTTAAGTGGTACACCCCATTTGGAGGACACCCACTGGACGTCCACAAATGCTGCAGCTACATTACCATCGGCATCACAAGTACCAGCCGTACCACGAACAGTGGGCCCTCCGGGCCTCCAGAATACATCGGCCTCCTTGGTGGTAGGAAAATCTCTGTCCGTTGCTTCCAAAGTACCTACTTCAGGAGCAAGCCGCTCCCCCCCCCCCCCCCCCCCACCCCCCCCACCCCCACCCCCACCCCCACCCCCTTCCCCAAATGCAGGGGAGAAGCCACAGCCTCCTCAGGTTCCTCTCATGTGCAACGGGTCCCTTGGGACCCTCTCTCCCAAGATGTCCACTAGTGCCACAGTGAACACCCACCAGTGGCTAAAGGAGCCAAAAGCTGCTGGACGAAGAGCTTTACGATCTTCCCCTGTGCCTGAAACTACTTCGGAGAAGTCCTCCCAGCGAGCTCCTAAAGAGAAGCGAGAAGGCAAGCAAACAAAGAAGTCTGCTAAGAAGAAGGACCCTCTGGTGGTCCTAACATCACCACTCCCTACCAATTGTGTACCTGCAGATGAGATGGAGATGTCAGCGTCCCCTGAGGACTTGGATCTCACTGATGCCTCATCCACAATAGGGATGGATACAAATGCTCAATTGGTGGCAGCAGGTGACCCTGAGGCGTAACCTGCTTCCTTGCATGCTTCATGCCTTCCCAACCTCAGGATAACGCCATCCTCCTGTGGAAATGCTGCGGTTTCTTTCCTCCACCTACCTGAGCTATGGCAACTGTTAAGCTTTACACCCTCTTTCTGCATTGCCCTCCAGGAAACCTGGTTACCGGCAGTGTGGACCCCTGCCCTCTGTAGCTGTTGGGGATATTAAAAGAAGCGTAGCGACTACAATACAGTGTCAGGTGGAGTTTGTGTTTAAGTCCTGAACTCGGTATGCAGCGAACCTGTGCCCCTTCAAACCCCTCTTGAAGCTGTGGCTGTCAGGATAAGGACAACACAGGAAATAACTGTATGCAACGTATATCTTCCTCCAGAGGGTGCAGTACCCGTGAATGCGTTGGCTGCACTGATTCATTAACTCCCTAAACCTTTCCTACTTTTGGGAGATTTTAATGCCCATTATCCCTTGTAGGGTGTCACCGTGCTTGCTGACCGAGGTAGAGATGTTGAGACTTTCCTGTTTAAACTCGATTTCTTTTTCCTAAATACTGGGGCCCCCACACATTTCAGTGTGGCTCATGGCACTTTCTCAGCCATGGATTTATCCCACTATAGCCCAGGACATCTCCCATCTGTCGACTGGAGAGCCCACAATGACTTGGTGTGGTAGTGGCCACTTTCCCATCTTCCTGTCCTCCCCCAGCACTATTCTCCTGAACGTCTACCAAGATGAGCTTTAAACAAGGCACACTGAGAAGCTTTCATCTCTGCTGTCACCGTTGAATCTCCCCCACATGGTACAATCGATGTGGTAGTTGAGCAGGTCACTAGAACAATAGTTATTGCGGCGGAAAACACGATCCCGTGTTCTTTAGGGTCGGTGAAAATTGGTACCTTGGTGGTCGCAGGAAATCGCTGATGCCATTAAAGAGCGGCAGTGAGCTCTACAGCAATACAAGCGGCACTCTTCCCTAGAGCACCTAATAGCTTTTAAACATCTCCGTGCCCGCGTTCGCTGGCTTATAAAAAGACGGAAACAGGAATGTTAGTAGGGGTACGTCTTGACCATTGGGTGCCATAAGTCACCTTCCCAAGTCTGGACGGAGATCAGACGTGCTTGCGAGTACCAGGCCTTGACAGGTGTCACGGGCATTCACATCAATGGCGTGTTACTTACTCACGCAAACGCAGTTGCCGAGCACTTTCCCGAATACTATGCTCGAGTCTCCACATCTTACAAGTATCCCCCAGCATTTCACACCCTTAAACGGCAGATGGAAAGGAAAGCCCTCTCATTCACTGAATGTCACAGTGAACCCTATAATGCTCCATTTACAGAGTGGGAGCTCCTCAGTGTCCTTGAACTTGTTCTGACGCAGCTTCTGGGCTAGGTCGGGTCCACAGACATATGATCAAACATCTCTTGTCCGGCCATGAGCGACATTGCCTACTCATCTTCAAACAGATCTGGTGTGAAGGTGTCCTCCCATCACAATGGCGAGAGAGCACCATCATTCCAGTGCTCAACTCCGGCAAATACCTGCTTGTTGTGGATAGCTATCTTCCCATCAGCCTCACCAACGTTCTTTGTAAGCTGTTAGAATGTATGGAAAGTCGACAGTTGTGTTTTGGTCCTGGAATCATGGCCTACTGGCTTCATCCCAGGGCAGTTTCTGCCAGGATCGCTCTACAGCTGATAATCTAGTTTCCCTCAAGTCTGCCATGCAAACAGCCTTTTCCAGATGCCAACACCTGGTTGCCGTCATTTTTTATTTACGAAAAGCTTAAGACATGACGTGATGGCATCATATCCTTGCCACATTATATGAGTGGGGTCTCCGGGGGCCCACTCCAGATGTTTAACCGAATTTCATATCGCTTTGAACTTTCCGTGTCCAAGTTGGTGCCTCCCATAGTTCCCCCCCCCCCCCCCCCCCCCCCCCCCCCCATATCCAGGAGAATGAAGTTTTGCAGGGTCCTGTATTGAGTATATCTTTACTTTAGTGGCCATTAAAGGTGTAGCAGCAACTGTCAGGCCGTCCGTCCCACCTTCTCTGTGTGCAGACATCTGCATTTCGTGCTGCTCCTCCAGTACTGGTGTTGCTGAGCAGTGCCTACAGGGAGCCACCTACAAGGCGCAGTCATGAGCTCTTACCCACAGCTTCCAGTTTTCAGCCGTGAGGTCGTGTGTCGTGCACTTCTGTCAGTGTCACACCGTTCATCTGGAAACAGAACTTTACCTTAATGACGATCCACTCATTGTAGTGGAGACCTATCAATTCTTAGGACTGGTTTTCGACACCTGATTGACATGGCTTCCTCACCTTCATCAGCTGAAGCAGGATTGTTGACAGCACCTCAATGCCCTCCAATTCCTGAGCAACACCAACTGGGGTGCAGATCGCTCTACCCTGCTGCAGCTCTACAAAGCCCTTGTTCAATCCTGTCTTGACTATGGGAGTCTGTTTTATGGTTCGGTGATACCCTCTGCATTGCGTTTACTCAATCCAGTGTACCGCTGTGGCATTCGGCTGGCAACAGGAGGTTTTCGGATGAGTCCTGTGACCAGCCTCTTGGTGGAGGCCGGAGTCCCTCCATTGAAGGTTAGGCATGTATAACTGCTTGCCAGTTACATTGCACACATTCGTAATTCTCCTAAGCATCCGTATTAACACTTCCTTTTTCCACCCACAGCGGTTCACCTCCCGCATCGGCGTCTCAGTCAGGCAGGTCAGGGCAGGGCAGGGCAGGTCAGGGCAGGGAGGTTTCTATCATACCATCTAAAGGTGGGCATTTCACCTTCATGTATGGTCCCTTTTGTCTGAACAGGAATCCTTCCCATTACCGTCTCTCCTTGAGGTCAATTCACGTACACCTGCATGGTGTACACCTAGGCCGCAGATTCTTCTGGACTTTTCGCATGGCCCTAAGGTCTCCGTTAACCCTGAGACTCTCCGCTATCACTTCCTCTTGATTCTTGACATGTACCGGGACCATGTAGTGGTTTACACCAATGGCTCTATGGCTGATGGTCACATTGGCTTCGCGTATGCTCAGGGAGGACATATTGAACAGCACTTGTTGCCAGATGGCTGCAGTGTTTTCACTGCAGAGCTGGCAGCCATTTATCATGCTCTTAAGTGCATCTGCACATGCCCTGGGAAACTGTTTCTCCTGTGTACTGACTCCTTGAGCAGCCGCAAACTATTGACCAGTGGTACCCCCGCCGTCCTTTCGTAGCGACCATCCACGAGTCCATCTGTGGCCCGGAATGGTTCAGTCATTCCGTGGTGTCTGTTTGGACCCCAGGCCACGTCGAAATCCCAGGAAATGAACTTGTCGACATGCCGTTCAAACAGGCTACACGGAAACCGCTTCTGGAGATGGGCATACCCGTAACTGACCTGCGATCATTATTACACCACAAGGTTTTTTCACCTTTGGGAGGCGGAATGTCATTATCTCAGTACACACAACAAACTGCGTGCCAGTAAGGACACTACGACTGTGTGGAAGTCCTCCATGGGGGCCTCTCGCAGCGACTTTGTGATTCTCTGCCTGCTCCACATTGGCCATATGTGGCTAACACATGGCTACCTCCTCTGTCGCAAGGATCCACCTAGGTGTCACTGTGGCTCACATATGACTGTCATCCATATCTTGCTCGACTGTGCACTTTTAGCCCCTCTGCGGCAGACTTTTAACATTCCCAGCACCCTACCTTCAGTGTTGGGTGGACAGTGCCTCAATAGCAGATTTAGATGTACATTTTATTTGTGAGGAAGGTTTCTGTCATACCATCTAAGGGTGGGCATTTCACCTTCTCTCCAAGGCCACCACACACCCTCGATTTTAACTCTGTCGCACTTTCTCTGCATTTGTCTGTCTTCCCTACATGTGTTCAACTTGCCTTGTCTTTTTGGGGTGGACATTTAAATGTGTGGCAGAGTGCCTGGCCCATCTTTTATTATTGTGATCAGCCAGACCAGACAATCTCCTCTATGGTTTTAATACCTTCTTTTGTACTTTTCCTTGTACTTTTCCTTGTGGTGTATGTTTTCCCCGTTTCTTGCTCATTCCATTTTTTTCTTTTTAAGTGTGGTGTTTGGTGTTTTTGTACCTTGAGCCTTGCCTGCGTCAGGAAAAAGGGACTGATGAGCCTGTAGTTCGGTCTCTTTGCACAACCAACCAACTGCGTACCTCTCCTTTGCCCTGGCACCCCTTAGTTCCTTGGTGGAACAAGGCATGCCAGGACACATTACACGAGCAGAGATGTGCTCTTCGCGTTTACCGCAATCATCATATGTTGGCCAACTGTATCCACTATAAGCAGTTATGTGCGCGATGCAGTTGAATCATACGCCATAGCAAGAAGGCAAGTTGGGATTTCTTTACCAGCTTATTTAATATCTTCAATCCCTCATCAGTTGTTTTGAGTTGAATCTGATGGATATCCGGCACATCGAGTTTTTCCTTGGCTTCTGGGCTAACTGTCGTGCAGGACACCTTAATGGACCCAGTCACAATCTCAAACTCATTGGATTGACACTTCACTGAGATTTCCAGGTCTTCTATTTACCCACCTGAGATTTCGAGCTCTTCTGTTTACCCACCAGCCTTTCTCCCAAAGAAACCGGTAGCGGAATAACGACCTCTTGCTTTTTCCTCTCAAATCGCGAAAACTATAATGCTGATTTTCCTTGAGGGAGCTCAGACATGCACTCTTCTCCTCTTGCTCTTCTGCTCCGGGACTGGATGGTATTCACTTCCATATGTTGCTGCATCCATCATACTCTAGTCTGTGCTACCTCATTCTCCTTTATAATCAACTTTGAATTGACAGCATCGTTCCCAGAAGATGGCTATTGTCATTCCTGTTCCGAAACCTGGGGAGGACAAACATCTCCCCTCCAGCTATCACCCAATCTCTCTCGCAAGTAGTGTTCGTAAGGTTTTGGAGTGTATGGTAAATTGTTGTTTAAGCTGGTGACTGGAGTCCCAAAACACTGACCAACGCAGTTTCCGAAGGCGTTGTTCCGCATTTGACCATCTTGTTAATCTCTCCACTAACATCATGAACAATTTTCTCAGAAAACGCCAAACGTTTGCCATACTTTTTGATCTGGAGAGGGCATATGTTACCTGTTTGAGGACAGGCGTTTTCTACACCCTGTTCTCTTGGGGCTTTCAAGGTCCGTTACCCCATTTCGTACGCAAATTTATGACAGAGCACACATTTAAGGCGTGGGTGAACACTAACCTACCTCTACTTTCTCCCAAGAAATTGGGGTTCCCCAGGGCTGTTTGCCATCGCCATATATATAATTATGGATTGTCTCCTTCCCAATGTCTTGGGCTCCATCTTTGTAGCTGATTTTGCTGTCTACTACAGCAACGGACTAGCCTTTTTGAACGACATCTTCAAAGATGTCTCGATGGCCTCCACTCGTGGAGCATTGAAACCGGCTTCAGATTTTCTCCCAGTAAGACGATCTGTGTCAACTTTTGGCATCATACATAGTTTTATCCACCTTCCCTACATTTAGGCCCTGTTGACCTTCCACTCTTGGACATTGCCAAATTCTTGGGACTTATGTTTGACAGGAAACTGTGCTGGTCTTTCCACGTTTCGTCTCTTTCGGCTCACTGTCTGTGATTCCTCAACACCCTCTGTGTTCTCCCGCCCTGCGGGTCTGGGAGTAAGAATAGGCCTGATGTATTCCTGCCTGTTAAGCGGCGACTAAAAGGAGTCTCTCATGTTTCGGCCTTTACATGATGGTCCCCTGTAGGGTTTTACCTCCATTCTTCAAAATTTTGCGGAAGTGCGAGCCAATTGTGGAAGGGTGCCTTATATACTGCATTGTGTCCATCGTGTCTTGAGATCTGTAGCGTGCTTTCTCGTCGTCGCATTGTAGTCCTGCTCATTCTCCATGTCTTGTGTGAGAACACCTTCCTGGGCGCGTTTTCCACCATGCATTATGCAGTGTCACTTTCTGCGCTGACAATAACCATGGAATTTTTTTGCACTTCCCTCCCTGTTGCTCCCACACCACCTACCTTCGGAGCACCCCCCCCCCCCCCTCCCCAGTCATTGGAGACACCAGTCCCCACTTCTCAGCCAGAGAAGCGTAAGTCTTCTTTGGAACCACTCGCTAGGAAGGGCTCCCTTGGGTCACTTCGCTGGCCTTTGTGGCCGAGCAGTTCTAGGCACTTCAGTTCGGAACCACACTGCTGTTACGGTCGCAGGTTCGAATCCTGCCTCGGACATGTGTGTGGGGTCCTTAGGTTAGTTAGGTTTAAGTAGTTGTAAGTCTAGGGGACTGATGACCTCAGATGTTAAGTAACATGGTGCTTAGAGCCATGAGAAACATTTTGAACCTTGGGTCACTCCCTTCCCAGGTTTCTGCTAGTGGGAAAGATGACTCCCGCCAGTGGCTGAAGGGCCCAAAAGTAGCTGGTCGTAGGGCTTCACGATCATCCTCAGTCCCAGAGACTGAATCATTTAATTCCTCTCAGCAAGAGAAATTCAAAAAGAACACCCCCAAGACCAAGGGACTTGCAATGGCAGTCACACCACCGTTATCGACAAGCTTTGCTTCTGAGGATGAGGTGGAGATTGACAGTGGCCCATCTTCTGGTGCACTGTCCCACTTGTCTACCCAGCGATGGAATCGTGGGTTACCAGACTCATTGCTGCTAATTTTATCTGAGAATGCCTCATTGGCCGATTTAGTTTTACGTTTTATTCATGAGGGTGAGTTTTATCATTTGATGTAAGTTTTAGAGCATGTGCTTTGTCCTTCTGTGTTCACCCTAGTGTGTTGCAGAGTGGCTGGCTTCTTCTTTTTATTCTCATGGTCAGCCAGCCGTTGTCATCTGCTTTGTTGTTTTACTCTCTTCATCCCATTTTTTGCATTTACACTTTTATTGCCTTTCATTTCATTTTGTGTTGTCAGTCTCGTTTCTTTTATCCTCACACTTGTGGCATTGTTTTATTCGGAACAAGAGACTGATGACCTCGTAGTTTGGTCTTTACCCCTCTTTTAATCCAACCGACCTCTGTATTCTAAGTGATACCTCCTGGGCAGCAGCTGCCCTTCTGAGTCATTATGCTAGTCACCTGTCTTCTATGCCTGCTCATCTGATCATGTCTTTTTTCTTCTTCAATGCCTCCTTGGAGTTAGGGTATGCAGGCAGCCCTTCCTCTCTACTACCATCGGGAGTCTGCTTCCATCAACTGCTACATTCACTTTCCTTCCAGTTCCCTAAAACTTTGTTGACAAATGGGGGTACGATTCCACCTTGCCTTCGCCCCCGGACCTTTCCCAAGGATAGTACCCCCCCACCCCCCAGTTTATCGTTGGGCATTTGCTGCTCTATTCACACAGACGGCTCCTTTGGTGTCGGGAGTACCTATATTATTGACGACTCCCCTATCTGATTTCTGCTTCCCATCCAGTGTTCCGTATTTACTGCGGAGCTTTATGCTGTTCTCCAGGCTTTCCTATACAGCCGTTGCCATCAGCAGATACAGTATATTATATGTTTGGATTTGCCCAGCTATCTTCTCAACCTCCTACCTCGTCATCCCATCTCCTTCTGGTCCACCAGATTCAGGACTGGATTTACAAGCTCCACTTGGGGCATCTCTGTGGCATCACTCTGGATCCCAGGGGTATTCTGGTATATGCGGAAACGAGGCAGCCGATATAGTGGCAAAGGCTGCTGTCTCTCTTCCTCCGCATGCTGTTCGCATGGTTCCCTGTTCCGATCTACAGAGTGTTTTATGCAGTCGTGTTGTTCTTTTATGACACACACAGTGGTCTGCACTTCAGGATAATAAATTATGGGACATAAAAACTTTTCCCTGTGTTTGGACCTCTTCCTCCCAGCCTCGTCGTCGGGAGGAGGTAATTTTAAGTAGACCCCGGATTGGGAATTGTCTTTTTAGCCATCGACATATTTTAAATGGCAATCCTCCCACACTTCGTCCCCACTGCTCTCAGTTGTGAACAGTAAGACAACTTTCACTTCAGTGCCCCTATTTTAATCTGCTACACACCTGTTTACAGCTGTCACCTGATAAATCTTCCCATTTAGCAGATGACGCGCTCAGCCAATCGCTTCTTTGAGTTTATAAGTGTTAGTGAGATGACATCAGTCAGTTGAAGCTATCTTCTGTTTTTACCCTTCCCTAAGCCACAGAATGGGCGCGTATGACCATAGCTGTTTTGTGCCCTAAAACCATTATCTAAAAAAAGAAAAACAAGAAGAAGAACCCAACCACTTCCTGCACAGGCTCTCCAAAATCTCCACACCGGTACCTCTCGAGTCCCTACTCGTAACTGTAGACGTAACCTCCTTATACACCAACATCCCGTATGCCCACGGCCTTGCTGCGATTGAACCATGACCCCTCCCAACACCCTGTAGTTCCAAACCTACCACTTCATTCCTCGTACACCTAGCCAACTACATTCTAGCCCCCTGCGGGTTCGGGGGTTAGAATAGGCGACTAAAAGGAGTCTCAAACTTTTCAGCCTTATATGATGGTCCCCTGTTGGGTTTGACCTCCATCTCTCAAAATTTTCAGAAGAGCGAGCCGATTGGGGAAGGGCGCCTTACTTGGTGCATTGTGTCCATCTTGCGATCAGACCTTTCGCCAGCTTATACACCGTTGAACTGCAGTCCTGTCCGCTCTCCATCTCTTGGGCATGACTCTTTTTCTGCGTGCAGATAACACCTTGCACTGTGCAGTGCCTCTTTCTGCACCGACGGCGGCCATGGACCACATGTTACCTAACATCCAGCACGGTAGCCAGTCCATTGTTGTGGGGCTGCCATGTACCCTGTCGGTTGTAGCCCCCTGACAACACAGGGATCGCTCTACTGATGCCTGCGCCGTTAACTCCCCACGTATGCCAAGGAGTAGATGCCTATCCTCCTGGGGTATCGGGACTCCCGGCAACGGCCATCCTGCCAGGTGGCTCTTGCCGTGGCTGGGTGGCGCCCATGGGGAGGGCCCTTGGTCGGAGTAGGTGGCATCAGGGCGGATGACCCGCAATGAAGCGTGGTACATCGTCTCTCACTGGTGGCCAGCCGCCAGCAGTCTCTAAGCATTCTCGGGCTCAGTTTAACGCTCAGAAATACGATCCGAAAACGTTCCCCTCCCTGGCCACACCGTGGGAGGAACGTAAGTCTCAGGATGGCAGTAGCAGTTATTCGCCCCACTTCTTAGTTTGTACGAGGGTTGATGGGGAGTCTTTTCTCTTCACAAAGCCTCAGTTCTTTGTCGAGCATTTAGAGGACAAGTTTGGGGAGGTGGAGGGCTTGTCAAAAATGCGCTCTGATACAAATGGCATCCTCTGCCCAGTCACGACGGTTACTCGCTTGTGACAAGTTGGGGGATGTTGCTGTTACGATCGCACCCCATAAGAGTTTAAATATGGTCCAGGGAGTTATTTACCATAGGGATCTTTTGCAGTCTGATGAAGAGCTGCGCGCCAATTTAGAGCGCCGAGGTGTACATTTCGTCCGGCGCGTTCATCGGGGCCCGAAGGAAAATCAGATTGCTACCGGTGCCTTCATCTTGGCCTTCGAAGGGGATACATTACCGGAAAAAGTCAAGGTGATGGTCTACCGATGTGACGTTAAGCCCTATATCCCTCCCCCGATGCAGAGCTTTAAGTGCTGGAAGTTCGGCCATATGTCTTCTCGCTGCACTTCCAGCCTCACATGTCGAGATTGCAGACGCCCATCACATCCCAATACTCAATGTACCCCGCCTCCCATCTGTGTCAACTGTGGGGAGCACCATTCACCTTGCTCGCCAGACTGCCGAATTTTCCAGAAAGAGCGTAAAATCATGGAATACAAGACCTTGGACCGACTGACCTATACTGAGGCCAAGAGGAAATACGACCGACTCCATCCTGTGAGAATGACATCTTCCTAAGCTGCTGCTACAACACCTGTGCTAGCCCTGTCTGTTTCTCCAATTCTGGCCGGATCGACGAGTAGTAAAACTCCTCCTGCCCCCTCGCCAGTGGGGGGCTCTACCCACTGGGTTGCTCCTGCGCCACCTACCTCAGGAGCAACACCTTCCCACCCATCGGTGACGTCCGTCCCCACTTCTAAGCTGGAGAAGTGTCCAACTTCTTCGGCTTCTCACGTTCGCAAGGGGTCCCTTGGGTCCCTCCCTTCCCAGGTTTCCGCCAGCGAGAAGCCTGACGACCGACAATGGCATAAGTGCCCGCAATCAGCTGGTCGTAGGGCTTCACGATCCTCCTCCGTCCCGGAGACTGAATCGGTGAAGCCCTCCCAGCCGGTGCGACCCAAGGAACGGAGTGAGAAACCCAAGAAGAGCTCTCAGCCCAAGGAACTCGCGGTGGCAGCCATCCCACCGCAACCTTCCAGATCCTCCTCCGTCCCGGAGACTGAATCGGTGAAGCCCTCCCAGCCGGTGCGACCCAAGGAACGGAGTGAGAAACCCAAGAAGAGCTCTCAGCCCAAGGAACTCGCGGTGGCAGCCATCCCACCGCAACCTTCCAGATCTGCGTCTGAGGATGCGGTTGAGATTCTGGCGTCCGCTGAGGACCTCGATCTCGCCGGTCCAGCAGACGCCATGGAAAGCACTATCACAAGTGCTAAATCGGAGGCAGCAGGTGACCCAGCGGCGTAATATCCATTCACAGTCCCGTCAAGCCTTTCTCAGCCATGGACAACACCATCCTCCAGTGGAACTGCAGCGGTTTCTTCCACCATCTAGCTGAGCTCCGCCAACTTATCAGCCTTCACCCTTTCCTCTGCATTGCTCTGCAGGAAACTTTGTTTCCGGCAATGCGAACCCCCGCCCTCCGTGGCTATCGGGGTTATTATAAGAACCGAGCAGCTTATGAAAGGGTGTCTGGTGGCGTCTGCATCTATGTCCTGAACTCTCTTCACAGCGAGTCTGTACCTCTCCACACACCTTTAGAGGCTGTCGCTGTTCGGATGTGGACGCCACAGGCTGTTACCGTCTGCAGTCGTTACCTTCCACCGGATGGTGATGTCGCGCAGCATGTCCTGGCTGCTCTGATAGCTCAATTGCCTCCACCTTTCCTGTTACTGGGCGACTTTAACGCCCATAACCATCTGTGGGGTGGGTCAGTGGCAACAGGTCGAGGCGCCATCGTTGAGCATTTATTGGCGCAGCTCGATCTCTCGATCTTAAATGATGGTGCCTTCACACACTTCAGTGTGGCGCATGGCACATACTCCGCCATTGACCTTTCCATCTGTAGCCCTAACCTCTTACCGTCTGTCCAATGGAGAGTGCATGACGACCTGTGTGATAGTTACCACTTTCCGATCTTTCTGTCACTGCCACAGCGTCAGTCTTCTGGGTGCCCTAGCAGATGGGCTATGAATCAGGCTGACTGGGACTTGTTCTCCTCCACTGCCGCTTTTGAGCCTCTATCTAACGATGCCATTGATGCAGTGGTTCAATCGGTCACCACCGGCATCGTTACTGCCGCCGAATCTGCCATTCCCCGTTCTTCTGGGTCCCTTCGGCGGCGGACTGTGCCTTGGTGGTCGTCTGAGATTGCTGAAGCGATTAAAGCTCGCCGGCGGGCGCTCCAGCGTCACAAGCGACATCCCTCAATCGACCACCTTATCGCCTTCAAACGGCTGCGTGCGCGAGCCCGCTTCATTATCCGCCAACGCAAGCAGGAGTGCTGGGAGCGGTATGTGTCCACCATTAGCCTCCATGTCACTCCATCGCAGGTCTGGGCCAAGATTCGCCGCCTCTATGGCTATCGGATCCCTGTCAGTGTCCCTGCGCTTTCAGTGAATGGAGCCGTTTGTACTGACTACAACGTCATTGCGAACCGCTTGGCAGAGCACTTTGCTATGACTTCCGCTTCTGCCAACTACCCCTTGGGCTTCCGCTCCATTAAGGAGCGGATAGAACGTCGGAGTCTTTCTTTTCGCACTCACCATCCTGAATTGTACAATGTTCCATTCAGTGAGTGGGAATTTCGAAGTGCCCTCGCCGCTTGTCCTGATACCGCTCCTGGGCTAGAAAGCATCCACTCTCAGATGCTGAAACACCTTTCAGTGGACTGCCAGCGCCGCCTCCTCGATCTTTACAACCGCATTTGGGTCGAGGATGAGTTTCCGTCGCAATGGCGGGAAAGTCTTGTTGTCCCCATTCTGAAACCAGGGAAGAACCCTTTGGAGGTGGACAGCTACCGTTCCATTAGCCTCACCAACGTTCTTTGCAAGTTGCTTGAACGGATGGTGAGCCAGCGCTTGAATTGGGTACTGGAGTCTCGAGGCCTTCTGGCTCCATCTCAGTGGGTTCCGTAAAGGCCGCTCCGCCGCCGACAATCTGGTGAGCCTGGAGTCGGCAATCCGTACTGCCTTTGCCCGCCGTCAGCATCTGGTTGCTGTCTTTTTCGACATGCAGAAGGCGTATGATACAACATGGCGTCATCACATCCTTTCTACGCTTCATGGATGGGGTCTTAGGGGCCCTCTGCCGATCTATATCCGCAATTTTCTGTCGTATCGTACCTTCCGCGTGCACGTCGCGGCCTCATATAGTTCCTCCCAAGTCCAGAAGAACGGTGTGCCACAGGGTTCTGTTCTCAGTGTATGTCTGTTTTTAATAGCTATTAACGGGCTCGCTGCGGCCGTTGGAAATACTGTCTCCGCTTCCCTGTATGCTGACGACTTCTGCCTTTACTACAGCTCTATTGGCATTGCAGCTGCTGAACGTCGGCTACAGGGCGCAATCCGCAAGGTGCAGTCTTGGGCTGTAGCGCATGGTTTTCAGTTTTCCGCAGCCAAGACCTGCGTTATGCATTTCTGCCGGCGACGCACTGTTCACCCGGAGCCGCGGCTTTATCTTGACAGCGAGCTTCTTAAAGTGGTGGAGTCACATAGGTTTTTGGGGATGGTTTTTGATGCCCGGTTGACTTGGCTGCCTCATATTCGGCAGCTTAAACAGGCGTGTTGGCGGCATCTTCCTCCTATAGCTTGAAAAAGGAATTCCATCCCAAAAGCTAGCAAAGTAAAACTCTGTATCTTTTGTGTGTGTGTGTGTATCTGTCGAAGATGCAGCGCTTCTGCCTTTAGATATCCCAGACTAAATTAAACCTAAAGTTCAGCATCCCAAAGAATTATTCTTCTTTGGGTCTAAGAACCATGCACCAATTTCAATGCTTCTTCCTTTCTTCTCCTTCCAGCATTCTTTCATCTTCTTTGTATCCTTTCTCTCTCTTCGGGGCATTTTGGCTCTGTCTTCTCCCTTCTGCCTTGGAATCCTTCCATTTTTAACACTTTCTGCTTCAAACTCTCTTTCTGTTGTTTCTTTCCAAATCTTTCCTAACTTCTTGAATTTATGTTACTGTTGACTTCTTGATCCAAAGATATTTAAAAAGCTGTTTGGTTAACCTCGTGCTGTTCATTCTGTTTACATGTCCAAAAACAAAACAATAGTAGCAGTTGCCTCTTCTGTTGCATTTCAGTTATGTTTTCTGTGTTCTACATCTGCATCCATACTCTGCAAGCCACCTGACGGTATGTGGCGGAGGGTACCCTGAGTACCTCTATCGGTTCTCCCTTCTATTCCAGTCTCGTATTGTTCGTGGAAAGGAGGATTGTCGGTATGCTTCTGTGTGGGCTCTAATCTCTATGATTTTATCCTCATGGTCTCTTCGCGAGATATATGTAGGAGGATATACTTGCGATATACTTCTTCATTACTTTTTAATTACCATACTTCTGTATTTTTTAGCAGACATAGTATTTTTCGTATGATTTTTCTTTCTAGAAGTTTAAAGTTTGTGTAGTTTGTAATTCAGTACTAAACATTCACTTGCATAAAGACATTCTGGTATACTACAGTGTTATAGTGTTGTATTTTCAAATTTTTAGACAGATACCTTTTGTTGTAAATGCTCTATACATTTTGTAGACTCTTTCCTGTGCAGCAAATTTTTCGAAACCATTTTCTTGTTTTGTTTCTCCCAATTATTTAAATTTATTAGCACTGTTCATCTGTCCAGTACCTGTTACTAGGATTTCTGTTCCTTATTTTTATGTTTGTTGGCTATTTCTTCTAAGGGATTGATTTGTATTCCTGCATTTGTTAGGCTTTCTGAAAGAGTGGCGAAATCATCCACAAATGCTAGACAGTGAATTTCAGTACATTTGTTGTTAGTCCCACATCTTATTGGTGATAGCTTATGTTCTTTTTCTTTCCATTCTCTTACCATTTCCTCTAGGACACAGTTGAAGACGAGTGGAAACAGTCACCCACCGTGCCTTACAACTGTTTTTATTTTGAATGTCTCAGATATTTCACCTCGAAACCATTCTTTTGATATGGTGTCTGTGAACGTTTCACGAAAATGTTTACTAGTTTAAATTTAATGCCAAATGCTTGTCAGATCACTTTATCTAGCTAGCATTTCCCTATCAAGCGCATCAAATGCCAAAGCATCATCTAATGGTTTACACAGCCATTCTACATTCTTATATAAAAGGTTAAGTTTATATAAAAAAAATATATAGTATAAAACAAATATAATACATTGAGACAAAAAAAAAAAAATGCTCTTCTAAGCAATTATCCAAATGGGACAGAAATAGGTAGAGGTGATATATGTGCACAGACAAACAAATCAGAATAGCTGAATGGACTATTCAAGAGAAATATCTAGGAAATTGTAGAAGTCAGCAATGTGTTGGTCTACCTCTGGCAAGCAGTTGATTGGCATTGATTGATAGTTGTTGGACATTCCCCAGAGGGGTATTGTGCCAAATTTTGTCCAGTTGGTGCATTAATCATCAAAATCTCTAAACTGTTGGAGGACCTTAACCATAATGCTCCAAACTTCCTCAAATGGGGTGAGATGCGTTTACTTTGCTGACCGAGGTAAAGTTTGGTGAGCACGAAGACAAGAAGTAGGAACTCTTGCCATCTGTGAGGGCATTCATTATCTTACTGAAATGTAAGCCCAGTATCATTGATGTACCGCTGTGCTGTAAGGGTGCTGCGGATGACAACCAAAGGGGTCCTGCTGTGAAAGAAATGGCTCCCCAGATCAACATTCCTTGTCGTTGGGCAGTATGGTGGGCCACAGTCAGGTTGATATCTCACTGCCATCCTGGGTACCTCCAGACATGTCTTTTTTCTGGAATTTTATTGACTGGAGTAGAATTGTTTTTAATAATGAGTCCCACTTCAAATGGACCCCCGATAACTAGCAAAGACATGTCTGAAGATGATGCAGGGAGCATTGATTTTGTCAGACAAAGGACCACATTGGCTTCAGAAATGGATATGGTACAGTAGACTGTTTACAAGTCGTGATGAAATTATAGAACACGGCAATGAGTATGAATTACCACTTTGCGTGGTATTCAGATTTTGAGAAAGTATTTCTCAGAAAACTGAGAGCCACTCAGTGATCAGTGGAGAGAAGCTTGTTGAAAATGGAAAATGGCAAGCAGAGACAGAGAAAACAAATATGCAGGGAACAGACTGGAGTGGACATGGTCATGTCTCTTGGAATCAAAGGTCTGCCTTGGTACAGCTATGGCATTAGGAAACTTGGGTGTATACAGGTGAAGACCATAGAGGCTGGATTAGATCTCGAGGCAGCAGTGGATGTCTTATGGCTGGTGGTGGTCCACATATGACTGGCCGTAAGATAAGAATCTCGGTCACTATATGGGGTGTTTTGAGGTCTCTCTCCATACACACATAGAGTTTATGGGAGAGTGATACATGTGCACATCTGTGTGAATTGTCTGTCTTTCATGTAGACATTTTCTTAGAAAAAACATTTAGGGGTTGCAGAATATTTTAAAATTCTGTGCAGAATAATGATTATTGGAATTATCTAAGGGGGCCGTTATATGTAATGTCTACAGTGAATACTTTTTGTCATTTCTAAGATACTTAGATGTGAGATGGCATAGAAGAGCCTGATTTTCCTGAAGCACTTGTCTTTGTTAAAAATGTTATGGCCTTTCTTAACTTTAATGTTCTACTTCTACTTGGTAAGGAAGTATGTCACCAGCCACTTGAGGCTTGGTGAACCAAATAATTGATGCAAGGAGTAATCACTGTGGAGACCTAATGGCTCAGTCTGGACAGTACAGGAGTTGGTTGTGTGTAGTTACGATTTGAACAATGTCACTTGTACGAAATGTGGTTTGGTAACTGATATTACTTTTTGTGTGCTTATATAATGGAGTTTGACAGCTAATTTGGATAAAGTTGCTACTGTGTGTTTTGCCAGTATTTGATATTACTATTTGTGTGCTTATATAATGGTGTTTGACAGTTAATTTGGATGTTTGACAGTTAATTTGGATAAAGTTGCTACCGTGCGTTTTTCTCAATATATTGTCTTGGAATAACTTTCGTGTTTAATCATAGACAGAATGATGATGAAATTATTAAGAGTAAATCTATCCGTGTGTGTGTGTGTGTGTGTGTGTGTGTGTGTGTGTGTGTGTGTGTAAAGATCTTAATGAATTTAAATTGTTGCAGCAGCCACAGATTGTTCCTCCTGTCAGCATGGGTACTATGCAGTTGTCTCCTGAAACTGGTGTGGTGGGAAGCAATGACTCTTTGCCATTAGATCAGCAACAGCCTCCACCACTTCCATCACCTCAGCAAATCTTACCGCAGCATCAAATACAGCTCCCTGCGGAACTAATAGCTTCTGAAGATGGAAGCATACCAGAGCCTGATTTTCCTCACGCTAAGCTGGCAATGCTTGAAGAAAAGATATCTAGCCCACGTTGGGTAGTTCCTGTGTTGCCTGAGCAAGAATTAGAGGTGCTATTGAATGCATCAATAGATCTGTGCAGAAAAGGTGAGTTACTAGACTTAAAGGCAAAGCTTCACATTCAAAATACAGCTATAAAATGAATGAATATAGTTGTTTTGCTGCTGCCTTTTTGCTGTGACATTAGTGGGGAATTGTGTGCTAGAAGAAAATGGTGGTCTTGTTTCAGTAAATTTGGTGATAACTGCTGCATACATACAAGGAAGGTGGGATAGACCAATTACACGATTTAAACAATTTGAGGCGTAAGAGTTTACAGCTTGTAGTATGAATTTGTAAACATGTTGTGTGAACTGGAAGCCTATAATTAATTTTTAGTGGGGTTAATCATATCTTTGACAAGGAATTTTAACTCTAATATAACCAGACATGTTTAGTAGTGCTTACAGGTGCTCATAACAGCATGTTGATTCAGGAACCTACTATTTCCAAACATAAGAGCACACAGACCATTTATCACCTGTAGTGAAACTACAGAATAGTAGAACATTGTTATGGAGACTGTTGCCTTGGTTGTAAATAATGTACTCTGTACATACTCCTCACAATCTCAATGTCAGTCTTTTACAGAGAAGTTGACTCAGCTTAGATGTAACAATTTGCATGCAGGATTTGTTGCACATCCACATATAATTTTATATCATTTTTGTTAAAGGTAAGCGTCATTGAGCAGTATTGATCAGATATGTAGCTTTGGGTGTCGCTGCTCACTGGACCTAACGGTAATAAATAACAATTGTAAATACCACAGTTTAAGGAGTGACTCAGGTTTCCATTGTGAAATGTATGATGAAAAGCTGGCAATTGCTGTGCTGATTGTTAGTATTCATCTTTTGCGTTCCTTTCTGTAATGTTAGTTCAGCCACTTGAACACCTTCTCTGTTGCTACAAATGCTTTGGTCACTTCTAATCTTGATCACACTTGTGTAGGATGCAACATCATTGGCATGTGTTCCAACTGTGCGGGGCTGTGTCACTAACAATTGTGTGTGTCTGCAGAAGCATCCCACTGCAGTATTTTATTCTTGAAAATACAGATATGAACAGAAATTTGTCTTTGTTTTCTGTATATAGTGGTTTGAGTGTCACTCACCTTTATCTACTTTCAGCCACGTGTGAAACATACCATTTAATAAGGTGCCTTCTTTATTGACATCTCTATTCAACAGAAACCTAAGTGTCATTGATGGCTAGATAATTTTTCTGAAAAGAATGCATGTCACAGGTTGATTTCTCATTCATACACTGTGATTTGCAGTTTGCCAATAAAATATAATACCTCTTAAAAATACATATAAAAAAAGGTGAATAAGATTAGTCACAGATTGACATTTGAAGGTCACTGAATCCTTATTGGAAGAGAATAAAGTGATATTCATACAAACTGAAGCTTGATTCAGATTAAATGATACCTGTGATGTGTAATAATTCTTGCTTGTAATGCTATAAGGGATGTACAACTGGTTTTGTCTGTGTGTATTACAATATCAACAAAAATTTAGATACTATTTTTCTTCTGCAGGTTTAGATGTACATAGTGAAGCATGCCAGCGGTTTTTCCGTGAAGGTTTGACTGTCTCTTTCACAAAGATATTGACAGATGAGGCAGTAAATAGTTGGAAGTTCAATATTCATCATTGTATTTATCAGAACTGTGAACGTTTGGTGGAACTGTGTGTTGTAAAACTCTCACAAGACTGGTTTCCATTACTGGATCTTCTGGCGATGGTATTTAACCCAAACAATAAGTAAGTATAAATGACAATCTTTGGTTTATCACCCGTCATTAAATAATCTATTTGTGTTAGCCATAGGAGTTTTTCATACAGCTGATGAGAAGGAAAAGGTCAGAAGTATTTCTGTGTTGGAAAAGTTTTGCAGTTTAAGTTGCCATTAAAAGATATGTGTGTGTCTCCAGTTCCCCAGCTCCACCGTATTCACCCGTTTCCTTCGTGGCAACTTTTTTCCCACCTCAAAAGTTTAGCACGATATTCTTATCCATTTCCCACTGACCCCCTCAGGTTTGCTGAAACTAGAGTATTTCCTGTCCCCATTTTCAGCACTATAACCTGGGTCTCACATTCTGGTGTCCAATTTGCCATCACTAGTCAGATAGTCAGACCAGCCAACCCCCCCCCCCCCTCCCCTCCCGCCCTCTCTTTTCATATTTCGGAAGAGTGCAGTTCAAATATACATCATTTGAGAATCCTGATTAGCAAGTTGTTCATCCCTCTGCCTCAAATATTGTGTGGAATTGATCACCTGGAGGCTGCATCCGGGGAAGTTTGGCGACCATGTTGCAACTTCAAATTTCAGGTGATGCCATATTGCATACTGGGTGACCTGCCTGGTGGTGGTGGTGGTGGTGGTGGTGGTGGTGGTGGTGGTGGTGCCTCCAACCCAGCTGGGTATCAAACTTGGGCCCACTGTATGGTAGGCACATACATTACCACTTAGCTAAGCAGGTGAATTTTTTCACAAAAAGAATGTAGTCTTTCATCCAGGGATTCCCATTTGAGTCCATGAAGCATCTGCATAATACTTATATTTTCATCAGATCTACTGGTGGAAAAAAATCTATGCTCACCTCTGAACTCCTTAGATATTTTTTTAATCCAACGTTATGGAGCTCCCAAACACTTGCCCAGTACTTGAGAATGAATAAATTAATTACCCTAGCGTTCTGTTATGCATTCTCATAAATCAGACTAAACTCGATCATTTACCTACCCTACTACTGTGCTTCCATGCTTGTTCTATTTTGTATTGATTTGCAATGTTATGTTTTGATATTTAATTGGCGTAGCTGTGTCAACCAGCACACTACCGATGCAGTATTTGAACAGTAAAAGTTTTTTTCCCCCTCATCCGATGGACACATTCCCATACTCCACAGAATCGTCAACAAACAGCCTCAGATGGCTGCTCACCCTGTCCATCAGATCGTTCGTGTATGTAGAGAATAAGAGCAGTCCTATCACACTTCCCTTGGGTATTCTTGACAATATCCTTGTCTCTGACGAACAATCATGGTAGAGGATAAAATATTGGGTTCTATTACTTAGTGTCATCAGGCCACTCTTATACTGGGAACACATTCGTTACACTTGAACCTTCGTTAACAATTTGTTATGGGGTACCATGTCAAATGCTTTCCAGAAATCTAGCAATATGGAATTTGCCTCAGGGTTGTAGAATGATATGTGACAAAAGGATAAGCTGAGTTTTGCACACGTGATGCTTTTTAATTCGTGCTGATATGTGGACAGAAGCTTTTCTGTTTCAGAATATGTTCTAGAATTCTGCAGCAAATAGATTTTAGAGGTATCAGTCCAGTGCTTCGGACTTCGCACTGACAGAGATTCAGGATAAATGTGAGCTAAGGAAGGGCCCAGTGCCGTAGAGTGCTCCCTGTAAAACCAAATTGGGAATTTATCTTTTCCTGACATCTTAACCCTAGGACAACCAAGCCTCTTTTTTTTCTGTCTTGGTTGCCTAAGGGGGGGGGGGGGGAGGGGAGGGGGGAGGGTTTAGCGAGCCCACAGGAGGTATTAAATAAGTTTACTGACGAAAAATTACAACTTTCAAAATGGTTTATGTATTTTAACTAAGGCATCAGTTTATAAATGTTGTCAATTGTCATAAATATTGGATTGAGTGAATAAAAAATTGACATATTACAATTTCTTTTCATTCCGTCTTGGATGTTGCTGGATGAATATGGTGGTTGCATTAATAGCACAAATGTCGATGAGAGAGTAAAATACAGAGGCTATCTCTTTGTTCCCCTCTTGCAGGTGTACGTACACGCCTTTTGATCAATGGTATCAATTCCACCTTAAGTGGAATTATAATGTGCATTTATCTCGGTTTTATTCTTCTCTCCTCCAGCAGATGAGTTCATATACAGATGTGTTCATATACAATAGACTACTCTTGAGTCCTCAACCAACTTCAAGGCAAAAGACACACTTCACAATTTTTTCTGAATGTGTGTTACACACATGTTTATGACATTGTCCACAATACTGTTTTGGTTTACTTAAATTGTTGTACTTTTGCTTCTTTGTTTTAGCTTCTCTTACACAATATGGCACTGACCTTTCCCTGCAGGCGGCGGCTTGCTTCTGTTGTCACTTCTTTGAATGTCTTTTGTAGAATAGTCTCCATTGATTGAACAATTTGGTTAGATAACCCTATTGCATTAGCACTTCTTTCTTCTTCCTGCAATTTCACTAGTTCCATCCCAGCTCGCAAAAGATAAAGTTTCCGTTTGTTATGTTTCTTTTCATTCCATCTTGGATGTTGCTGGATGAATATGGTGGTTGCATTGATAGCACAAATGTCGATTAGAGAGTAAAATACAGAGGCCATCTCTTTGCTCCCCTCTTGCAGGTGTACGTACACGCCTTTTGATCAATGGTATCAATTCCACCTTAAGTGGAATTATAATATGCATTTATCTAGGTTTTATTCTTCTCTCCTCCAGCAGTGCCTTTATCTTGGTGCATTGTTGACAACATCAGTAAGTTTTTATTTGGTTTCGTTTTTGCTACGTAGGACACCAGAGTTACTGGAGGCCTACCTGTGGATGGGTCTGTGAACAAGAACATTGTTGAATATAGCTCTCGATTTGACGTGTTCTTCATTATGTCTGGAATATGCTTCCTGCTTGACTGGAGAGTCGCTACTGTAGTAACTTTGTAGTCTTGGTATAACTCTTCCGCCAAATCCATCGATGTTTAGTATCGGTTTGTAGTAATATTTCGACCAGTATTTTTCACAGGTGCTACCAGACGTTTGACGACAGCTGCTGAACCCCATTCTTCTTTCGACAAATTCTGAACATTAATTGCATAGGATTCCATATTCAAGACATACCTGTCAAGTGCATCGGACATCATGCATATAAGTGTACACTGACTGTCAACTTGGCCGGTTTATCCTTCGAAAATACTTTGGAGGATCAGCGCCCTCTAACAAGCTGAGCATCTCATCAGTGGTGAGATGGACCCCTGGTTTATACAGTAGTGGAAACCTATCATTCACTTTGTTGAAAACATCACTGATTGCTGTGAATTTGTCTGCTTCCCTTCTTAGCTGGCAGGTTGTTTTGTCATCAAACGTTATGATTGCAATAAGTTCCCTGAAACGTTCTCTTGCCATTATACCCTTGTAAACTGGCCGACCCATTAGGTCTGACTAAAGATCGTGTACACTGACAGAATTGTCCTTATTTACCCCCATAAGTATCAGGATTCCTATAAATGTTATAACGTCAAGTTTAGCGTATATACAGGGTTATTACAAATGATTGAAGCGATTTCACAGATCTACAATAACTTTATTATGTGAGATATTTTCACAGTGCTTTGCACACACATACAAAAACTCAAAGTTTTTTTAGGCATTCACAAATGTTCGATATGTGCCCCTTTAGTGATTCGGCAGACAGCAAGCTGATAATAAAGTTCCTCCCACACTCGGCACAGCATGTCCCCATCAATGAGTTTGAAAGCATCATTGATGCGAGCTCTCAGTTCTGGCACGTTTCTTTTCATTGGTAGAGGAGGTTTAAACACTGAATCTTTCACATAACCCAACAGAAAGAAATCGCATGGGGTTAAGTCGGTAGAGCGTGGAGGCCATGACATGAATTGCTGATCGTGATCTCCACCACGACCGATCCATCGGCATTTCCTGTTTAAGAAATGCCAAACATCATGATGGAAGTGCGGTGGAGCACCATCATGTTGAAGGATGAAGTCGGTGCTGTCTGTCTCCAGGTGTGGCATGAGCCAATTTTCGAGCATGTACAGATACACGTGTCCTGGAACGTTCTTTTCGCAGAAGAAAAAGGGGACGTAAACTTTAAACTGTGAGATTGCACAAAACACGTTAACTTCTGGTGAATTGCGAATTTGCTGCATGAATGCGTGAGGATTCTCTACCACCCAGATTCGCACATTGTGTCTGTTCACTTCACCATTAAGAAAAAATGTTGCTTCATCACTGAAAACAAGTTTCGCACTGAACGCATCCTCTTCCATGAGCTGTTGCAACCGCGCCGAAAATTCAAAGCATTTGACTTTGTCATCGGGTGTCAGGGCTTGTAGCAATTGTAAACGGTAAGGCTTCTTCTTTAGCCTTTTCCGTAAGATTTTCCAAACTGTCGGCTGTGGTACGTTTAGCTTCCTGCTTGCTTTATTCCTCGACTTCTGCGGCCTACGCGTGAAACTTGCCCGCACACATTCAACCGTTTCTTCGCTCACTGCAGGCCGACCTGTTGATTTCCAGAAGCTTTCAACTGCGCATACCATCACCGAATGGAGTTAGCAGTTGGTGCATCTTTGTTGAACTTCATCCTGAAGTGTTGTTGCACTGTTATGACTGACTCATGTGAGTGCATTTCAAGCACGACATACGCTTTCTCAGCTCCTGTCGCCATTTTGTCTCACTGCGCTATCGAGGCAGAAACCTGAAGTGCGGCTTCACCCGAACAAAACTTTGAGTGAGTTTTTCTACGTATCTGTAGTGTGTCGTGACCATATGTCAATGAATGGAGCTACAGTGAATTTATGAAATCGCTTCAATCATTTGTAATAGCCCTGTATTTCAGAATGACACAACACATATAAGTCACAGAGTAAGTTGACAAGCAAGACATGTGTACACGTTAGCATCCGAATGAGCACTGAGTCCCAGTCTAGCGGGCGCTGCTCGGCTAGCTGCTTAGGTGGCGCAGCTGCTGCATGGCTGGCAGACAGCGCCGCACGTAGAGAATGTGCGTAATTGTGCGGTGGCGCTTTGAATGATCGGCGAGTCACAACACTTTTCCCCTCTTTGAAATTGTTGCACTGGTCCTGATGGAGGTGTCCTGGAGATGGCTAATGCCCATAGGCGTTGTTTGACTCGCCGTAAAATCTCGAGGAGGCGGCTTCCCGTATGGACGGAAGTGTCCCCGATGATAACGGGTCGAGATGACAGGAGACATAGGGGTCGAATCTGCTGGGGCCCCGTGCACCAATCTGCCCGTTGCGGCAAGTCCAGTTGACATAACAGGAGACATGGGCGATGTGTCGGCGTCCGTTGGAGGAGGAGGCAAGTAGATTGGCTCTGACAGAGGATGGTCATCCGTTTCCTGCATGGGCACATCTCCTGGTGGCATCCGTTTTTGTGCTGGCATCGTAATGACGGTGAGAGGGCTGCGTTGTGAGTATTGAGAGATGCCAAGATCCCGAGTGTCAGGTAGAGCCAAAGGTGGTGTAGCGGCATTCGGAACAGTCATTGCCAGCACATGAAGCCGAAGCTGGTTCGAATGATGCACTGCAACACCCGTGTCCGTCTGGATTTCATACAGGTGTCGGTCACAGTGTCGTAACATGTGGCCCGGGCTCCATTTTGGCCGCCTGTCATATCCCCATACCCAGACGAGGTCGTCGGCGGTGAACCGGCCAAGTGAAGGCACCTGCGGCCATGAGGTGGAAGGCCGCAGAAGATGAAGCAGTGTGCGGGGCTCTCGGCCATGTAAGAGCTCAGCTGGGCTGTGGTCGCTCATGGGGGTGAAACAGTAAGATGCAAGATACTGGAGAAGCGCATCAGCAGCAGCAGAAGAAGTCAGAACTTACCGCATCTGAGCCTTAAATGTGCGGACCAGTCGTTCAGCCTAACCGTTTGATTGTGGATGGAATGGAGGGGCCGTGACATGCATAACGCCGTGACAAGCCCAAAAATCTGCAAATTCAGAAGAGGCAAATTGCGGACCATTATCAGTAACAAGAGTAGAGGGGAGGCCTTCCAAAGAAAAAATGCGGGCGAGAGCACTGGTGGTTGCCGCGGTGGTAGGCAACGTGCAACGGACAATGAAAGGAAAGTTAGAGTAGGTGTCAATTACAAGGAGCCAATAAGTACCTAAAAAGGGTCCCGCGAAGTCAGCATGAATGCACTCTAGGGACTTCTCAGGCGAAGGCCATGGTTACAAAGGTGACTTCGGGGCAGTGGCCTGCGGCGCACAAGGGCCGCAGGCGGCGACCATGTGTACTATTTCAGAGTCGATGCCAGGCCAGTACACATGACAGCGCGCCAGAGATATTTGTACGACACACACCCCAGTTCCCTTGGTGAAGGAGTCGCAAGACCGAAGCACGCAAAGACGCAGGTACCACAACACGCAGCGAAGCATTGTCGGTGGAAAGGAGGATACCACCATCCCTAGCCATGAGGCGGTAGCGCAAAGCATAGTAGTTCCGCAACGGATCAGAAGTCTTAGGGGACGGGCGATCTGGCCAACCCTTCTGAATACAGCCTAAAACCCGGGAGAGGGTAGGGTCAGAACCCGTAGCAGCTGCCAGCCTGTCCCCAGTGACAGGGAACCCATCCACAACCCACTGCTCGGCAACATCCAGGTGGAAACACAAAAGTTCTTCCCTATCGAATGCCAGATAAGGACCCATGGGAAGGTGAGACAGAGCATCAGCATTTGCATGTTGAGCCGCCGGCCGGAAATGAATCTCATAATTGAAACGAGACAAGTAAAGAGCCCAATGCTGGATGCGGTGTGCAGCCTTGTCGGGAAGTGACGAAGATGGATGAAACAAGGAAACCTTCTTTTTCAATTTGAGAATACTTTTGTTGGGCATCCGTGAGCGTTTTGGAGGCATAAGCAATGGGTTGTTCCGAACCGTCAGAAAAGCGGTGTGCAAGGACTACACTGACTTCGTATTGAGAGGCATCTGTGGCAAGACCAAGATGTTGGCCAGGTCGATAAGTAGCCAGGCACGGGGTCTGTTTCAGCAGAGTCTTCAATTTCTGGAAAGCCGCATCGCATGATGCGGACCAGTGAAAAGGCATGGTTTTATGCAACAGGCGATGCAATGGCTGAGCCACCGAAGCTGCAGACAGTAAAAACTTGTGATAGTATGCTATTTTCCCCAAGAAGGCCTCCAGTTCCTTAACAGATGTAGGGCGAGGAAGGGCATCGATCGCAGCGACAGTTTGCTGAAGCGGAAGAATACCATCCCGAGAGAGTTGAAACTCTAAGTACGTGATAGGTGCCTGAAAAAATTGTGATTTCTGAAGATTACACTTAAGACTGGCAGTCTGTAAGACATGAAAAACTGTGCCAGTGACAACAATGTCGTCCATGTAATTGATACACCCAGGGACAGGGAGCATTAATTGTTCCAAGTCGCTGAAAGAAAGCAGGGGTGCTATCAACCCCGAATGGCAAGCGTTTGTATTGATAGAGCTGAAAGGCGTGTTAAGGACCAGAAACTGCTGGGAAGCAGCGTCGAGAGGAAGTTGTTGATAAGCTTCTGATAGGTCAATTTTAGAAAAATACTGGCCTCCAGCAAGTTTAGTGAACAGTTCTTCATGACAGGGCATAGGGTAAGTGTCAATTAAACATTGAGCATTTACAGTGGCTTTGAAATCGCCACAGAGACGAATATCACCATTTGGCTTAGCAACGACAATGACAGGAGAGGACCACTCACTGGAAGTGACAGGAAGCAAGACCCCGGAAGTAGTGAGACGATCCAACTCCCGTTTTACCCAATCACAAAGGGCCACAGGAATGGGCCGAGCCCGAAAAAACTTAGACCGAGCAGTGGGTTTGAGTGTGATATGGGCTTCAAAGTCGTTTGCAAGGCCTAACCCAGTAGAAAAAAGGGACGAAAATGTCGTCGACAAGGAATCCAATTGGGCGTAAGGAATAGCATCAGAGATGATATTGACAGTCATCTATGGAGAACCCAGAAACACAAAAGGCATCAAAACCAAAAAGATTCTCTACGTTGCTCTGGTCGACCACAAATATGGGAACAGTGTGAACGACGGATTTGTAAGATACCTCAGCATTAAACTTTCCCAAGAGAGAAATCTTCTGTTTATTGTACATTCGTAATTGCCGAGTGACAGGTGACATGAGTGGAGAACCCAACTGAAGATACATCTGAGAATTAATTATAGTGGCAGCAGAACCGGTATCCACCTGCATGCGAACATCTCGACCAAAGATTTGGACAGTGAGGAATAACTTCCCTGAACCCTGAAAGGGAAGAAGTGCAATTGACAGACAACACAGAATCAGAATCAGCGCGTCAGGTTCACGAGCATTATGTATGCGGTCGGATTTGCAAATGGAAGACATATGATCTTTCTTTTTGCAATTGTGACACACAGCCCAACGTTGGGGACAATCCTCGCGTGAATGTTTCATAAAACACCGCGGTCATTAAGGAAGTTGCCGGGGGTTTTGCTGCAGTTTCTTAGCGGGTTGTTTACGGTTAGGCCGTGGCTGTGCGTGGGAGCACACTGCGGCCACGTCGGCTGGCGGGGACGCGCTGCACGCGTCGTCAACAGCGCAAACAGGTTGTATTTCCCCCGACATCACCCCACGCCTCTATTTGCGCCCCAGTGGCACGAGGAATTTCAAAAGACTGCGCAATGGAGAGAACTTCATCTAGAGTCAGATTTGCCGACTGAAGGGCACGTTGCTGAACTTCTTTGTCGGGTGCCGACTGGATAATAGCATCCCGTACCATGGAATCGGCATAGGATTCTTTGTGAATGTCAGTAACAAATTGACACTTCCGACTGAGGCCGTGAAGCTCAGCAGCCCAAGCGTGATAGGATTGATGTGGCTGTTTTTGACAACGATAAAAGGCAACACGAGAGGCTACCACAAGCGTTTGCTTTTGAAAATACAGACAGAAGTGAGCACATTTCAGCAAAGGACAAAGACGCAGGATCCTTCAAAGGAGCCAATTGCAACAACAGCCGATACCAGAATGAGATTTTCACTCTGCAGTGGAGTGTGCGCTGATATGAAACTTCCTGGCAGATTAAAACTGTGTGCCCAACCGAGACTCGAACTTGGGAACTTTGCCTTTCGCGGGCAAATGCTCTACCATCTGAGCTACCGAAGCACGACTCACGGCCAGGACTCACAGCTTTACTTCTGCCAGTATCCATCTCCTACCTTCCAAACTTTACAGAAGCTCTCCTGTGAAACTTGCAGAACTAGCACTCTGTAAAGTTTGGAAGGTAGGAGACGAGATACTGGCAGAAGTAAAGCTGTGAGTACCGGGCATGAGTTGTGCTTCGGTAGCTCAGATGGTATGGTACCCATAATAAGTTTCTTTCTCTCTCTCTCTCTCTCTCTCTCTCTCTCTCTCTCTCTCTTTTTCCAAAGCAGGAATTTTCTATAAAATATATTGACACTAACGTTTCATAAAATAGCCAGCAAACAATAACTCAAAGGGAATATGTAGTATGAAAGTTATTTGGGCAAAAGCAGGGGACATAAAAAAATTGTGGGTTCAATGATCCCCCCACCCCCTCCCCTCCCTCCCCCTTAGGCGCCCTAGGGTTAATTGTTTTCAACTCTTGCAGTTGGTTCTCTCTGCCAGGGGAGCCTATATGTCATCCACACAGGAGTCTGTGCAATGGTCTAATGATGGTATGCTTGTGCTATCCTCTTTCGTGAAAGATTTTTTAAACCTGAAATTTAAAACTTCTGCTTTCCGTTTGCTGTCTTCTATTGTCTCACCAGACTGATCAGCGAGTGACTAGATAGAAACCTTATACTTGCTTAGTGATTTTATGTAGGACCAGAATTTTGTCAAATTTCGGCAAGATCTTTTGTTAAGGCATGATGGTGGAAGTAGTTGTATGCTTTGCATATCGGTCTTTTTACAAAGGTCAATTTCTACGAGTATTTACCTGTTTCCTTTGGTGCATTCTTTTTTTTTAACTGAAAGTGCAACAGTTTCTGTTTTCTAAGCATTTTCTAAATTTTGTTATTAAACCACAGTGGTCCATTTTCACCTTTAATCCACTTACTTGGCTCATACTTCAGCAGAGTGTGATTTACAGTCAGTTGAAACCTTGCTCATAATTCCTCTGACTGTCATATTGGAACTAAATGATGTCTTTTCATTGTCATAGTGGGATGCTAACAACTTCTTATCCACTGTTTCTATCAAAACTACTCTCCTAGCACTCTTATTGGATTTATTGACTTCAGAAACATTTGTCACTATAATAGCATGATCACTAATCCCTGTCTCTATACAGATACTGTCGATAAGGTCAGGCCTGTTCAGGCATCTACAAGGTCTAAAATATTTCCACTGCGTGCAGGTTGTGTAACTAGTAGTTCAAGGCAGCCTTCAGAAAATATGTTAAAAAGTAGTGTGTGTCAGTACCAGCTGCAGTGAATCCATAAATGTCTCAGTCTATATTCGACAGGTTAAAATTACCTTCAAGTAATACTGCACGATCTGGATACTTCCACATTACTTAGCATAGACTTTCTTTGAATGATTCTATAAATGTTATGGTGGAATTGGGGGGCAGGGGATTGTAAAAAGTTCAATAAGTAACTTGAGTTCACAGAGACATGCTACTCGTGTCCGGATAACTTCACAGTCACTCAATTTTGACCTCAATATACCAATAATTTTGTCAACAGCAATGAACACATTACCTCCTATAGCATCTAATCTGTCTTTTCAATATACATTCTTTGACTCACTAAATATTTGGAACCTTTCTACTTTGGGTTTGAACCTGTTCTCTGTTCTGATGATAATTTGAGTGCAACAACTTTCCTGGCCGGCAGTAACTTACTTATGAGCCCTTTGACAACATACTGTTAAAATTTTGACAGTTGAAATGTCTTTACTTTCTGTGCGGTCTGACTTTGCCCCCTGTTCATTGGCAAGCATTCATCAGAGGACATCCTCCATTGTGTAGTGCACCCCTGACCTATCAAGAGGAATCCTACAATTCTCCACTCCATAACACAGGTCCAGAAATCTGTAGCCAAGACTGTCACAGAACTGATGGAGTGTTTGGTTGAGACCCTTCACTCAGCTCCAAATCAAGTGACCTCAATCAACTCTGGGAATGGTGCTGCAGATTCTGAACTCTGCTTGAGCCCCATGAGCAGGGATAACAGTCTTCGCCACTTACCCCTGTCACCCATCCAAACTGAGGATGACCTCAGGACCCAAGCGACATTCGTCATTGGTTGATGTGAGCCACAGTTTGCAGACAACTGCAGGCAGGGCCTGCTCCTCATGTTGGATGAGGCCCCTCGAGCTGAGATACGTTGCATTTCTTTCCAGTTGTGGACACTTCATTTCCGTAAGGGGCTCCAAATGCACCAACATTGGAGCTTCTGATAACTAGTGAACCCCTATGTGTGTGTGCCTGGTGGTACTCTATTCTCTAATGAAAGAGCAGCCACCAGTCCATGGTTGAGGCCAGATGGTGAGCCTCCATGGTTCCCCCACTCCCCCACCTTTAACGACGCGAGTGAATTAAACCCACGGTGGTTAGAATGGATCCGCCCCATGTCAGATACACTGCAAGATGCCTCTGTGGCACATCCCATGGACAAAACAGGTGACACCCAATGCGCCAATGTTAAGCGCCAAATTCTCTGCCACCACTACACCCTGAGGCAACAGCCTGAAAATGGCGCACCGCAGCCAAAAGCATCTTCAGCTGCTCACCAACTGTGACCAACTCCTCTTGCATCTGCAAACAGCAGGTGCACGTCTTATTCATCCTAATATTATTAACTGAAGAACTGACTGCATACACTCACAGGGAAAGCTAACTATGTAATTTTATACGTGAACTGTCTCTTCAAGGCATCACTATAGAAAAGCAAACCCGACATGACAAGAACAAAGTGTGCCTTGTGCTTGTGCTGTCCAGTGCTGAGGCACCTACTACCACTGAACAGTTTCCAGTGGCTCGTTTATATAAATGGGGTAGGGAGTTGGGAGGGGTATTGTACTTTTGAGTCCCGTAAAAGACACAATGATTATTTCTGGAAAAATTGATTTGTGCCAGACTTGAATTTAGATATTGCTTCTTGCAGACATGAAGTTATTTGAGCACGTCCCCGACCAACAACACAGACATTCAGTGTCAAGTTTTTCCTTTTAATATTTTTTTCCTTTCTAGTATACAATCACTGGGTGAATGGATACGACAAGGGACATTGTCTTATCCTGCTACAGTCGATATTCTACACTTAAATTAAGGCAAGGAACCAAAGTAAATTGTTTTGGTAAATGTGAGGGGGGGGGGGGGTGGTAATGTTTTTGGATAGTATAGCTGTTGATGTAGAGTTGCCAAATCATTACATTCGCTGTAGCTGGTCTATCCTCTGTGGCAACCTATGACAGTTGATTGAGAGTTGTGTCACCAACTTATCCACAGCAGTTCACTCTAGTGGGTGCAATTTTTTGTCAAATTTAAGTAGTCGGAAAGCTCTCATGGCAGTGAGAACTGTAAAATTTAGTGACTGTACAGTGTTGAAGGTGGAGAAACCTACAATTTGCTCAGTTTTCAGTATTTGTCTTAACCTTGAATTGCTTATATGCAAATTGCTTATATGCAGCATAAATATACCCTATTTCCTCTACTATGACAAGGACTTTTTTTCCCCAAATTCGTTGTCTGAAAAATAAAAAGTTACCTTATATTAGCAGATTAAACCTTGATTGTTAAGGCAAATGTTTCTGAGTCGTGTAATAGCTTAATTAAGGGGTCATCTTACATGACAATTCCAGAACAGCAGTAGGGGGCCTTGGTAGCAGTTTGGCCGCGCACTAGCATGAACAAGAAGAGGTGTTTGGACAAGCATTGGAAAGCAATTTATTGTCATGCTACCAGCAATGGGAATGCATCCTTTGTCCGTTGCGTCTACTTTGCTTAAAATTATTTTTCCCCAAAACAAAATATAATAAGAATTGAACTGACACTACAAATGGACAGGTACTAAAGAATAGTATAAATTTCTACACTAAAGAAATTAATTTTATAAGAGGCAGTCAGGTGAAAACTGGACATCCACCACAATGGAATAGTGGAATGGTTCCATGCAAAACTGATCACCAAACTTGTTAAGACATTTATTCCACTGGGAGATAAGACTGTAGAGTCCTGTTGGATAGAACACAGTCGGCCACTGATGGATACACACATGCACTCACTCTTGCACTCCCTCGTTAGACTGAAACTGATGTCCATGTAAATCTTTCTTTAGGTCACCGTAGACAAGAAAATCGCACAGTGAAACATCCGGACTTAGAGGAGTCACAGAGTTTTCCAACAAAATCATTGAATCGTGATCATCGAACTGTTGGCAGTGTGGCTTGTGGACATTATCGTGAACAGCATGCTTCCGTTGCTTGTCGAGTTCTTGGAGCATGGAACCACAATCAGTGCATAGTGCTATGAAGACACTTTGCAGAAAGTGCTACTTGCTATAAAGAAAAATCGGCAGGAATGCTGTCAGATGGAATCATTCTGTTGTATAATGATACCTGCCCCCACACTACCAATTGGACAAACGCTGTGCTTCAGTGATTTGATTGAGAAACACTGCAAAATTCTCCGTACAGCCCAGGTCTTTCAGTGTATGATTTCACATCTTTAACAACCTGAAGAATGGTGTATGGACATCAGTTTGTCAGGCGAGGAAGTGCAATAGTGGATGATATTGTAGATCCATCAGCACCAACCATGTTCTACATAACAGGCATTGATCGTCTCATCTCCCAGAGGGATAAATGTCTTAACACGTTTGGTGATTAATTTTTGAATGGCACCATTCCATGCTCCCATTGTGGCAGGTGTTTGGTTTTCATTTGGCTGCTCCTCATACCATAAATACATTCCCACAGAACACTCGAAAAGCAAAACAACAAATGAGACAAGAAATTCAGCTACAGTGCTAAGATCGCTTTTGGTCCACATCACTGTTGACGTTAAAACCTGGCAACAACTCGTGAACCAAGTTAATTTGAATGGTTTGGTTTTCTGCTGCGACAGCACTGGGGAGCCAAGAAGAAATATTTTTTCTTATTCAGTTTTATTGTCAGTGCTGTAAGAACAGTAAATTCTAGTGATCAGTAATGGATGCAAATCCCAGCTGTGATCTCTTGAGAAATACGTATGTAAAAGTTCACACCCTGTAAGTGGCGCGCGCGCACACACACACACACACACACACAATACTAATTTTATGTTAATGGTGATTCATGAACCACATGCCACAAACAATTGTTCAGCAGGAAGAAACTTTGATGTCACACTAGCAGATGTTCATAAGTGACACTAGACAAAGAATAAATGAAAGAATACCTATTCTACTCACCTAACTTTCAGGGAACCAAAGCAGAAAAAAATTTAATTGGAGAAGTCATTCATACATAACACTAGAGTAACACAATGAAGGCATTGTGATTAAAGATATCTGAATGTAAGTGCTGGTGATGGAGGAGTGTTCCAACTGTATAACTGTATATGGTGGGAAGTTCAAAGCAAGTACAGTCTGGTACATGTGGGTGTTGGGGGGGGGGGGGGAGAGAGAGAGAGAGAGAGAGAGAGAGAGAGAGAGAGAGAGAGAGAGAGAGAGAGAGAGAGAGAGAGAGAGAGAGAGAGACTTATCTGTACTCGCATAAAAAGGGGAAATGTTATTAGGAAACATCTCAAAGTTCTTGACCAATACTCTAATAAACATTCAATCAGGCATAGGGTATATATTTTTTAAACAACACTGTACAGGTATTTTTATTAAAACTGCCTATGAGAAAGAAAATGCTTTTCTGCGGTGTAAAACTGTGTGGCTTCAATTTCTTCCTCGTAGTCGGTTGTAACAGAAAACCTGAGTATTAGAGAAGTTGTGTTTATGGCTTGTTGGTTTATAATTAGAATACTGCTCTTCAATCTGAATTGTCTGAAACAAACTTTGTAATGCTACCTGTTCCCAAATTAAAACTAAACAAAATAATGTCATTGAAACTACTATCCTCACAGGTTCAGCAGCTGGAGTGGTCATTCTCATTCCCTGTATACCAATGATCCCAACCAATTTACCCATTGATTTTAAATGACTTCAGTTCCCAAGCAAGGTTTCGTTTACAATAACAGTACACCAGGCATGAGGTGAGACATTCAAACCTATTACAGTTGATTTACAATAAGTGTTTTTCACATGGTCTCTTGTATGTTGCCCTTTCAAAAACTTTATAGTTCAGAAAAAATGGTTCATATTTTTACTACATAGTATTAAACAAAACCGGTGTATTCAAAAGTTTCATAATTTTATTCTGCATAAAAAATTTAAAAACTATTTAAAACAATAAAAACTGAAAAAGGAAACAAAGCAGTCTCTTGACTCATATTCTGTATGGTTCATATAATTTATAGTTCCATAACTTCAAAGAAGGCAAAGCGATAATGAAGAATTGAAATTTGTCTCCTACTGCATTTCTTGTGGGTACCCCAGATTAGGACATACACCGATAAAAAAAAAAAATAATTGTAACACCATGAAGTAGTAGTGTGGTACATATTAAAGTTGGTAGGTGTGTTTCTATATCTGAAAGAACGCATCTATTCAAATTTCATGGCAGTCGCGTAAGAGTGGCACTACTATGAGGATGTGAATCAGGTTTGCTTTATATACATGCTGTAATGGTCGTGAGCATTAGTGGATGTGGTGAGTTGATGTTACTCAAGAATTCCTATAAGATGACAAAGGTGCGAGATTGATAAGGGTCTTGCAATAGAGCTACAAGAAACTGGATTTTTCTTCTACTGTATTGCAGAAAGACTTGGTATGAATGTAGCCACAGTACAGGGCTGCTGAGGGCTGCTGACAGCAGCGGTCTCGACAATGAATGGTCGCAAGAAGACTGGGTTGTGGATGGTGACATGGCACTACCGACAGGAAAGATGATATTGTTCGGCATATGGCTTGACTTGTCATACTGCATCTGCAGCAGCAATATGAGCGGCAGTTAGCACCACAGTGACATAATGAACTGTCACAAATCAGTTACTTCAGGGACAGCTCTGAGCCATATGCCCTGTAGTGTGCATTCCACTAACCCCAACCCAGGGCCATTTGTGACTTTGGTGGTGTCAAGTGAGAGCTCATTGAAGGGCTGTCTGTTGTGTTTTCTGACGAAAACTGGTTCTGCCTCGGTGTCAGTGGTGGCCGTGTGTTGGTTAGGAGTAGGCCAGTTGAGTGTCTGCAACCCACCTGTCTGCGTGCTAGACACATTGGATCTACACGTGGAATTATGGTCTTGGGTGCAATTTAGTATGAGAAGCAGGAGCATTCTTCTGCCTATCCATGCACCTTAACTGCAGGATAGTGCTTGCCCACATACTGCTGTTGTAACCCAACATGCTTCAGAGTGTCAACATGTTGCCTTGGCCGGCTTGATCACCAGATCTGTCTCCAGTGGAGCACATATGGGACATCGTTAGACAATTCCAGCATCATCCACATGCAGTATTAACCCTGCGCTGACAAAGTGCAACAGGCATTGAACTCCATTCCACCAACTGACAGCCATCACCTGTATAACACACAATGCATGTACATTTGCATGCTTGCATTCAACATTTTGGTAGTTGTATATATTATTAATGTACCAGCATTTCACATTTGCAGTGCTTACATTAACCCGTGACATTGTGGTGTTAATCGTATAAATATGTTACCGAGTCAAATGTATTCCTGAAATTTCATTACTAGACTTTTATTATTTTTTATTTATTTTTAAAATTTCACGTCCCACCCCCACTCTCCCCCACCCCCTCAACAGTTTATATTCAGTTTCAGTACATATTTAGCAATTACGAAGCATTGTTGGGTTCACTGGTGTTGTGACAAAGAACAACACTAGCTCACATACCTCCTGTGGCGTTTGCTGAAAAACTACAGTGGCTGTTCAGCCAGACGGTGTGTGTGTGTGTGTGTGTGTGTGTGTGTGTGTGTGTGTGTGTGTGTGTGTGTGTGTGGGCGCGCGCGCTGTATGTGACTCGACATCTCTGCTGTATGGTGAGTAGCAATCTATCCTTTTCATCATATTGATAAATCTTTCAGTTTATTTCATTTCTAGTTTGGTTTACTTGAACAAGGAGATACTGCTCAAAATGCAATGTATATGTTATTCTGTTTCTGCATATCAGCTTGCAGCCATGTTTGTATCATCACTTCCACTCACCATAGAAGCTGGGGATTTCTTTGTCATATTGCATCACTTGTCTCAGCTTCCTCCCTACTCTCGCATGCAGTTCATTTCTGTTGTTGTGAAGGCAAGGCGATACTACACTGCTTGAAGTAAAAGCAACAAGAAGGATAATTTTAGTTTTGATGGATGCAGCCTGTTCTGCCAACCATGATGGAAAGCAGTGAAGGTTGCGCCGTGATTTCAAATTACACGGCATATGGTGGGCGAGGAAACATTGCTGCAATATTGTGCCTGATGAAAAAAACAACCTCTAGATAGTGAGTCATTTCCAGGTTCTTCCGTAGTACCTGATAAGTTTTCAGTTTACTGTGAAGATTGATGCAGGGAATTTGTCACCTATCATACCTCTGTCTGAGGTAAATAATCCAGTGTTAAGGAGGTTTCCCTCTAAACATTCAAATCTAGACACTCGTGAAGTGTCAGCCTTGAGGAAATATAAGTATCTCCCAAATTTTCCGTGTATGAAAATGAGAAAATCTGGGTTATGTTAGACAAAACTTCAGACTCTACTGGCAGTAAGTTGGGCTGTCATTTTCATTGAAGTGATTTTGAGGGAATGTTTTCCGCTAACAAGGCAAAAAATTAGTACTGCAAACTACGTGATGGTTGTCAGGCGATTTAATGAAACGATGCAGATTTTTTGCCTAGGTCTTGAGATATTTGACGATGTTTTACTGATAACAACAGATACTACAGCATATATGAAGAAGGCAGGGACAGGTCATGTTAGTTATCCTAAAATGATTCATGTTACACGCATTGCACTTGGTTTACACAGAATATGTGAAGAAATTAGAGTAGTACATCCTAAAGTGGATTAATTGATTTTTAATGGAAAAGAGAGTTTATTGAAGCGGCCGAAGAGAATTCCTATATTAAAAATCCCAACATACAACTGCCACCCCACCCCCAGTAATAATGCAGTGGGCAACTTGGCTCTCTGCAGTCCAGTATTATGCAGTCAGTTTGGATGTTTTCGCTGCAGTACTTAATGTACTGGACAAAGATATACAACTTCAGTTGAAATCCTTCATGAAGTGTTAAGAGATACAGTGTTAAAAATGACTTGACCGGTATATCTGCTAACTTGTTTCCTTAGCAGCACAATTGAGAAACTTGAAAAGGGAAGAATCATTCTGCAAAAACAATTCAACATGTTCAGAATTCCAAAATAAGTTTTAGTGGATCTACAGCCCAAAAACTACAAAATAAATCTTTTCATGTGTTTGAGAACAGAAGTTCGTTTCAAACTGTGTGAAAAATTTCAAATGTGTAAGATGGCCTTCAAGAAGAGGATATATATGAGTGTGAGCAATTTTCGCAGTATGTGGCAGTGTTTTGGGATGATTGTCAGTCATTTGTGATGGACAACTTGAGGGTGAATCTCATTATGTATTTCATTTCTTCAGCAGTAATTAAATATTTATACTTTCTTGACATATATTTAAAGTACAGTGTGTGTGCTTGTGGTTATTAGTCTGCAGATTTTCTGGTTTACTGATTATTTGTGCATGAAAAAGAAAGAAAAAAAATAGGACGTGTGTCTCACATGGCAGCTTGGGTTGGCAGCCACTTAGGAGCAGCAATGGCTGCTAAGCTGGACCAGATGTGGAGGACAACTGCGCCAAGCCGCGCCGTAGTGTGTGCAGACATTGGCAGCTGCCGCTACTACCTGTCCAGTAGACATCATTCCAAATACATGTTTGAAAATATCTGAATTGTTCTTGTGTCTTCTCCTCCACACTGCCCTAAATAATCAGGAGTATACCGTATGTTTAAAACATAAAAAACATTTCCTGATTTTAAGAGCCCAAGAATCAGAGCTCTACTGGTGATAAGGTTATTAGTAGCATTACTATTAAAGAAATATAGAGGGTAGAAACTACTGACTTATATACAAACCAAGAAATAGCTTATAAAGATGAAAACCTGTGTAAATTATTTATGATTTTATTAGTCTACCAAAATATGCACAGTCAATAAATACAATTAAGTTAACAACTTGTAGTGTTAACTTTTCTGTGTAGATCTTCAGATACTTTGTTAGTAAAGCAGTTTATGATGTTGATTAATCAGAATGTGTTAAATGAAAGCTTTACAAAATAAGGGTCATCTTATATTCATTGTTTTCTTATAGTCGAGTAAATGTGGTATTAGCAATCCTATAAGTTCTGCTGCTGACAGAGGCTGATGGAAGGAAGAATTTCCTTAACTCCGATTTTGTTACTGCACTCAGTGATTTGACAAATGGCCCACCAAAGGAAATGTTTCATAACATTCATAACACCCTACTCCTGGTACAAAACTGGGGAATTTCTAGAATTTGGCTAGGTACCAGGACACTGTGCAGCCCACACAAATCAGTAAACTGATTACCGAACAGAGCAGCTCACTGTCCAAAAGCTGTCACCCTGTTGTTCAGCCGGATCGTCTTGTCACTGAGAAGAGACATGGGGAGCACAGTGCTCACAAAGAAGTCCGTGACTTCACATACGTAGAACCACACAGAAGTATGCTTATAACATAAATTGCCCACTGTGGTTCACATGCACAATGCAGCTGTTATCTGCTAGTGCCATTTGACAGTGGCATGTTGTGCGGTACTAACAAATATAGTTGTGCAAATAGTATAGTTACAGTAAGTCTCTCTTCAGCTGTGTTCAGTTGCAAGTTACAGTGTAAAGAGTGTACATTGATATTGTGAGGCAAACTAATCTCATGAACCTTGTCTGAATGTTAGAGGTAAAGTTGCAATACGCTGCGTATCACAAGTAAAGTTACACAGGTCTACACTCTGTACACAATCATCATTTTCATCATCAGACTTTGATCTGTGCTGTACAGTCAACTTTCTGCACTGAAGTACGTATTTACTCGATTATGAGACAACCCCCTAGAGGAGCTTCTGGAAAAAGCTTTTTTTTTTTTTGTAACATATTCTGACTAATGAAAATTATAAGCTGCTGTACTAACATAAAGTATCTGCCTAAACAGTTAACATTAAACCTATTCTAAATTTATGCCATTTATTGATTGTATTTTATTAATACAAGGAGAAACAATATAAATGAAAAGAAATGGTTTACATTAATTTCTGCAGTATTTCCTTTTGTACATATTCACTTACTAACCCTGTCATATGTGGTATCACTATTTTTAATCATCATCCTAATAATACAACTTGAAATTTATATCTTCATTGTTACTACCATTCGATTGTTTCTTCTGAATATGTTGAGATTTCTGAGGCTGTGGTTACTGTGGAACCTGGGAACACAGCGGTTTTATTTGAATATGTATCAGATTTTGGTTTGAACTGACACGAGAATATTATTGTGTCTCTTGCTTCCAAGCATACTGTCTGCCTGCAGTTCTCTTATTGGCTGCATAGAACCATCAGCAGACACAACCCCTTTTGTTCCCATTATACATCACAAGCATCAACAACATTGCAGCACAAAACACACAAGCATACCACTAACATGTCTCCTGCAGAAATGAATACTATTGTTGAGTATTTGTCCAATTTTAAAGTCAGTTCAATTCCAACTACAAATGGATTCAGGCAGACCGCAGTTTAAATGTAGTAGATCAATCTAAAAAGCTGAAGTACCTGGCTTAGGTTCCCACAATTGGCAACATGACGTAATTTGCTGCTCACTTGCTACTGTTTCTCGCATTCGTAATTCTCAGCTAAGCATTTATCACTGTTACCCCCCTTCAACCCTTCTGTAGTGTTGTTCTTGAACAACTGTGAAACATGGACTGCAGTATCTTCTAGGAGCCAAGTCATGTGTAACAACGACTAATACATACATACATACATAAATAAATGATTGCAGTCATGACTCTGTCAAATTCTCGAACTTTCACTTGGCGTGCAATCTGGTGACTTCTGTTTGTACAATCTCCTCAATGGGTCTTGACGCTGTAATTTATTCTCATGGCAACAGTTAGTCAATTTAATGATTTATTTCATTTGTTAGACGTTTCATTCTGGATTAATTTTCCTTCTTGTTTGATCTGAGTTGATTAAAAACTAGTAACGTTTTTAGCTGGTGTTCTAATACAGGAACCGTGGTCGAATTTATCACTTGCAGCTTATTTAATAAATCATTGCAGTCTCTGACAATCAAGTAAAATATTGATCTGGGTTCAGAACTGAGTAAGTTTTATGGAGGACACATTTCCGTTTTTGAATGGTACCTTTACTTAAAAAGCAGCATTAATGTTTGTACATGGTATCCATACATGTATGAGACTTTTGTTTCAGACCTGATCAAATATGACAAGAGTGTGTAAGCTGATAGAATTTAGTGCTACTTTCTCATGTTTTTCAGAAAATTGTCAAATTTTAAGCAGAGCAGTAGATTGTTGTAGTTTCTAGTTCATTGTTTACTGCGGATCCCTTGCACTAGAGCTGTGCGAGTTAAATGTTGCTTGATTGTTTGACCAACGTTGATAACTATGTGGAGCGCTATGACGTATTGGGAAATCTTGAGGCTGTTTGAATGCAAGTATCGTTTGCCCACTTCTGCCCTTCCGAATTCTTCAAAATAAATCTGCACACTGTTTCTGACTGGAACAACAAAAGATTAAAATCATATTGGCACCCAAAGATGCCCTATCATAAAGTGTAAGGAGTCAAGGATAAAGCAGAAATTGTCACTTTATCAATTTCACCAACATACCCCACAGTCTTTTCGGTGGTGTGCAGAACACCACATTTAAAAGCAGAAACAGAACAACACAGAAAAAAAGTGGTAGTCGTTGTAAGGAATTTGTTTACTTCAGCTGCCCGTGTGTGTGTGTGTGTGTGTGTGTGTGTGTGTGTGGGGCAAAAAATTGCCAATGTTGTAAATTAACTGGGCTTTATTTGAACATTATGACCCTTAGTATTTTATTGAATGTCTCTTAGAGAAGAATATTAAGCATTTTTTGTAATAATTTTACAGAGATGTCTTCAATGAATATTTATCAACAAAAATAATCAGTTCTTGCAAATGAAATGTAATTGCATAGATAAAAAAATCTACTCGCCCAGCAGCAGGAAAACACACAGATAAGGTATTTTAAGTTCGCAAGCTTTCGGAGCCAGTGGCTCTTCCTGGCAGAGGCGTGAAAGGAAGGCAAGAGGAGTGAAGGAAGACTGATGAGGTTTAGGAAAATAGTTTGAAAAAATTCACCCAGAACATGGATCAGGGGTGTCTCACCTCTGGATGGTATGAGAAGGAAAGACTGACTATTGGGGGCTGTACTGGATGAGATTTGAAAAACTGAGAGCTTAAAGTGGGAAGATAGGGTAATATGTAGGACAGATATTACTAACAAAACATCATGCACAAGTTAATAAGAGAGGGAAGCAAAGTGCATTGCACATGATAGTGGTGGGGAAGGGGGGGGGGGGGGGTAGACAGGTCAGAAAATGAAAGATACAAAGATATAGAAAACTGGAAGGGAGTGAAGAAAGGAATAGTTGCTGTGAAGAAATGCTGAGATTGAAGAAATTAAAGTAAATTAAGGTGGGTGGTGAAAACCAAGGACGTGTTGTAGTGTCAGTTCCCAACTGCAAAGTTCTGGGAAACTGGTGTCTGGAGGAAGAATTCAGATGGCACAAGTGATGAAACAGGCACAGAGGTTGTGATAGCCATGTTTTAGAGCATGCTCTGCAACAACATATTGTGTGTTGCCATTATACACCCCCTGTCTATGCCTATTCATCCTAATTAATGGCTGGTGATAGTCATGCAGATGTAAAAGGTGGAACAGTTTTTACGTAACTGCTGGTATATGATATGTCAATTCTCTGCTGGCTCTCCCTTTGATATTGTGTGTTTTGTCAGTTACAGGGTAGTAGGGTGCATAGGACAAGTATTTTAGTGGGGAAGATCACAGGGGTAGGAGCCATAGGGGAGGGAGATGGGTGCAGAAGCAGCATAGGGTCTGACAAGGATATTGCAGAGATCGTCAGGACAATGAAAAGCTATCCTGGGTGTGGGTGGGCAAAATGTCAGCCAGAATGGATCTCATTTCAGGGCATGAATTTAGGAAGTCATAGTCTTGTTGAAGTAGATGTTTAATACATTCAAAACCAGGATAATACATGACTGTCGAGGCAGTATGGGAGGGAACATTTGGCATGGAAAAAATGGCAACTGTTGAAATATAAGAAAAATTGCTTGTTAGTAGGTTTAATTTGAACATAGGTGTCAATCTGATCTTCGGTGAGTATGAAAGCAACATCAAGGAAAAGTAGCTTGAGATTTGGAATAGGACAGTGTGAAATTTAGCTGAGAGGATGTATTTAGAGATTTCAGAATTTTAACAGGTCATCCTCACCATGAGTTCATATGGCAAAGATGTCGGTAATGTATCCAAACCAAACCAGAGACTGAAGGTTTATGGATCCCAGGGAAGCCTGCTCCAAGTGACTCACGAAAAGTTTGATGTAGGAAGGAGCCATCTGGGTTCCCATGGCTGTGCCCCCTATCTGTTTGTATGTCTGCCTGTCAAAGGTAAAGTAGTTGAAGTCTTTGTACTACATTTTATAGCTGATGATCAACCAAAGCAGACATGTGTTCGTTGGGTGGTTTGAAACCAGCAACTATGGGATGGCCTGGGGCTTGTGGTTCTTAGGAAGAAAGTAAAAGGTATGGGTGTGTGGATTGGAGGGGGTAAAAAGTTTTGTGGAGTGAGGTATTAGTCCTTGTGAGGGGCCTGAGGTTTTAGAGAGAGACTGCAGGTCAATTTGAATCAGGGATGGGACCTTTATGGCATATGCAGTACGTAGAGGTGTCAAAGAGCTGGTGTATACCTTCACTTTCATACCCCTGTCAGTCAGGTACCACAGTAGTAGATTGTTTTTGTGGGCTGCATAGATAATGATGGAATCTTTTTTTTTTTTTTTTTTTTTTTTTTTTTTTTTGGGGGGGGGGGGGGGAGTGCTTGGAATTCTGCAAAGGACAGATTATAGTGTTGTTGTAGGGATGTGTGTAAGGATTGTGAAGCAGTGCTGGAGATGAGGAATTTTCAGAAGACTTGTAAGTGATGATTTTGAGATAGTGGGGTGATAAAGTTGATATCGTGGTCGGAACTGTTCAAGCCAGGGTTCAGTGTCAGGTTTGCAATTGGAGTGGTTACATGATTGCTCACCTCAGTCAGTATTATAGTTACCAACAACTGCTTTACTTTTGAGGGGTTGACATACAAAGAGATCAGGGGCACAGCCATGGAATGCCAGATGGCTCCTTCGTACGCCAACTTTTTCATGGGTTGCTTGGAGGGGGCGTTCCTGAGGTCCATAAGCCTTCAGACTCTGGTTTGGTTTAGATACATTGATGACATCTTTGCCATATGGACTCACGGTGAGGCTGACCTGTTAAAATTCTTCGAATCTCTAAACCCATTCTCCTAATTGACTTTCACATGGTCTTCTTAAGAATCCTATGCCACTTTCCTTGGAAATGATCTCCTCCTTACCAAAGGGCATCTACACACTTCTGTTTACATTAAACCTACTAACAAACAACAGCAATTAAATTTCAACAGTTGTCATCTTTTCCATGTCAGATGTTCTCTCCCATACAGCCTTAGCATTCTCAGCAAACGTATTTGTTCGGATGCAGACTCTCTACAATTAATCACCACCATTCTCACCTCAGCCTTCACTGGCTGTAATTACCCACCAGCCTAGTTGAAAAGCAGATTTCTGGGCCATCCAGTATTACCCTGGTCTTGAATGTATTAATGAGCTGCTTTGACGAGGATATGACTTCCGGAAATCATGCAATGAAATGAGGAGGCTTATTCTGTCAGAGATTTTGCCACCACACCCAGAATAGTTTTTCATCACCCCCTTCCGATCTCCGCACTATACTTGTCAGACCCTGTGCTCCTTCTAACGTGTCTCCCTACCCTATGGCTCCTACCCGTGTGGCTGTCCCTGCTGTAACACTTGCTCTATGCACCCTCCTATGACCACCTGTATCACCCCTGTAACTGGTAAAACACACAATTAAAGGGAGAGCCACCTGTGAAATGTCACGTCATATACCAGCTATTATGCAAATACTGTTCGGCATTTCACAGTTATCAGTTAGGATGAATAAGAGTAGACATAAGAGTGTATAATGCCAACACACACTATCCTGTTGCAGAGCGTGCTCTAAAACAAGACAGTCACAACATCTGTGCTTGTTTCATCACATATGTCATCTGGATTCTTCCCCAGACATCAGTTTCTTGTAACTTTGCAGGTGAGAACTGGTGCTACAACATGTTCTCGGTTCTCACCAGCCATCTGGCCTTAAATTTAAATTAATTTATTTGGTTGCAGCAGTTCTTCACACGCTTTTAGCTTTCTAAAGCTTTCAATTTCTGCCATGCGTATTTCCTGTCCACCCTCCTCTCTATCACGTACATTACACTTAGATTTCTGCTCTTATTAATATGTGCACAATGTTTTGTTAGTAATATGTCTTGCATATTACCCTATCTTCCAACCTCAAGCTCTCTGATTTTCAGATCTCATCCAGTGCAGTAGCCAACAATAAGTCTTTCCTTCTCATCCCATTCAGCGAGTCTTGCCTGACTCAGGGCTCTGGTCAGCTTTTCTGAACTACCCTTTTCCTAAACCTCGTCCCTTCCCTTCCCGCCCCGCTCGTCCCTTCCCTTCCCGCCCCGCTCGTCCCTTCCCTTCCCGCCCCGCTCGTCCCTTCCCTTCCCGCCCCGCTCGTCCCTTCCCTTCCCGCCCCCGCTCGTCCCTTCCCTTCCCGCCCCCGCTCGTCCCTTCCCTTCCCGCCCCCGCTCGTCCCTTCCCTTCCCGCCCCGCTCGTCCCTTCCCTTCCCGCCCCGCCCGTCTCTTTTGCCAGAAGAAAGAGCCACTGGCTCTGAAAGCTTGCAGACTTAAATACTCTTATATTTGTGTTCACCTGGTAGGTGAGTATAGTTTTTATCTATCTAATCACATTCAATGAATATTTGTAATTTATGTGTCCAATACTCAAGTTTCCATGTCATTAATATTGTATCTCCTCAACTTGTTTACAGGTTTCACGCCTTTAACAGTTCTCGACAGTCAGAAACTGTGCCTCCAGGCTCTAACATTCCAGAGGAGGAATTATTTGCCCGTCCACCTCCGGATTCTCGGGCATGTCGAGGATGGCTTGTTGATCTTATTAACAGGTATTGTTAGCTGCTTTCAAAAATATATCATGTTTATGCATTTATTTTATAATGAATTTAAACATATAGATATAATTAACATGAGATTTTCATGCTATGCAACATTTGTCTTCCATGGTGCAGTGACTAACCTAACAGTCAATATAAATGAAGTAATGTGACATGTAAATAGGTGGGATGAGCTGAAAGTGTTTTATTAGATGACTGACACTCAGTTACTACAATTAGCCATAACTATTAAGTGCCTCCATGCATATGTGTGGGATGATTTAAGTTGAAATCATGGCATTGGTCTATTTAAGTAAATGTCAGACTGAGATTCATTGTAGAATCCTAAGAAAGTGTAGTTCATCCTCAAACAAGTTCACTTACTGAACACTTTTTGAATAAATTCTGGGGTGTTGTTCATTGATCTGGGATCCCCACCAGTATGATTTAGTGAAATAGATAAAGCATGCAGTCATTCTTTGAATCTTCTCTGTCACACATTTGTTTAGTTGGAGTGAGAATATCACTGAAATATTCAACAAACTTTGTGACAAGGGCTGGGATGGACTCTTACTTAACGTACTGTGAAGTGCAGTCACGGGAATAAGCTAAAATAACGAGGGTTGGTAGTTGCTGTGGAGGTGATCAAATGAAGTGTTTCCAGAATTTTCAGAAATGCCTTCATTGGGATAAAAACGAATGTAAAGGGTAAGGCCCACATTCTGTAGGAAAAGAAAAGGCAATCAGAGCCGTTAATCATGAGAGACATGAGACACAGTGAATGAATAAGCATCAATCGACTAACAGCTCGGAGTCAAATTAAAGGTTCTTCCTAATGTGTACATGGCCAGTAGTGTGTGAAAATAGGTTGTGAATTTGAAAAAAAAAATTAAATAATATAAAATGAGATATATTTAGATAATCAGATATGCTCGACTTGACTTTGTGTGGTCGAAGCTGCGAGAGGTAATGGTCGTGTGTGTGTGTGTGTGTGTGTGTGTGTGTGTGTGTGTGTGCGCGTGCGCCCGCTACTTTTTCTGATGAAGGCCTTGGCCAAAAGCTAATGTGTAAGTGTCTTTTAATCGTGCCTGTCTACAACTTAATGTGTCTTCTTTATGGTAAGTAGGAATCTTATCTTTCTGTGTATTCCCTTATTATTTAGTTTACAGAGTAGTTAGTATATGAAGTTGTCATTGGGAATACCTCTTCAATTTACAACTGTTATACAACAAAAATGGGCTATTTTTTGCAATGTTTCTTATTTCTGATCCCCCAACTACCACTTCCTTATGTGTATTTCCATACAATTGTGAACATAGTGTGAATTTTTTAAACATGATCAGCTCTTTACATACTTCTCAATTTCAGGTTTGGCAACTTAGGTGGTTTCCAGATCCTTTTGGAGAGGTTTCAGAGTGGAAAGAACCTAACTGTAACTGTTATATATGCATTAATTCGACCATTTGGGCTCTGTTATGAATTTCTGACTGTCCATACAATCACAAAATATCTTATGCCAATAGTAGTAAGTATAAGATTTTAATATTGAACTGCTAAGACAGTATTAAATTATTGATTATATAAAAATACTGTAAAGCATGTTTATGCCAATATTTTTGTGTACTATTGCATTTTCTTAACAAAAAAATTAAAAAAATAAATCTGCTAGTTGTTAGGAATCTTAGCTTTGTGGTGGTGTAATGTTAGTGTTAAGTGTATGAAATGAAGTCTAGAGCTCGATGCAGTTCCAGCCAGCTGGGAAAGTAGACTGTACTTCCTTCAGGTTTTCATCATTACTAATGTTGGTCTTGCATCAGATATAATTTCCGGGTTGTTTGTTCATCAGAAGTCCCTATTTTCCCACTGAATCTTTCTCTGTTGCTCTGTACCATCAATATTCATGTTTTACACTTTCTCAAGTCTCCCCCATATCTTAATAAAGATATGGTTGATGTAACAGCGTTTGAGCGTGCTGTTTTGTGAAAAAAAATTGTAAAGTTAACAGGTTAGTGATTTAGTTACAATTAACAAAACTTAGCCTTACATAGTGTTTGGGAGCAGTTTGCACTGCACAGTTTAGGAGAAAATGTCCTATCTAGCAAGAGGAAGAAGTCAGTAGCAAACCAAAGAACTTTGCCTTAAATTCAGGTAGTAATTTAATGGGATCTAAATAAGAAAATATGCTGTAGCTATAAAAGGTAGCACTTGTTAACCCTCCAGCCAAGAGCAACATGCATGTGTGCATTCCACTCTTTCCATGCAATTCTGCAGGGCTTGCTGTAACTGCTGACTGGCATGTGACACAATGAAACATGAAATAGAAAATGGTATTTACACTAGCTTTTGAGCTCTTTCTTAAGTAAAAGGTCATATGCACGAGAGCACGCACATCTATCTTTACTTGTGTCTCTGTGTACTTTTACCATAGAAAGAATGAGAGCTCAAAAGCTAGTGTAAATACTGTTTTCTGTCGAGTGTTTCTAAATGCTGCATATCAGTCAGCTACAGGCGAGTGGCTGCCTTTTCTGTATTTTACGTATTATTCCTTCTAGGAATTTCTTCCAGACTCATTAAGCATATAAGTGTTTAACTCTTTGCAACTTTTTGTGCATAAGGAACATCCTTCATGCAAAAAATTAAAATATGGAACATGAAAACCTTACAAACCTATGTTTCAGCATATGTATTTGTTAATGTTTTGGTTTGGTGATATGGGAGCTGTTTTATGATTTAAGTCATTCAAAAATATATAGTAGCAAAAGTTGCTGTGGATTGTCTAGAATATTTGAGAAGAGTCTAAAAAGGTCCTTGCCACAGTTTGTTTTGTCATTGTGCATTTCTGCCTAAGTTTATTGTTGAGAGCAAAAACTAAAAAACAGGCTAGGTGAAACTTCAACACCAAATTCAGAGTACATTTAAATAAAATACCACTACAAATTTGCCATAGCTATTCATATTAACACAGGGCATGCTGTTGACAACATTCATTATCATGAAAGGATATATCACCATTCACCATAAAAATAACACTTCGAGTTGCAGACAGGTATAATGCAATTACTATTACACACTAACCTTTAGGTCAAAGCCTTCTGCAGAAAAGAAAGGAAAACACAAATATTGACACAAGCAGGTACACCTCTTGCACACACCACTGCCATCTCTGGATGTTCTGGTCAGATTCCAGATTTCTGTTGAATGAAAGCAGCTAGCAGGAATGAGGAGGGATAGCAGAGTATGGGTGAGAGGAGAGAAGATCACTGTCTTGTGGACCAAGCAGTTACTAGGCAAGAAAAGGCTTCCAGGGACAGCATCTGGAGGCTGAGGGTAGGGGGGAGGTCAGGGTGCGGAGGTGGAAAAGGAGAGGAGCAGAGAGGGGAAAAGACTGGTGAGTGCATTGGCAGAGAGTGGCACACAATGAGAGTGAGGGGACATGAATTGGGAAGAGGTGATAGGGCAGATGGGGTGGAAACTGTTGGGTGGAGTACGTAAGGACAGTAGGTTCCCTTAGGTTAAGGCCACCATAATTTATGGAATAGAGAACGTTTTGTAAGGATAACTCCTATCTTTGTAGTTCAGAAAAGCTGGTGGTGGAGAGCACGATCCAAATGGCCCTGGTTGCGAAGCAGCCATTAAAATCGAGCAAGTTCCATTCATCTGCATTTCGTGCAACTGTCCACTTTGTTCTTGCCACAGTTTGGTGGTGGCCATTAATCCTGGTGGACAGTTGGTTGGTAGTCGTACAGATGTAAAAAGCTGTGCAATGATTGGACCAGATCTGGTATATGGCATGGCTGCTTTGATTGGTGGTCTAGCCTCAGATGGGTTAGAATAGTCCTGTGAAAGGAATGGAATGGGAAGTGCTGGGTGTGTTGATTTGGCATTTCTTGTACCTGGGTGTTCCACAGGGATATGGTCCCTGTTGTAAATGTTTAGGGATGGAGTGACTTAGGAATGGACTGAAGTATTCCGCAGGTTGGGTGTGAGATGGAACGCTGCTTTAGGAGGGGTGGGACAGGATGTGGCTCTGTTTGTATTCTTTGGGTTGTTACTGGGTGATGAAGGGCTGCTCATTTGTGGTTGGTTCTTGGGGGTGGAGGGAGGACTTGGGATTTGTGTGGTGGATATGGCATGGGAAATCTGTTTACAGACTAGGTCTGGGGGATAGTACCTGTTTGTAAAGGTCTTTGTGATATCTTCAGTGTACTAGGCACGGGGGTTCTAGTTACTGCAGATATGCCATTCTTGGGTGCTCGGTCTGTAAGGGAGGGACTTTGTAGCAGGGAACAGATGGTTGCTGTTGAAATGAAGTTACTGTTAGTTATTGAGGGATTTAATGTGGACAGAGGTGTGGATTTGAGCCATCAGGTAGGTGGCACATTGGATTGAGGACGGTCACCTAAAGTGGAGGGGAGAGAAGGTGTTGACATTATGAAGGAATGAGTATTGGCCTTGATATCATGAAGTTATCTTCAGTGAACCAAAAACAGACTGAGTTTGGTATTTCAGGAGGCTAGGAAGGTCTCCTCTAATGCCCCACAGACTGGTTGGCATAGGATAGTGCCATGTGGGTGCTCAAGGCTGTGTCACAGATTTTTTTGTATACATTCATTTCAAAGGAGATTTAGTTTCATGTTAGGATAAAATTAGTAAGGTGTATTGAGGAGTGAGGTAGTGGGTTTAGAGTCTGAAGGATATTGGGAAAGGTAATGTTCAATATTGGGAAGTTGTTGTGTAGGGAAGTGGCGTCAACAATGGGTTAGGGATTCAGGAGGTAATTGGATGGTGATGGTGGAGAGTTGGTGAAGGAAGTGGTTGGTACCTGTGATGTGGGTGGCTAGATTTGGGACAGTTGATTGGAAGTGTTGGTTAATAAGGACCGAAATACTTTCATTGGGGGCACAATAACCAGCTGCAATGGGGTGTCCATGTTTGTTGGGTCTGTGGAGTGTGTAGAAGGTTGGGGTACAAAGTGTCATAGGGGTGAAGAGGGAAATGGTTTCAGGGAAGACGTTCTGAGAAGGAACTAAGACTTTAAGCAGTAATTGGATGTTATATTGAACTTCTGGGATGGGATCACTCTGGCATAGTTTATAGAGAGATTAGTAAGATAATTGGCAGAAGTCTTCTGCCTGGTGGTATCTGCAATTTATAGCAGCATTGGTGAAACCTTTGTCTGCAGGTAGGATTATTAGGGCTGGATCTGTTTTGAGGCTGTGTATGGCTGTCCTTTTTTGTGCTGAAAGGTTGGTGTTCTTGAATGTGACGAGGGTGTGGTCAAGTGGGATGGGGATGGGGAGGGGGGGAGGGGGGGAGAGATAATAGTTGGATGGTAGTATGAATTGGTAGAGGCAGGTTTCAGTGTTCAAATTAGATTTGTTGGAGGGATTGGTGGTAAAGAAGTGTTTCCACGACGGGGAATGGGAGAAGGCAGCTTGGGGCTTTGACAAGTGCAACATTGTTAAATTTGGGTGCAGGGCTAAAGGTTAGAGATTTGAATAGGACAAACTTCTGTGGGGCTGAGATTTTTGGTGGACTGTTTAACACTAGTGTTACAGAAATGTTTCGGCTCTGGATTTGTTGGCGTTTTGGAAGGGAGTTTTGGGAGATGTGACAAGTTGAAAAGGTCAGTTAGGTAGGCTCTGGTGTTATGAGGCGTTGACGAGGTTGGACAGTGGTGCCCCGAGGTAGCAGTAGGGTGTCAACAGGTTAGATAATTTATGGAGGTGGTGTGTGGAATGCTCTTCCAGATGATTGAGAGCAAGCGTTTTGATTGCAGATACGTGACATATGTTGCAGGAGTTGCACAGTGGCCGTATTTTGCAGAGGATGCAGAGTTGGTGCATCAATGGCCGTGCCATGGAGATTTGTCTTTGCAGTACTGGGTTTGTGAGGGTCAGTGAGTGGTGGACTCTGAAACAGTGTAGATCACGGTGTAGATCATATTGAAAGGAAGGATGGGATCCATGGAAAGTATGGCCATCTAGAAACAGTGTATCTGCAATGACTACAGCTACCTTGCCTATTATGCTGAAGGCCTACACAGACTGGCACCACAGTCGACCACCACAACATCCTAGTCCATCCCTGTGCCACTCCCAGTGCCATCCCCTAGTCACAAGGATCATATACCTGGAAGACCCAGGTGCAAGGTGTGCCCAATCCACCCATGCAGCAGTTCCTGTTCCAGTCCTGTCACAGGCTTACCCCACGCCATTAGAGATCGGGCCATCCACAAATGTAGCCAAGTCATGTATCAGCTCTGCTGCGATCATTGCACAGCTTTTTGGATTGGTATGACTACCAAACAGCTGTCTACCAGAATGAATGGCCACCGCCAAACTGCAGCCACAAGCAAAGTGGACCACCCTGTTGCACAACATGTAGCTAAACATAACATGCATGGCTTTAATGGGTAGTTTACGATGTGGACCATCTGGATCATGCTCACCACCACCACCACCACCACCACCAGCTTTTCTGCTCTGACGCTGATTGTGCACTGCTATCTGCCAACGCGCACACCGGTCTTTTCCCCTCTGTGTTCCTCTCCTTTTCCACTTCCCTCTCCCCCCCCTCCTCCCCCAAGCTCCCCGTCCCCCAACTCACAGCCTCCCAGTGCTGCTCCTAACAGCCTTTTGTTCCTGCCTTCTAGTCCCTGCTTGCTCCTTAGACAGTGCTTGCATTTCCCCCCATTCTTACTCTTATATCCCTCCCCCTTCTCTGTCCCATTCCTGATTGCTGCTTTTGTTCAACATTGTAGTTGCTGTCTGACCAGAGCAGCTGGAGGTAGTGGCTGTGTGTGCACGAGATGTACCTGTTCGTGTGAATTTTTGTGTTTCCTTTCTTTTCTGAAGAAGGCTTTGGCCAAAAGCATAGTGTGCGGCAGTCTTTTTGTTGTACCTTATGGCAACTAACCACAGTTACTGTACTGCTATGAAGAACTTGAAATTTTTGTTCCTGACAGAAAACATTGGTGGAACACTCAGTGACAAAGCTGAGACAGTGGCAATGAACTTGAAGCTTCTTCAGCATACTAGGTGATGCACCGTAACTTTTGCTGCTATCTATTTTTGAGTGATTTTAATCATAAAGTGGCTCCAAAATCACCAAAGCAAAAAATTAATAAATATGCTGACACAATAGTTTGAGTTTGTCTATTGACAGTTTTTGTAATTTATAATTTCAGTGCCCAGTTAAAATAGCAAATGGCAAAATTAGACCTTATTTGTAGTGAAATGAAGTACAATTATGGCTACATCCGGCAAACAGAAATATGATGCAATTAACTGATCCACCTGAATAAGAGTTTACACATCAAACACTGTGTGGAAGAAAATAAAAATTCTGACACAGATAATTGTTTTAACTTGAAGGGAGACATTTTCTCAGCCAAGATCTCATTTGTAAAACCTTTATTTATAGTGATTGGTTTTTGTAAAGCAGAATTACCACCATCTGGTCTGTGAATAGTGCACATTAACTTCTGATAGATAGCATACAAATACAACATATAAAAGTGAGTTGTTATTAAACACATTTCAGTAAAGTTTTAAGAGTGCCCAGTTAGAGCTACAATTGTACTCTTATATCTTAATTAGCCAGATAATTAACATTAGATACATTGGCATGTGGAAGTTAAAACCATTTTTTACTGTTTGGTTCACCAAGTGCATTCACCGCATATTACAAGTCACAGAATACATCACTGATACAGGAGCACCACTAAACTGAAGGGCAACTAAAGTTACTAGAAAACATGTTGACACTGAGTGCCACTAGACGTTGCTTGTGTATTTGTGTCATTATCAGTTGCATATATAAAAATGCAGTCTTAATAAAAGTGTTGTTACTCGTACACAGTTATAAAATTTTCTTTTTATAGCAGGTAAAAGTGAAAATATTTTCTAGCTACAGAAGTATCATATGTTACCGTAAAGAGGTCAAAAAAGACAATGTATCACAAGAACTGCAGCTTGAGTCATTTCAAAATTCTATCTCTGTACATCACATACAAGATGTAGTAACTACACGGTAACACTTATTGACAATACACTTCCACAGTTTACATCCCTTGGTAAGGGTTAAAACAAATGTCCAATTAGAGCTATAAGTGTACTCTGTATCTTTTTTATCCAGGTAGATTGACATGCGAATGCATCTTACATCAAATGTCCAGCTACTTAAGAAATGGAGTACATTTATGTCTATAATTCAACAATGGAATATCCAGGATGGAATGTAAAAATATAATGGAAAGGGAAGTTGCTACTCACCATATAGCAGAGATCCTGAGTCACAGATAGGCATAACGAAAAGACTGCCGTAATTAAAACTTTCTGCTTTACCGAGAATGGTCATTCTAAAGATTTTACAGATTGCTCCTTATTACTCAGGATGAACAGGTTAAATGATATTTTAATTTCTTTTATTGCCTGAAAGTCAGTTTTCTAACCAAAGTCAACTGTTGACAAACACAGAATGCATAGAAGGTGCAACAGGTCTGCTAAAGAGACTGCCTACACTGTGTGTCTGTCCTCTTCTGGAGTTGTGTGTGATCCTCACCAGATAAGGTTTATGAAGAGCACTGAAAAAGACCAGAAGAGGACAGGTCATTTTGTGTTCTATTGAAATAGGGGAGAGAGTATCGTGGATATCATACGCAAATTGGATGGGTCTTTTTAATCTTTTTTTACCAAAAAGTTTTTGATAATTGACATGGTTGGCAACGCAGATAATCCAATAAAGTTACGTAATTGACTAAAACAGCAAAAAGTAAAGATGTCGCTGACAGAAAGGGGGGGGGGCGTGATTGCCTTACATTCTCTTCCCTCCTGCCTTCTTGATAGTTGTTATCACAGACTGGAATTCTTAAGAAAAATATTTACTTGTAAAATCATAAGATTATAATACAATTTTTGCAATGCTACGAAGTATGAAATACCAAGAAATGTTCAGTTGGGAACAAACATGATTTATGATGGGTTTGATTGACCTGCTGGAGAGCATTACAATAACTGTGATGAAAGTGCAGTGGAAGACAGTACAAGTAAGATCAGAGCAAGGAGTTACTGGTAAAATTCAGTGAGCCAGGCCGTAGAAAGAATTCTAAGAACTTGTTATCCCTCCCACAACTCTTCTCCATCTTCGTGTATGTCATGCAAGGACCACAGTGATGATTGTCAAATAATGGCACACAAAGAAGCATTTGGACAGTTGTTTCTTGAGCACAATATCAGGAAAGAGAAGAAGGAGGAAATGAGCAGTATTAGTAATTCCTCACTTCCATTGTGTTTGCTGAGATAGTTTGTAATACGTAAATGTAAATAGAAGTGTTTTAGATAGTGCCAAACAAAGCTGATTAACATGTAAGTTGAAATAAAATTGATCAATTTAATATCTGATTAATGGAAAAACTATATAATAATTTTCTTTCTTTCGTCACCACTGTGATTGGTAGGTTGTTCTAAATTTTGTAAAGTGCTTGATAAGTTCTGTTATCAGCACACTAAGTGTATGACTACTTACTTTGTTTAGTTTTGTCACAGATTCGTACTATCATCTTGTTCCTTGTGGAATGATCTTCTGAATCTGGAACTTTAACCAAATGCCATGAATTATTATTGTGGGGGCGGGTCAGGGGGGGGGGGGGGGCAGTGAGGTTTTAAGTTGGAGAATTATGTGGCAGAATATATGCTGTGTAGTAACATGGAATTAAAAAGGCAATGTTAGCCTTCATTTTGTGTTCCAAAATTAGATCATCATTCAGTAAGCCCTTCACAAAAAATATCAGTACTGAAAAAATTGCATGTTCTAATGAAAGCTAATTACTTTACATTCCTTTAGGAAATGATTCCTGGGATTCTAGATAATCTGACAGATGATGAACTGAAGAAAGAAGCAAAGAATGAATCAAAAAATGATGCAATATCTGCTATCATAAAGGCAGCAAAATGTTTGGTATCTCGTGTTCCTAACCAGGAAGAGATGATAAAGAACCTCGAAATATTCAGACTGAAGATGATACTCAGGTGAGATATTCATGGCCATCTTATAAGTAGTAGTGTACATTTTCAAAGTGAGTATGTGTTGGTTGGTGGTTTGTTGGGATTTTTGAGTTTTCCAAGCAGCAGCTTTAGATGTTCTTCCTTCCTTCCTTATTTTTTAACAACCTCAGCGGCGTAGAGGAACCAGTGAGCAGTGGGATAAGCACGAAGACAATGCTTGTGGAAAATCTTAGTGACATGGAAGAAGTTTCTTTTGGAAAAAAGTGTTGCCAGATTTTCCAGTAATTTTGAGAAGCTTTCACTCTCATGTTTTATGAAACTTCCTAGCAGATTAAAAGTGTGTGTGTGTGTGTGTGTGTGTGTGTGTGTGTGTGTGTGTGTGTGTGTGTGTGTGTGTGTGTGTGTTGGGGGGGGGGGGGGGGCTGAGACTCAAACCTGGGACCACGTTCTGAATTACCTCAAAGAAAAAGATTTATTAACATAGATGGCAAGCATTCAGAAAATATCGTTCTTGTGAAACACCACTGGCCCTTTATTCACACAACGTAATGAGTGCTATCAACTTTTGAATTCCATATGCCTGGATTTTCAAAAGACTTTAGACTCCATTCCTCACAAGCGGCTTCTAATAAAATTGTGTGCCCATGGGGTATAGTCTTCAGTTATACCATTGGATTTGGGATTTCTTGTCAGCTAGGACACAGTTCACAGTAATTGATAGAAAGTCATTAAGTGAAACAGAAGTGATACCTGGCATTCTCCAAGGAAGTGTTGAGGGTCTCTTCTGTACTTAAGCAATATAAATCATTTAGTAGATGAACTGAGCAGTCGTCTTAACTTGTTTGCAGATGATGTTGTCATTAGCCATGTGGTAGACTTGTCAGAAGATCAAAACACAGTACCAAATAATTACCCGGGATATCTTCGTGGTTCGAAAAGTGGTAATGGGCCCTGAGTAATAAAACTCATGAGGCCCACCACATGAGTAATAAAAGAAATCCATTAAATTTCATCTGCATGATACATGATATAAATTTGTATCAATGAAAATAACCACTTTTTGAAAACAAGCAACAGCAGGAGAGCACATATATAAAAAGATATTGACATTTGCAAGCTTTTGGAGCCAGTGGCATCTTCAGGCAGAGGGGTTGAAGGAAAAAAAAGAGTACTGTTGAGGTTTAGGACATGGAGAGAGAGTTCAGAGAAGTATCCCAGAACTTCGTGTCAGGGGAGATGTACCAGTTGGGAGTATAAGGAGACTGATTATTGGGGACTGCACCAGGATTTGAAAATGTGAGAGTTCAAAGGTGGATGATGGGTAATATGCAAGACAGAGATCAGTATGAGTTACTAAGAACAAAAAGATGAAGTGTATTGTATGTGGTAGAGGTGGAGGGGGAATTGAAGGTCAGAACATAAGATAGACTGGAGGGAACACAGAGAACAATAGTAACCATGAAGAAATGCAGAGATCGAAGAAATTACCATAAATTAAGGCCACGTGGGTAGCAAGAACCAAGGACATGTAATGCCATTTCTCACCTATGGACTTTTGAGAAATTGGCGTCTCAGGGAAGAGTTCAAGTGTACAAGTGATGAAACAGTCACAGGGGTCATGTCTGTCATGTTGTAGAGCATGCTGTGGAACAGGATATTGTGTTTTGCCAGTATACACCCTCTGCCTATGCCCATTCATTCTAATTGATAATTTGGTGGTTGTCACACTAATGTAAAAGGGCAAACAATGTTTGCTTAACAGCTGGTATACGACATATTGTTTCACTAGTGGCTGTCCCTTTGATAGCATATGTTGCGCCAGTTACAGGGCTGATATAAGTGATGGTAGGAGGGTGCATAGAGTAAGTCTTAGAGTGGGGATAGCCATAGGGTAGGGAGATTAAGGAAAAATCTGCTTTTGATCTAGGCAGAGGTGAGAATGGTAGAGTATTGCTGTAGAGGGTCTGCATCTGAACAAATATGTTTGCCATGAATGCCAAGGCTGTATGAGAGGGAACATTTGATGTGGAGAGGATGGCAGCTGTCAGCATGTAAGTACTATTGTTTGTTAGTAGGTTCAATGTGAACAGGATGTAGCTGACCCTCGGTGACAATGAGGTCGATATCAAGGGAACTGGTATGGGGTTTGGAGTAGAACCATGTGAAATTTAGGTTGGAGAATGTATTTAGGAACAGGGCAGCCTCAACATGAGTCCTTACACCAAAGATATCATCAATGTATCTAAACCAAACCAGGGGCTGAAGGCATGCAGTTCCCATGAAAGTCCCCTCCAAGTGAACTGTTAAAAGGTTAGCATAGGAAGGAGCCATCCTGGTTTCAAGGCCATGCTCCTGATCTGCTTGCATGTCAGACCCTCAAAAGTAAAGCAGTTGTTGTTAAGCATAAAGTTGAAGGGGAGTGGGAAGGATGTCATGGGTTTGGAATCAGGTGAGTGCTGACTAAGGAAATGTTCAGCAACACAGACCACGTGCATGGGGCTGTTTAAGTGTTTAGATTTGTCTAGAGAGAGAGAGGAGTGAGTATGTTCACACATAGAATATGCAAAGCTGGGGTGTTAGTCATTAAAACATGCACACTTTTTGGGTTTTGGGGAGATCTTTCCACAAAATTTCAATTGCCACCTTTCTCCCCGAATGTGAAAATGTGGAGAAATTATCATCACACTACAATAGGAGAAATTGGAACTCACAAGGAAAGATTTAAGTGTTCATTTTTCCCACATGCTCCTGAAGAATGGAATGGTGGAGACAAAAGTTTGAATTGCAGAGTAATGTTGTAGATGTGAATGTAGATGGAGGTGTAGATGTCAGGAAGTTTAAAAACAGTGCATTCTCCATTGCAGAGTAAAGGTGTCATTCCAGATGATTTGTTTTTTGTTTCAGTATTTCAGTTACTATACTAAGCTTTCCTAGTTTTTTCAGCACATGCCTTAGAAAACCAACTTTTAATTTCCTATGCTTTCTCTTTTAACAGTGTACATATGGTGCTCTACAATCTGTTAGGAACAAGAGTTAATTTGTTTGTAATCCGTAATTCATCTTAGTCTTCATTGTTAAAGTGTTTTTAATTCCTTGTGACAGTTAGAGCAGAATATACATAATTATTTATATAACATAATAGTACTTACGAGGAGATGGTACTGAGCAGCAGACAGGCGAAAGTCATTGTCCAACGCACGTGCGCGGACATGCATGCGCCTGCGCGCACGTACACACACACACACACACACACACACACACACACACACACACACACACACTAAGCTGTTCCTGCTTCACTGCTAACTACACGATACTCGCCACATCTTTTTATATTGGCAGGTCCACTTCACCAGCGACATTCAGCTGCTCTGTCGTGGCCCTCTTAATGTCAGTAATGGTGTCAAAACGTTTTCCTTTAAGCATGTTTTTAATGTTCGGGAAGAGGAAGAATTTGCACGGTACAACATCTCATAAGGCAAATGTGGGTTCAGGAACACTTTTTTCAGCAAAAAACTCGCGAATCAAAAGTGATGTGGGACACGGAATGTTGTCAATATGAAGAAGGAAGCCATTGGCCCAGGTTTCTGGTCTCTTTCTTCATATGAAGAAACAAACAGTCTTGGTTGCAGCGATGTATTTATTATTTATTTACCAATGATGTGTTTTCGCCTGATTCGGGCATCTTCATATTGGCAGAATATTAGGCGATGATAGGTATGTGAGATACCAAGCATACAGAACATCCCAGCAAATAACTGCCCTCATCAAATATTTACGGTATCCTCGTTAAGACGTGACATAGTTTAATGAATGCAAAATGGGATCAGGCCTACATAGATGTGTCATTATGAAAACATATTGGAGATGTAGTTGCTCACATCTGGGCTATTCACACAATACCAGCTATGCATGTTCTATAGTTTGACGTGGGTGTGTATGACCCCAGTTGTTTTTGCTCCCTAAAACCAAACAAAACAAAACCAGGGTATGCACAAGTGCCAGGTTTGTGTTGGCCAGGGAATGTCTGATACTGAAAAGGTGAAGCTCATTGTGAAAGGAGGAGGAGGGTGGGATCCAGAGAAAGGACATAGTATGTTTAGGCTGTTGGGGATTCCGTAGGATATGGGCTCTGATTCTGGATAGGGAAGGGCATACGTTTCCAAACTATTGCAGGAAGATGGAGCAGGGGTCCATTATGGTAAGGATGGCATAGGGGAAATGGGTATGATGAAATAGGCAAACAAAGGTGTCACAATTGTGAGAGGAGTGTGGTAACAGAAAAGGGGCTTACCAATACATAAAGACATGCACAAATCTGCAAAAAAATGTGTGAAACTGTGTAAAAATACACACAAATATGTTAAAAACGAACAGAAACGTGTTAGAAAAGGAATGGATGACGTATGCAAGTTTGCATGTGTTGGGAAGAGAGGGGGGAAAGAGGATTGGTAGATCCCAAATGCATGTGGCACAGCTAGTCATGGAAAATAGAGGGCAAAATACATGAGGGTGAAGTACAAAATAGGATAAGTAGGAATAAATATAATTATCGATGGGAATAATTTGGGGCATCAGGTGCAGCAGCAACAATCCGCATGGGATATGCACATATTGCATATCCTCACACACACACACACACACACAGACACACACTCCTAATCCTCACACCACCCCCAAAAAACAGCTGCAGAGGAATTCCTCAGAAACGTGAAAAAAAGCTTTCACTTAGAAGAGTACCCAATAAGTTAGAAAACAGGTTGTTTAGAAATATTTTAATATTTATTGAAATTAATACACACACATTAATCTGTCAGAAGTCATTGCATCTGTTCTTTAGTCCCTATCTTTGTCATATATAGCTGATATATATGTGTTTTAGGTTTGGAGGCGGAACGGTGTGTTTCTAATTCATCCGTGTCTTTTGAACAATGCACTTGACTTCTAAATGTGGAAATAGTCTAGTCATTACGTCAATAACAATGTGATCTGAGAAGTATTAACTTGAAGTTGACCAAAATCCTGTACATACTCGTCACACAGAACTTATCTGGTTTGATACCTTATAATAATGTGACAGGAAGGATCATGTGAAGGCGAATAAATGTCCCTGGAAGTAACATTTGTGAAGGTGTGGGAGGATATCATGTGTCTGAAACTTGAATACTGAAGCCTGTTGACTACAACAGGATTTGGTTACTGGTGGTGGATTGATTTTTCTAGTTTCCATCGAGATGTCAACTAGTGTTGTACAAAGCATGCAACAAGTGAAGACATCATAGAGTAATTACTCAGGCAAGCACTGCGTCTACCAATCTTCAGGAATTGTGTGAGAACTACATTCATTGAAGTATGAGATAAATCTAACGTTTCCCAAATGAAGCTGAGTAGCGAGAGTGTAATTTCCTAGGATCGCAATGTGAGGTAGTGCAGTTTTGTGCACTTGGCTTTCTAGTGACCAGGTGGAGTGGCACATGTTACGGACAGTACCGTATTCCACTACCATATGAAGAAGAGGCAGTTGCATATACTGCTACTGCTTTCAACAAAGCCACTGACATTGAGGAGTATTAAATTGTGACAGGTGATTATTTTCGTCTCCATTATCTTGCTACTTCTCCCTCTAAATAGTTTGGAGACTTTGATTTCTCATTACTTTTAGCACTGGCCTTATTTCTGCAGAGCTGAAAACAATTTGGGAGGAAGTAAAACACACTTTAAAATGCCTCATCATCCAATACTTTGCATTAAAGACATGACAGTCATGACTTTGCTTCACAGTATGCTTGTTTAGGGCATTTGTCCTTAAAGGCTACATTATGGTATTGACCAATTTGTGTGTACCCCGTCCCAATCTTATGCATTGTGGACATTGAATCTGTGACTAATTAAAATAGTGGATGGTTTGGTGAGATGGTTTATACTGACACTGTTGATTTACGAGTAACTCTGCAGTTTCAACCCAAACCATCCACTGCTTGGAGATTGTGTATGTGGCCATCTTCCTTTTTTAACTACTGGTATTACTTTAGTATTCCTATCTGCTGGATCACTTTGTAAATTGATAGATCATTCATCAGAAACATTTAGCTCTATTTGTAAAGCGCACTGTGGTAATGCTCTAAACAATAAATATGCATAATATTTTATTTTTTATTTTTTTTATTTTTAGGTCATCATAGATTTAAATACAGTTTGCTCAAGAGTGATGTATTCAGATAGCACTTTAATTAAGAATGAAAGGTTTTGCAAATAATGTACACAGTATAACTTAATCAGTGAGCATGAGCATGTTTTGTAATAAAAGAAAAATGCATCCTGATGAAGCAATTTGTGTATTTTTAGTGCACTGAAGCTGAGAAAAACACTGAAACAATAAAAATTGAATTTGTATAAAGTGTTTCCAACTAAAATTAACCAAGCCTGAATAAGTCTGAACAGGTAACTTTTGCCACTAAAACCCAATAATGTGAAAGTGAAAGCTTAGAATATCAATAAATTGTGGTGATCATTTTTAATACTTTTCAGGTAATGTGGTTTTTGTCTGAAGAAAAGATAAAAGTGCATAAGTTGATGATGATGATTGATATTACATTTCTTTTCTCCAGGTTGCTTCAGATCTCCTCATTCAATGGAAAGATGAATGCTCTTAATGAGGTTAACAAAGTAATAGCTAGTGTAACTTACTACCCTCATCGTCACACTGGCTTAGAAGAGGAAGAGTGGTTGACAGCAGAGAGAATGGCAGTAAGATCTAAATATTTTTAATTGCTTCTCTAGTGTTGTTAAGTAATATGTGGTTCTGTGTTGCTCCTGAGTAGGCATTCTGACTTTAAGGCCCTTTTGTATGGAGTTGCACTCCATCCCCCCCCCCCCCCCCCCCCCCTCTCCTGGTTTCCATCTGATCACTGTTGATGCCAAATCCCTGATGCCCATGACCTTGTTGCATCTCCCAACATCCTTCAGCCTCCAAGTCCACTTCTTCATTCCTCATATTCCTTACTAAGTATATCCTGATGCGCAACTGTTTCTCTGTTGAGGAAAAGGTATATAAACAAATCAGCAGGGTGACCTGCATGGCACCCTTCTATACCAAAGATTTTATGGGCCATCTAAAGGAAACCATTGTAGCCTCTCAAAATACCTCATCTGGTTCAGGTTCATGATACCATCATGGTCTGGACACGGGGCCAAGCTACCCTAAACTCGTTCCTTCACAACATAAAAGCATTCTCTTCCAGTCACTTCAGCTGGTTCTCCTCAACCTTCCTGGATGTATGGCTCCAGCCACACCTCTGTCCGTATCAAACTCACCAGCCACCTGCAGTACTTGCATTTTGACAGCTGTCATACTTTCCACACCAAAAAATTCCTTCCATACAGCCTGGCCACTCACCTGCAATGATGAGAACCCCTTGCCCTGATTTGCTGAAGATCTCAAGAGCACCTTCACTGACTGGGACTACCCCCCTCCCCCCGCAAACCTACCGTATGTACTCGAATCTAAGCCGCACATTTTTTCCAGTTTTTGTAATCCAAATACCGCCTGCGGCTTAGAATTGAGTGCAAAGTAACCGGAAGCTCTGTAAAATGTTGGTAGGTGCCGCCACTATCTTCTGCCGTTGAATATATGTAGTGTTACAGAGGCGTGCTTTGCAGGCTCAAAGATATATACTGGCGCCAAAACCTCTGCGTCAGTAAATAAATTATAAATTAAGGTGGAAGACGAGATTTTTTCTCTGCCCCGAGTTTTGACCACTGCATTTTCATACATTATCCAACGAAGTAAATACAAATTCCATATTGTCCATCTTTGAATGTAGCAGCCTTTCAATGTGCTACGAAATTCCGACTGGCAAGACTGTTTTGGATGTTTGTCAATATGGCCAACTCGACGTTCTGAATTTTCTCCTACTTACGACAAGAGATGGTTACTAATAGGAACTTTTACGAATTGTGAATCACATGCAGTATTCTCTTCACTATCAGAATAATACGAATATAAACATTTTGCCACATATTCTTTCGTGTTTGCTGCGACCTCATTTAAATCCTGTCTGCCTAATAAACTACGAAACTAGAGTGAGACAACAACAAACACGGAAGAATATATGTATGATGCCATGTTTATATTCGTATTATTCTTACGCCGAATAGTGATACAGTCAGAAATGAAGCACGACAACTGACTAGATTTTTAAATCTAAGCTGACTCTAATACTCTAATTTCTGTGCAGAATGTAATGTACTAAAGAGGCGTCTGCAAAGATTTTCAAATGAAGAAAAATTTTCGCTAAACTCTCCTTCAGAACATCTTCCATCACATGCAGTCTATTATTTGGTTCTTGTTGATTATTATCAAAGAAAGCAGCAGCGTAAGTAACAACAAATAGCAGTCTCTTGCCATTGTTTCGCTAATGAGACGATTCCTCTCTCTCTCACGCTCACCTAATCCTCCCACCACTCCCAAAAAACAGCTACAAAGGATTGCATCCCTTGTCACAGAGTATCATCTGGACTGGAGCAATCGAAGCATATCTTTTATCACCTACCATCATGCCCTAAAGTGAGGGACGTCTTTCTCTAAAAAGTCCCGCCTCTCCCATTTTTAAGTGGAATTCCGTTGCCTACCCAACCTACATAACATCATAGTCCATCCTTACACTATTCCCACTCCCAACCCTTCGCCACAAAGACAATATTTCTCTGGAAGATTCAGGTGCAAGACCTGCCCAACCCACCGACACAGCACTTTCTACTGCAGTCCTGTCACAGGCTTATCCTACACCCTGAGAGGCAGGGCCATATATTAAAGCAGCCAATGCATATACAAACTGTGATACAACCACTGCACAGCTTGTTAAGTCAGTATCATAACCATCCAGCTGTCCATCCGAATTAATGGCCAAGAATAAAGTTGAACACCTGATGGCACAACATGCAGCTGTGCACAACATGCTAGATATCAGTGGCTGCTTCACAACCTGGACCATCTGGATCCTTCCCTCCATCACTAACTTTCTCGAACTACACGGGGGAGTAATTCTTGCAAAACATCCTCTGCTCCCGTAACTTTTCTGGCCTCGGTCTCTATTAACCCACTTCTCCATACCTTCCACCCAACAGTTGCCCCTTCTTCTGTCCTATCATCCCCTTCCAATTTACATCATTTTAATCATGTGCCACTTCACCTGGCTCTCACACATGTGCTCACATGCATATCCCATGCACCTGCCACCCCCACCCCTTTTCCTGTGTTCCCATGCAGCAAACTGACTGCCTCCCTTTAAGCTGCTAGGGCTACTCACTCCCACCAAACCCTCTTCCTGCCTACCCCTCGTCCCTCCCCATCCCCTAACATAACCCCAATCCCACCCTAGCCCACTCACTGAATTGCCTGGCATTGTGCGCCCAGCTTTCATTGTGAAAGGGTACAGGTGTGTGTGTGTGTGTGTGTTTGTGTGTGTGTGTGTGTGTGTGTGTGTGTGTGTGTGTGCGCCACTTGCCCCAAGTACCGTATTGACCCAATTATAAGATGAGGTTTCCTCCCAAATTTGTAATTTGAAAAATACGGAGTTGTCTTCATATATGAAGATTAAACTACTGCAGCCAAGATCAACATTTTGACATTGTTTAAGAGATTAATATAGTGTTATCTTAAGTTTCAAGAAGCAGCGTTGGCTATTGAGGTTTTACAAATTTATTTTGAAGAATTCCAAAGGGTAAAGCCTATCAAACAATACTTGCATGTGAATAGGCTCAAGATTTCTCAATATGCTAAAGCATTCGATATAATATCGAACTTGCACAATCATTTGACGTTTGACATGTGGTACTAGTGCAAGAGATGGATAAGTGAGAAACTATGAACTAGCCTCTAAAACAGTATAAAAGCTCTGCTTAAAAACAGACAATTTTGTGAAACACAGGATGAAATAGTATTAAATTCTATTAACGTGAGCAAACTTTCATTGTATTCGAACTGGTTTTCAGTAAAAGTTACCATACATATTCGGGTGTGGTATACATACATTTAAGCCTATTTTAAGTAAAGGTAACATTCAAAGGCTAAAATTTTGTTTTTCATCATTCAGAAACCAAGTCAGTATTTCATTTGGTTATGAGACCGTAATGATTTCCTGAGTGTGTTCCTAATGGAAAATTTGGTCACTGTTCTCATATTAGAATTCCGAGGAAAAACGTTTCCAGCTTTTAATCAGCTTTAGACCAAGGCACATTCAGATGAAAGGAGAAAGAAAATTAATCTAGAATTAAATGTCTAACATATGAAATAAATCACATTAAACTGAAAGCAGTTGTCATCACAAGAATAAATTACAGTGGAAAGACCCATTGTGAAGATAATACCAACCGATGTCACTAGATTGAGGGACGAGTGAAAGTTCGAGAATTGAACTGAATCAACGTTGCGATGTTTTTTTTTATGTACTAGTAATTGTTGTTACATATGACATGCACACTAGAAGATATTACTGTTTGTGTTCCTATGTTGCTCAAGCACGGCACTGCAGATGTTGGAGGAGAACAGTGACACCAGGGGAGTGTTGATTTTGTTGTGCTGTCAACCATGAGACTCTATACTGCATACTTTGGCTTTTTATGGATTTCTACCATGTTTAGACTGCAATTTGCGTGAATCCATCTGCAGTACAGTCGAACTGTCTTTAGAACTGGTCAAATACTCATTTCCTACAGAAGATGCTAAAAGTCTAGATTGGGGCCAGTGGTGTACTTAAGCATTTCGTGCATTAATGTTGTCGATGCTCACTGTTAGATAGGACGAGAAAAATAAAGGATGTGTCACCTTACGGTTCTACACAGCCAGTGCAAGAGCAGCAAGCAGATGATACGTATGGAAGAGACAGACATTGCAATATTCTCACGTCAGTATAGAAATGAAATCCGCAAAGTATTCAGGAAAAGAAGGAAAAAAATAAAAGAAAGCAGCTGTGATCTCAGGTCCCAGTGTATTCAAAACCTCAGAAATTTCAATATATTCATAAAAAACAGCCAAATATTTTCAGTATATCCATTGTGGACAACGAACTGCGACTGTGATTTAAACTGGCATTTATTTGGTAATAAATATGCAATCAGTCCCTTTTTTATGATTTATTCAACCATGAACACCAAGTGTAGCTACATATTATGTTTATTTGTGTATGTAGTGGTATAATGCATGTTGTAAGAAACAGTCTAATGTGAATACCACAAGGCAGTGCACTGTAAGTATCTAAAACATAAAGAAACTTTCGGATTCGTAAATGTTTCGTCGCCGATTACCAGATTTCCATAATTTCTGCCAGCTACACCGGCACTGCATCTAGCTACACTTGGTCCACAAGATTGTTTCAACAGGTTATATAAGCAAAAAGGCTGATGAAAATAAAAATTAATATAAAGAATTTCTTTCTGTTTATTTTACTTCTCCGTGTATTATCAAAGTGTAGACAATATTGTGAAAAGGACTGTTGCTCTCACCATCTAGCGCAGATGCGTGTTGCAGATAGGCACAACAAAAAGACTGTCACAAAAATAGCTTTCGACCAGTAAGGCCATTGTCAGAATAAACTGCAAACCCACCCATACACACTTACGGAAATGCAACACACACACACACACACACACACACACACACACACACACAGAGAGAGAGAGACTGTCTCAGGCAACTGGACTACAGTGCAAGCAGCAGCAGCGGTGCATGTGATGGGAGTGGCGACTGGTTGGAGGTAAAAAGGAGGCTGAGGTGGGAAGTGGGAGGGATAATAGGGTAGGCGGGGCGAGCAGTGACATACCTTTGGAAAGCACAGAGGGACGAGCTGGAAAGAGGGTGGGGCAGCTGTGTGCAGTCAGAAGGTTAGAGGAGGGGGGGGGGGGGGGGGGGAGGAGGGAGATAGCTGAAATGGAGAGAAATATAGCGGCTGTTGCAATGGATGCATGAGGGCTGTATAGTGCTGGGATGGGAACAGGGAGGGGGCTGGATGGGAGAGGTCAATGGCTAAAGGAGGTTGAGGTCAGGAGGGTTATTGGAACATAGGCTATATTGCAGGAAAAGTTCCCACCTGTGCAATTCAGAAAAGCTGGTGTTGTTGGGAAGGGTCCATATGGCACAGTCTGTGAAGCAGTCATTGAAATGTAGGATGTCATACTTGGCAGCATGCTCAGCAACAGAGTGGTCCACTTGTTTCTTGGCCACAGTTTGTCAGTGGCCATTCATGCGGACAGACAGCTTGTTGCTTGTCATGCCCACATAGAATGCAGCGCAGTGCCTGCAGCTTAGCTTGTAGATCACATGACTGTTTCTCAGGTAGCCCTGCCTTTGATGGTATAGGTGATGTTTTGTGGTCAGACTGGAGTAGGTGATGGTGGGAGGATGTATGGGACAGGTCTTGCATCTAGGTCTATTACAGGTGTATGAGCCATGGGGTAAGGGGTTGGGAGCAAGGATTGTGTACGGATGGACGAGTATATTGTGTAGGTTCAGTGGATGGCGGAATACCGCTGTGAGAGGAGTGGGAAGGATAGTGGCCAGGATATTCCTCATTTCAGGGAACCACGAGAGGTAGTCAGCCCTGGCGGAGAATGTAATTCAGTTGCTCCAGTCCTGGGTGGTACTGAGTTGCGAGGGGAATGCTGCTCTGTGGCCGGACAGTGGGACTTTCTGAGGTGGTGGGAGATTGGAATGATATGGCGTGGGAGATTTGTTTATGTACAAGGTTGTCGCAGATCAGTCACGTTGCAAGAAACCGGAAAGAACCACTTTGAAATTCACCTGTTGAGCAATCAGCAGCTACACTCGCGTGTTGCTGACGCAGTAATGCTACCGAACTGCACGTCTTCGATTTGGCCGAACAGTAGGAAGGTTTGGAACCGATCAAGTGGGGTTGGAACCGCGGCCAGCCGTTGGGAGCGGACATGCCGTCCGGTCTCTTCTGCTGGCAGCTTCCCACCTGACCAGACGTTCTCCTCTCCTGCTCTCTCGGGCAGCAGCCGATTCATTTTCGGCAGCTTCACAGGCCTGCCTTTGCTTTTTATGGCATTAAACATCCATGCACTGAAAATATGTTTGATTTTTCACCTCAATGGGTGCCTACTGCTTTCCCCTCCTGGCCAATCCTGACCTGTTAACAACATTATTGCAGAATTATATATCACGTGTTATGCATTATTCTTATTAGAAGTAATACTCGCATAAGAAAAACATCTACTAGAAATCTGATGATGGATGCAATCATTCTAATCCATACAAAGGATGTGCCTCTCACATATTTTTTTAAAAAATATCACTTCCATGTAGGATTCGAATTGCGATCTATTGTAAGAGTGTTGCTGACACTACACCATGCCACAAAGGTGCGGTGCGATGACGTCTTTACTGATCTGGATATGCACTGACCTAACTGCTATGACCTTTCTCAGCAGCTCATATTTACACGGCCCCCAAATAGATTGTTGTCGCTTCCCATATTATTAGCCCTAAATAACTTCATTATTTTCATCACAACTTGTTTGCAAAACATTTCACCCACTTGCATTTTGACAATTATTTTTCAAAGTTAATGGAACATTTCATCTCGTAAGTCTATGTATTTGATTTTGCATTTATACTGTATGCTTTAATATATATTTCACTTCAATATGCAAATTTGTTAAACAAATTAAGAAATCGAACCAAGAGGTTAGTACCGAGAAGTGCCCACCTAAAAGCATATACTCAGAAGTAGCAAATTTTTTATCATAACTGTCATTTAATACATAAATTCTTGTTGCTCCGTGGACAAAATAATGCAGATGAAGATTTAAGCAAAAGGAGAAATTACAAAGAAAACAAAATTCACATAAAATTAATACTGGAGATAATGAATACAGTAACATGGACAAAAATATAAAATGAAAGAATGGAAGGAATAAAGTAGAAGTTAATACATAAAGATAATTAAAATAACATGAAAAACATTCCAAATGACAAAAGAATGATAAGAAGACAGAATGAGAGCATATGAAAAAGTTAATATAAAGAATAAAATGATGTGGCAAAGGAGTAAGAAATAAAAAGTTAAATTTAAACCAATTAATTGAATAATAGTAATGATCAAAATCAGTTCAATAAAGGTTTAAAAATAAAAAATTGAAATCTCTTGATTTTATTGGAACCCACAATCTTTTGCATATAATGTCCTGTATTATTTCTATTCTTTTGACAGAAACTGAAAATTTCAAGTATACTTGGGCAATTTAAGAACAAACCTCTGAAATAATAAAAACTTGCTTATTTGCGCTTGAGCACTGATAGATAAGTGTTTGGCTGCCAAAGAGCATCCAGTCAGACACTTTTAACCTGCCTGTCGTATTTGGTTGAGGTTGTTTCCACTAGACAACATCTTTACTGTTTGCAGCTTTGGATAATCGACAACAAAATGCGCACTTTCAGCCTCTCATGTATTGTTGTTTAGGCAGTGCTTTTAAAAAATGATGGCTATAGTGAACTGGAGTTAGACATCGAATTTAGCACCTAGTAAAGAAAAGAAGAATGTGATGTTACTTTATTAGAGACAGGAAATAATGAAAGTTTGTCAGTTGACTGGCAAGTGCCCGCCAGTGATACGAAATAAAAACTTCCACTGTGCTCTGCACAGCCCCTCAAAGGTATCTGTTCACAGAAAATCATTGTGAAATACATGGTGTGACTTCATAGTGACACAGAAACTAAAAAAATCTTCAGATTCCAGGATATTTGGGTTGGTCTGTTGCATGAGTTTACTTGAGTTTAATTAATAGTGATCTTCAAAAATTTGTAACTCTTCATTTTGAGCTTATCTTTATCTTTATTTGTCTATATGTAATGTCATTCATTGTTTGGAACATAAATTGGGGAAAAAATCAGTATGTTAGGGATTAACACATACACTATGCAGCCACTTTGGGTCACACCATCAGCTTTGCTATATTAATACAAAATGTTGGTAAATGTCATTAATATGACATTGCGTCTGTGGTAGGAGTATAAATATTGGTGTCATCAGTCCTCTGGCACTAAGCGAGAACTGAAAACTGAGAAATGACATTGGTTCTTGTGAACAATGAGGACTTGTCATAATGGAGAACTTCGCACTTGTCAGTTCTCTGTTTGCCTGTCACAACATTATGGGGTTCTGCTTATATGACACCAGAAAGGATTAGCAGTCCCTTTGATGGTGTGTCCACTCTTTACAAGATAAAGATGTAGGCTGGCTGTACTGCAAGAGAGAAGCTGGGCTTGTTTCCCAGCTCCACTCCTTCCCCTTGGGCAGTTGAAGTTTTAGTTAGTTTGCACTCATAAGCAACATTGTAATTTCCACAAGTGACAAGAAAACTAAAACCACCACACTGAGTGTCTTCCTGTAAAGTGCAAAAAGTTATTTAAAATTTTTACTTCTACTCTTAAATGCCTTGTTCGTTCTACTTGTAGTTTTGTCAGGTATAGGTCACATGACTGTGAATGCTTACAAAACTGCTTATATCCTGCAGATCTGAAATTGGTATTGTGCTATTTATGTCATCATTGAACTGTATCAGAAAAGTAAGATAATGTTGAGAAACATCTTGACTCATTCAAGCTACTTCTCAAAAGAAACAGTCATTTGTTGAAAGCTTAAGTAGAACCAAAAGAAGAAGACAAAGATCATTTTGGAAAAAACTGATGGAGGTTTTGTAAAAGCAAAAATTCTATTCAAAAAGCTTATATTATATAGAAAAATCAGTATTTTCTTATCTTGCGGATGTTACGGGTGGTAAGCCGACCTAAGTTTTTAAAAGTTGAACATAAAGATCAGTTTACTTATATAACATTATTAGAGAAGGAAAGTTGCTACTCAGCATATAGTGGAGATGCTGAGTCTCATATAGGCACAAGGAAAAGACTCTTGCAATTAGAGCTTTCGGCCATTAAGGCCTTTGTCAAAAAAAAAAAAACCACACACACAAAACTCGTGCATATGACTGCAGTCTCAGGCAACTGAAACCACATTGTGAGCAGCAGCACCAGTGCATGGTGGGAGAAGACATGGTGTGGTGGTGAAATGACGGCTGTGTAGTGCTGGAATGGGAACAGAAAGGAACTGGATGGGTATGGACAGTGACTAACGAAGGTTGAGGTCAGGAGGGTTACGGGAACATAGGATGTATTGCAGGGAAAGTTCCCACCTGCGCAATTCATAAAAGCTGGTGTTGGTGGGAAGGGTCCATATGGCACAGTCATTGAAATCAAGGATATCATGTGTGTCAGCTTGTTCAGCAACAGGGTGATCCACTTGTTTCTTGGCCCCAGTTTGTCGGTGTCATTCATGTGGACAGACGGCTCATTATTTGTCATGCCTACATAGAACGCAGCATAGTGGTTGCACCTTAGCTTGTAAATCACATGGCTGGTTTCAAGGGTAGCCCTGCCTTTGATGGGATAGATCATGTTAGTGATCGGACTGGAGTAGGTGGCTCAGAGGGTGTATGGGACAGGTCTTGCATCTAGGTCTATGACAGGGCTATGAGCCATGAGGTAAGGGATTGGGAGCAGGGGTTGTGTAAGGATGGATGCGTATATTGTGTAGGTTTGGTTGACAGTGGAATACCAGTGTAGGAGGTGTGGGTGGATAGTGGACAGGACATTTATCATTTCAGGGCACAACAAGAGGTAATCTAAATGCTGGCAGAGAATGTAATTCAGTTGCTCCTGTCCTGGGTGGTAATAAGTTAGGAGGGGAATGCTCCTCTGTGGTCGGACTCTGGGACGTTTTGATGTTTTGGGAGATTGGAATGATAAGGCACAGGAGATTTGGTTTTTGTACAAGGTTGGGAGGGTAATTATGGTCAGTAAATGCGTCAGTGAGACTCTTAGTATATTCCAAGGGGGATTTCTTGTCACTGCAGATACGATGACCATGGATGGCTAGGCTGTATCGAAGGGAATTCTTGGTATGGAATTGGTGGAAGATGTTGGAGTGGAGTTATTGCTGGTGGTTAGTGGGCTTGACATGAACGGAGGTACTGATTTAGCCATCTTTGAGGTGAAGGTCAACTTCTAGGAAGCTGGCTTGTTGGACTGAATAGGACCAGGTGAAGCAAATGGAGGAATGTGGATATTGTGTCCTCACCTTCTATCCATATTGCAAAGATGTCATCAGTAAATCTGGACCAGGTGAGGGGTTTAGTATTCTGGGTTTTTAGGAAGAATTCTTCTAGATGGCCCTTGAATAGGTTGGCATTGGATGGTGCTATGTGGGTGCCCACAGCCGTACTCCGTATTTGTTTGTAGGTAATGCCTTCAAAAAAAGAAGTAATTGTGAGTGAGGATATAATTGGTCATGGCAACTAGGAAGGAGGTTGTTGCTGTGGAATCTATAGGGTGTTGAGAAAGGTGGTGTTAAATTGCAGTAAGGTCATGGGTATTAGGAATTTTAGTGTACAGGGAAGTGGCATCGATAGTGACAAGCAGGGCACCTGTGGTAAAGGGACAGGAACTGTGGAGAGTTGGAGTTTTTAAACTATTAGATAATTTGTCGGACTCAGGTGACGTAACATGCAAGTGACATTGGCATCGGAGACTGATACCGCTTTCTTTCCTTTGCTGCAGTTACCTGTGTACCTTGTTCCCAAGTCTCATAGGAATTGTAACAAATACTGTTGTGGTAGAGTTTTCATTAGTTTTTAATTATCATGGTCAGAAACTTTGCCAGCTCATACTTCACTCTGACTTGCAATGTTTTATGTTAAATGTCTGTTACACCTTTAAGTACACTGATCATATTGAAAATTACAATACCATTAAATATTCTTTATTAACATTTGAAATGTATCCCACATTGTTCAGTAGTGATACAAGAAATTATTAAAGTGTAGAGCATAGAAACAACATTGCAAAACCAAAAACAGTATATACTGATACTGCAGTGGTGGAATAAATTTTCTTAGCTGCTCTGATTAATTCTTACCATTGATTACAATAGGAAACAACAGCACGAGTTGTAAAATGCAGAAGAGACAAAAGAACAGTTTGTCTGTGCTACAGGGGTTGATAATATGCTGTGCCAGAAATGCTACTTACTATACAGTTGTGTGTTGTTAGTGACATAGAGAGTTAAATGATATTTTTGGTGATAAGTGTGTCAACAACATTTTAAAATGTTAAAAATGAGTGCCCACTTCACAAAATAATGTATTTGTCAAAGGTCAGTTTACTTGATGTAACTTCTGAAATTCTCCTGTCCCATTTCTTCTTGTAATTATGTCTGGGTGCGCAGCCATATCCTGTCGACATTCTTCACAATATTTTGACCAAGAGACATCCGGCCATCTTCAGAGCCCAGTTGCATTCACAGTATATATAGAAAATCTGGCACATGCGAAAAGTGCTGGCATCTCTTGGCACATGCGGACAGCGATGATGTGTGGGACAGATGGTGATGACGTATGGGACAGCTGAGTTGTGCATGCTGTCCTCAGTGGTGGAAGTGAGAGATGATCTGATCGTTAATTGTCAAATGACCGCATCAACTCCACTGTGACTGGCTAATTTTAATTATAGGATTCCAGTTTTTATCTAGCGGAAAGCCGTAGTCACGATTTATAGGATTTATTGGCGAGACTGATTTCCGCTGATTCTTTGATAACTATATCGCAGAAACTGGAGTTGAGTGTCCCATGGAAATACAGTGTTCTGCTACTGCTGATTTTGAACAGTTGCTGAAGATGGGTTTATCTTTCATGTTCTGTACAATGCTCCTGGATAGTTCGTGTTGTCTGGCGTATATATACAGCAACACACTTGCAGGGAATTTTGAAAATGCACACTTTCTTCAGTTGTAAGTCTTCTTTAATGAAGCCAACCAGAGCCAAGCTCTTCACTGGTGGACAGGAGATGACCTTGATGGAAGGAAACAGTTGATTTATAATCAGTGTCTTCACTGCATTGCTTCTTGTTTTAATAGTTGTTCATATGCACTGAGGACATTAATAACTGTAAATGTGTCTTCTAAAATAGGCAGAGTTTTTAGGAAAAATAAAATCAAGGTTATCCTATTTTCAGCAGCAAAAAGGTTGGCTCTGGTCGGACCTGTTAAAGACAACTTAAATAAAGAGCGGGCATTTACAAAATTCCATGAGTGTGGTGCTGCATATATAGCCAGATGACTCAAATTTTTCAGGAGTGTTGTACAGAAAAGAAAGATACACCTGTCTTTGGCAACCATTTAAGATCACGGACACTGTATTTCCATGGGTCATTCTATGGAATAAAATAGAACAAAATTTTAGCTCCAGTTTCCAGATTTTGGGATTTGGTAATCAAATAATCAGTGGAAACCAGTCTTGCTGATAATCATATAAATCGTGACAACGGCTTTCAACTGGATAAAAATTGGCATCCTATAAATTAAATTATCCAGTCACAGCATAATGGACAGTGTAATTTGATACTTAATGATTAGATCATTTCTCCCTTCCACCACTGAGGGCAGCACACACAACTCAACTGACCTGCACATGTAATCACCCAACACATGTGCCGAAAGACACCAGCACTATTCGCATGCGCAAGATTCGGCATAAATACCTTTGAATGCACCTGGACTCTTCAACAGTTGTCTACTAACATGAAGATGGCCAGACACATCAGGGCCAAAATATCATGGCAGAA